>NC_142010.1:104542291-105142291 GCF_049901735.1 Notechis scutatus
TATTTTATTTTTATCCCTTTCATTTTCTCCCTACATCATGCATTCCATGTTTACTAAGTTGTTCAATCATCACCCTTGTATGGAGTGACCCTTCCTTCCTTCCTTCCTTCCTTCCTTCCTTCCTTCCTTCCTTCCTTCCTTCCTTCCTTCCTTCCTTCCTTCCTTCCTTCCTTCCTTCCTTCCTTCCTTCCTTCCTTCCTCTCTCCCTCCCTCCATCTTTTCTGTATTGTGTATGTATGTATGCATAAATATTAAATATCTAGATAAATGAATAAATTAAAACATATTTCAAATTTTTATCCCACTCCTGTTGTTTGTTTGAACAACCCTAAGTCAATGTTTGCTACTAGCTTGTGTGATTTTGTGTGAAATGGTCAAATAAAGATTTTAAGTTCTAAAGGAAAGAACTTGGAAAAAACACATTAGACCAGGGGTGTCAAACTCAATGCCTGCATACTTGATCCCGCCCATGGGGGGGAGTGTTTAGATCTGACCTGGCAACAGCAAGGGACCAGCCCACAGTGCCTCTGCCAGCAAAGATGGAGCTCGGGAGTGCTGTGCATGGAAGCTGCCCATGCAGGAAGCCGTCGCAGATGAAAACAGAGCTCAGGAGCCTGTTTTCACTGACAGAGCACTTGAGCCACCACAGCCCCCGACATGAGTGATATCACACTGGCCATGCCCACCCTGGTCACACCCACTGCAGCCCCCAAGGTCAAACACAACCCTGATGCAGCCCTCAATGAAATCGAGTTTGACACTGCTGCATTAGACAGATAGAAAGGTCATACTTATCACTGAAAGGACATATAGGTGTCACAGAAGAATACCTTTTTCAACATGCAACAAACTTTACAATCCTGGAACACATTTAGCACATTTTTTAAAATATTTCAACATAGAGATACAGAATAACTTTTTTTCCCTTATTAGGTAGCCCAGGAATGCCTCCTTCACCGAGAGAAGAGAATGGGAATTGATCTTGTTCATGATGATGTCGAAAAGCAATTGTTGACAGTAAGCTCATTTATTACCTGAAAAAGGAAACTCTTTGTTTGTATCCTGCCTTAATATTTTTTTAAACAATTCAAGCTAATGAACAACATACCTTCCACCTTGTATTTTCCCCATAACAATCCTGTGAGTAGATCGGGCTAAGAGAGAGTGAATGGCTCAAATGCACCAACGTGTGCCTGTCTGAGTTTAAGCCTGTTCATTTGGAGTGTAACTTTGCACAAATTGCTTGTCTTCAGATATATATTGGGCAATTATGAAAGAAAGTAAGTAAATATAGATGTAAATAATGATAGCTTATGAAAGGAAAACAATGTAAGAGATGCTTTATTCATGTTTCAAATACAATTAGTAGAGGAAAGCAATCGGTTTAAGAATCATTCTTTGATTTTAAAAAAGTCATAGAAAGACTGTGCTTGGAATACTTACTATTCTTTACATTCTTTACTTTAATAAGTTCTTTCTTCTGGTCTCTCAGTAGTTTCTGGAAATTATAGAAGTCAGGAAATGTCCCAGAAAACATTTCACATATCTCATTGCTATCTTGGATTTGCCTCTTGGCTCAGTCTTCCTTTGTACATCCTGCCTCTTGGCCTTTCTTTTTTTGTGCTTCCCCCTCTCAAGTGTTTACTTCTTCAGCAGCTTCATTCCCCCACTATCAAGGTTCCTTATTATGAGAACTGTCAGCTATGCTCCTCACACTCTTGACCTTTCCATTTTTGAAAATTATTAAAGTTGGACTGATAGAATTTGAACTTCCATTTGTAAGCTTCCATTGGTTCTAGTCTTGTTAGATAATACTGAGCCCAGGCTCTAGGTCACAAAATTCTCCATGTAAAGCTGCCCCCCCCTCCCCCCCGGTCACACATTAAGAGCTATAATCTGTGAAGAATTTTTGCCACTGTTCTTTTTCAAAGATCATTCATGAAAAAAAAAAATCTCATGAGACCCAGGAACATCTGGATCAACCCATTTTACACACACACACACACACACACACACATATATATATATATAAAAAAAAACTCCAAAACACAATACCTGTTGTTAATGCCATCAACTTACTTCCCAAAGCAATCTAGAGAATGCTTTTATCCAAAAGAAAGTTGGATTTTTAATGGAGAAGTGGGGCTTGAAAAAATTAAGTCCTTGACAATTGTGCATCCCTTGCCTATTGCCTGGACCAAAGGCAAGTGGATATCAACATTGTAGTGAAATGTTTCAAGAAATTAAATCAAAACAAAATGATATTTGGGTCAGTGGGGATATGTGACTGACAAGTGGAGCAGTGGTGGGATTCAAAAAATTTTATTACCGGTTCTGTGGGTGTGGCTTGGTGGGTTTGGCATGGCTTGGTGGGTGTGGCATGGCTTGGTGGGCATGGCAGGAAAAGGATACTGTAAAATCCCCACTCCCACCCCACTCTACTAACCTGCTTTCCAGTTCCGTTCTCCTGTGCAGGGCAACAAAAAAAGACCCAGCTGATCAGTTGGGACTTGGGAGGCAGAGAATAGATGGGGGCGGGGCCAATCAGAGGTGGTATTTGCTGATTCTCTGAACTACTCAAAATTTCCACTATTGGTTCTCCAGAACAGGTCAGAACCTACTGAATACCACCTACCAGAGTAGAGTAGAGTAGAGTAGAGTAGAGTAGAAGAATAGAATAGAATAGAATAGAATAGAATAGAATAGAATAGAATAGAATAGAATAGAATAGAATAGAATAGAATAACTCTTTATTGGCCAAGTGTGATTGGACACACAAGTTATTTGTCTTGGTGCAAATGCACTCAGTGTACATAAAAGAAAAGATACATTCGTCAAGAGTCAAGAATCATGATAGTCATAGGGTACATTAAGCAATCAAATCATACTGGGAAACAGTCAATATAAATCATAAGGATACAAGCAACAAAGTTACAGTCATACAATCACAAATGGGAGGAGATGGATGATAGGGAGTGATGAGAAAATTAATAGTAACAGTAGTGCAGACTTTGTAAATAGTTGGACAGTGTTGAGGGAATTATTTGTTTAGCAGAGTGATGGCATTCAGGAAAAAACTGTGTCTAGTTGTTCTGGTGTGCAGTACCCTATAGTGTCGTTTTGAGGGTAGGAGTTGAAACAGTTTATGTCCGGGGTGTGAGGGGTCTGTAAATATTTTCACAGCCCTCTTTTTGACTTGTGCACGTCTTTGATTGAAGGCAGGTTGGTAGTAATTGTTTTTTCTGCAGTCCTAATTATCCTCTGAAGTCTGTGTCTGTCCTGTTGGGTTACAGAACCAAACCAGACAGTTATAGAGGTGCAGATGATAGACTCAATAATTCCTCTATAGAACTGAATCAGCAGCTCCTTGGGCAGTTTGAACTTTCTGAGTTGGCTCAGAAAGAACAATCTTTGTTGTGTTTTTTTGATGATGTTTTTGATGTTAGGTGTCCATTTTAGGTCTTGTAATATGGTAATACCTAGAAACCTGAACCTAGATATTCAAATATTCAAATCTTTATATAATGGGATAAGATTTAGGACTAAAATGGATGTTTTAAATGTGTTAGAATATGTTTTTTAAAACATATATTGTTGCAAAATTGTTGTCTTAAGTCTTACAATGAGAAAACATATATACTTGGCATCTTACAGAAACCAAACTAGCTCTCAGCCTTCAAAGTAGCGCAAACAGGACACCAAAACCCTGAGTAGATGAGAATATTACCTTTAGTAGTAAGGCTATAGAAACCGAATCTTGCAAATTTGAAACTATTTCCCCTCTCCCCTACCTTTCCTTTCCAGAGAACTAGGAAGGATCCTTTTTGAGATGCTTTCTCTACCTCCATCCCTCCGTTGCACTCAGATTTTGTTAATCAGACCATTGCCTAGGCCAGAGATGGTATTCAGCAAGTTCTGACCAGTTCTGGAGAACTGGTAGCAGAAATTTTCAGTAGTTTGGAGAACCGGCAAATACCACCTCTGACTGGAGATTTTACAGTATCCTTCCTCTGCCATGCCCACCAAGCCATGCCTACAGAACCGGTAGTAAAAAAAATTGAATCCCACCACTGGTCTAGGCCAAGGGTCTTCAAACTTGGCAAGAATAATACTTGTGCACTTCAACTCCCAGAATTCCTGAGCTAACATGACTGGAGGAGGAATTCTGGGAGTTGGTCCAGAAGTCTTAAAGCTGTCAAGTTTGAAGACCCCTGGTTTAGGCTGAAGTTCTTCCTCCGGTCTCTTAAAATTATTCTCACAACACTTTACAGAAGCTGTCAAAACAAGGTTGAAATCTTAATCCTGCCAAGTCTAATAATATCCAAAGTCATGTCATTTGCAAGCCCCTAGGAATGGTTACCCTGAGTCTGAAAGAAAAAGTCTGTCCTGGAGGACTAGAAATCTTCCACTTTGAACAAATGTCAAAGAGGACAAATAGGGGTGTTTTTCAAAATTTATAATTCTAATCATTTTTACTAATCCCTAGAAATTTATGACAGGGTTTTTGTTTTTGTAACTTGACCAGGAGGTTGATGTAATCCATTCATGCCAAGAGAGAATGAGAAGACATGTGGATAAGGCAATGGCCCAGCTTGCGTAAGAAAACATTTAATCTCAACTTTCTTTAAAAGGGCCTTAGAAATAAATTCTGATGTGACCACCTGATCAATTTTCTCCATAGCACAGCTTGAGGGTGAGAATCATTTCCTATATACTGTATGGATGGCTTTCTTCTCTAGCAAGGTCAGAAAGAAACCAAATGTTTAGGAGTCATAAAACTGGATTTGAACCATACAGTATTGGTAAAAGACACATAGGTAAATGTTGGAGATCTTAGAAAGGTACTTGAGGTCTCAGGGACTGACAGCAATGCCCAATAGATTATTAGCAAGTGCCAATCTGTTTTCAATCCTTGTTGATGTCATAAAGTCAAGATAAAAGAAAGGACTGGGGGCTCATGGCTATTTATAACTCCTTTTCCTCTTCTCCATGGAAATGATTTGGGAAAATCTGAATAAATTTCCCCTTTTCAATTTTGGATCAGCACTGAGAGCCTTGTGTGGATTCAGTCTAAACCTTTTGTCTGGATAGTCAGCGTCTAGAAATTCATTTTTAGTTGTCTGAAGTGAAGCTCTAGCCGGACAATCAAAACTCCCTGAAAATTGAGAAGACAATGTTAGCTGAAGAAGGCTTGATTTGCTTTTATATGAATAATAAGCAAAAGCCACTGAATGATACAAATCTGTGATAAAAATTGGGTTCCTGACCGCCCAGAAATTTCTGCTAATATTCACTTAGAGGTGAGTAGAATGCACAGAGATCTTCCCCAAAATGGGAAAGTCAGAGATGTGGGTGAGGGTAGGAATTGAGAGTGGATCCTAGTAAAGCATTCAACCAACCAACACACTTGCTTCTAAATAACAACACATGGCTCATAGGGCAAATATACAATCTGTGCAAGAGAAAGCCAGCATTATAAAAACTCTAGCTCTTAAGAGTAGAATATATGTGCATCATGTATCCACTGAAAATGGCCAGGGAGACTGGGCAAAAATGGTCCAGTTCTGTTGGGTCCGGTGATTGCCCTGGAGGAGAAGGAAAAGAACTGTCTCTTTTTTTAAAAAAAGGCAGCGCTACCCCCTACTCACAGTGATTCATACCTTAGCTAGCTCTGAGTTGGATTACTGTAATGTCCTATATATGGAATTGTCCTTGATGAACATTCAGGCACTGCAAGATTCAGAATGCGGCAACATGGGTGGTTTGGAACATTTCACAATATATACTGTATCATTTTCTTCTGTGGGCTGCATTGGATTTCAGCTTGTGAAATTCAAGGTGTTCATTGTCACCTATGAAACTCTACACAGAGAACTAGGCTTTTTGTAAGACCTCCTATCTCCATGTGTGTCTGCATGCCCTAGCAAAATCCATGGGATGGTCATGCTCCTTTCTTTTAGGATTCCTAGACAGTGCCATTCTCATGGGATCTAGGAGTCATGCCTTCTCTGTCATAGTGTTTGCCTTATGGAACATCGCCCTGGAGATCCAGACAGCCCTGACCCTGTTGATCTTTCCATTAAGTGCTCAGTTGTTCTCCCATGGATGAGCACGGTTGGTTGGTTGGTTTTACTTCTAGCCTTTGGATTATAATGATTTTTAGACTTTGCACATGTGTAGATGTGCGCAGGCATGTGTATGCATGTGCATGTGTATATTCTGCTTTTGTTTTAGCCCTCAGTTTGCCACTGTTATGAGATAAAGGAGTTTAAGAAGCCCAATGATTTTCTTTGCAAAAGTTATAATCCTAGTTTACTCTTTCACCCTCATTTCACTACAGAGCTGATAGGTCAGCCCAGCATGAGATGGAGAAAGATTTGAGTGACAAGCAATCAGCTCACCGAATTGATGACAAATGTCACCATCTCAGGAACACATCTGATGGCATCGGCTATTTTCGAGGTGTAGAACGGTTTGATGCTACGTAAGTGTTGAATGGAGACTACCACCTTCATTTTTAAGGGAACCAGTGACAGTGGTTAAACTGTTGGAGACATAAACCACAGAAATTCAGACCTGCCATTCAATAGATGACTCTGAATTATTCAGTCTCTCTTAGCTACTTCACAGGATTGGTGACAAAATAAAATGAGGGGAGATTACTTTGTATACTGCCTTCAGTGGCGTGCATCCCTTTTTGTTTATTACAGAAACTTGAGGATTATTTCCTTGAATTCTGTTTTAGCTGAAGTCACAACTGATGCAAAGTTGAAATGTCTGTGATTTTATAGATGAGTCTCTTATTTATATAAGTCTACAATACAAAGCTCCCTTCGTACAACCCCCAGGGATATAAAGGAGCATAAACATCATTTTTCAGAAATGTAACTTATTTGCATGTGATTGCTCATCCTTTGATGACTTCATAGTTAATGCTTATTGTACCCTATGAGTATCATTAAGTGTTGTGCCTTATGATTCTTGACAAATGTATCTTTTCTTTTATGTATACTGACAGTATTTGCACCAAGACAAATTTCTTGTGTGTCCAACCACACTTGGCCAATAAAGAATTCTACTCTATTCTATCTACGCCTCTTATCTGATGCTATTCCTTTTTCTCTCCAGTGCCAAATAGTGTGTCTGAGATGACATTAGTTCCTCACCTGATGCTTTATTCAATAGAGGTGCATTAAGAGCACAGTGTGGCTGGGGAACTCTAACTTTCAAGCAGGCCAGTTCATTTGGTCCACTAGATCATCTTACTCCTCCAAAGCTCCCATCTCTCCTTTAGCACTGCCAGTTGCCCTGCCCTTGGCACCAGAACCAGAAGCACCCTCCACTGATTCCATGCGTAATATCAGATTGTTTTCACAAAATGGACCAGAAAAATTTCCCCTCCAGTCAGAAAGTTGGAACAATCCAGTATAAAATGCTTCTTCATGCTCATTTAAGAATATCCAGAATGCTAAACAGTATGTAAGACGATGATTACTGAATTATACCTCCCCTTCCATTTTTAAAAAGCTATACATGTGATGAACAAATTAATGTTTGTGGAGGAGGCTAGATTTTGGCAGGCTTGAATACAACACCAGCATTTCTGACTGCAGTTATACTTAAATTTCTTGCATGCACATCTCTCCTCCTCTTTCACTCCTTCTCTCCCCTCCTTTTTCTTTCTCGCTTAGGAGAAAAATAGTTAAGGCATGCTTAAAAATGGGATGTCCAAACACCACAGATGGAATTATTAAACAGTTCAAATGTTGCAAACATAACCGGTACACCTTTATATCCAGAATTAGTTTCAAGGAAGAGCTCCATATACAACTATTTACAACTTTGCGTGTTTGTCTCTTCTGCCTTCCCAGGATTTCAGTGCCAGAATCCTGGGCCAAATTTACTGATGATAACATTCTGCGCTCCCAGAGTGAGCGGGCTGCCTCTTCCAAACTCAGGGATGATATTGAAACTTTGCTTGTGGTGACTGCCAATGAGATGTGGAATCAATTTAACCGAGCAAATGTTGCCTTTACTAACCGCATCTCTGAAACTGCTGATGCCAAAAATAAGATTCAAACCCATCTGGCTAAGGTGAGATCTGCAATAGTGGGGAGTATCTGTAGCTCGGGTGTAGGATGAGGGTGAAGGTTCATTCTCCAAGCTTGTGGGTTGGTTTCTGAACGTTTTGTAACCAGGTTAGGTAACATCTCCAGTGGAGTTTAGGGAGTTCTCTAAACTTTGTTACCTAGCCTGGAAACAAAACATTCGGAAAGCAACCCACAAACTTGGAGAATGAACCTTCACCCTCATAAGGTGAGATCAATTTCCCAAAATCAATTGGGAGGGAGCCAAATTCATTTTATGACCATATGATTCACTTAACAAATGCAATGATTTGCTTAACAACTGTGGCAGAAAGGTGGTAAAATGAGGCATGACTCACTTAATATCTGCCTTGCTTGGCAATATAAATTTTGTTGTGGTCAAACATCAAGGACTACCTGTACATTAGTTACCACATTCTCGGTAATTTTCACATTTCAGAATTTCAGAGGTGCTCCATGGTTTTCCTAAGCAGCCTTCCCTTTTTAAAATAATTTTATTAAACTTTACAAGGACAAGTTAACACTTTAATCACCACTGGCCGCTCCCTGCAAGAAAAGGTTTGCTACAGCTGAGAGAGCTGATTGTCATTTTCACTTTTTTTTTTTTCTGAGTGAAGAATCTGGAATGGCATTCCTTTTCCCACATTTATTAGGGCATAGTGAGGGAGGGGAAAGTCACTAGAGATTTGAGTTAGCCTATGCCCTGAAAAAAAAAAAAGATTCCCTCTTTCTCACAAGATGATAGAGTAAACTAGAATCTCTCTGGAGACTTTACTGGATTGTCAACAATTTCCACAGGCCACATGTTTCCCTAGTACAACTGTTCTTTGCAATTGGGAGGGCATTCTTGCATGTTTGACACACTCTTAATTCTCTCTCTTTCGTGATTTCTGAGAGGCAAAGGACACGGGTTCTTTTTTTTTTTTTCTTCCCTGCTTCCCCAGGCCCCTTTCATAAATACAAAATCTCTATTCAAAATTACGGTTGTTCAGGCTTGGATCTAGTCCAGGGATGTCAAACTCGGTTTCACTGAGGGCCACATCAGGGTTGTGTTTGACCCCGGAGGGCTGGGGGAGTGGATGGGCATGGACCAGAGATGGGGATGGGGTGGCCATAGTGGGCTTAGCCCTGGTGGGCATGACGCATGACTCATGTCGGGGGTACCTGTGGTGGCCAAATGCTAAGGCAGGACTTCCCTGAGACCCTCCCTCTCATTATAATCCCCTTCCTTCCTTCCTTCCTTCCTTCCTTCCTTCCTTCCTTCCTTCCTTCCTTCCTTCCTTCCTTCCTTTCCTTCCTTCCTTCCTTTCTTTTTTCCTTCCCTCTTCCTTCTCCTTTCTTCTTCCTTCCCATCTTTCCTTATTTTTCCTTCCTTGCTCTCTTCCCTTCTTTTTCTTTGTCTTTCCTCTTTCCCTTTCTCCTTTCCTGTCCCTTCTTGCCTGCTCAAATGCAGAAGGGGAAACATTTCTCTTTTTGTTTTGTTTTTAGTTTGCTTTGGTAGCCCTCTGCCAGTGAAAACAGAGCATGGAGGGCTACACATGCCCTCCCTGAGGTCCACTTTCACTGGCAGAGGGTTGCAGGAGTCTGTCTAGCTGAAAATGGAAACCCCCCCCCCCAAAGCTCCGTTTTTGTTGGCAGAGGCAACAGTCTTTGCTGTTTCCAGGCTGGCCCTGCGGACCAGATCTAAGCACCCCACAGGCCGGATCAGCCCACAGGCCTTGAGTTTGACAATCCTGATCTAGTCTAACAGTAGTAACTACAGAGAGCAGCATAAGGGGATGTAACTTTCCCCTACTTACAATGACTACCCTCTCCCCATTCACTGTAGAATAGCCCTTTGATGAAAGCTTTTTGTTGGGGTAGCCCCATGAAATGTTAGATGCTCCTTGAAAATAGGCTTGGACCCACAGATGCATAGCCAAAAGCATGACCACCTAGTTTTTTCCAGAAAAGATAGGGATGTATTTATTGCAATATCACGAATACCAGTCCTTGGTCTTTCCCAGAATGTACAACTTTTGGAGGGATGGGAGCAGCATCTGGACTGCTGTTCTGTCAATTGAACTTGGGCGAGGCATTTGTCAAGCCAAGCATTGGCCAGGGCCTGGCAAAATGAGATTTGAATTTCATTTCAAGATCTGGTTATTGACTTTAGTGATCAGTTGCTATGTATTCAATCATTTCCCTGTTTTTTGGCTTTAAAAATTAACAATCTAGTGGCAAAAAAGGTGATGATTGATTTAATGTAGCAGTCACTAGCTGGATTCATGTTATCTTATAGAGCTAAGATGTAGTTGGGGCTGGGGAACTAATATAGTCCTTACTAAAGACACATATCAATATCATATTGATTTTTTAACCCTTCCCCTTATTTTTCCAAATTGTAGGTTCTTCAAGAAATCTTTGATACAGAGATGACCATAGAAGCTATTCGGAAGGCTATTCGGGAAAAAGGATCTTCTCTGAAAGTTGCCCAGACTCGCCTGGATGAGCGTACACGTCGACCTAATGTAGAACTTTGCCGAGATTATGCCCAGTTACGGTAAGAGAAATCAAGATCCTCTATCTTTTTTATTGGAAGAAGGGAAGAAGGAAGGAAAGGAGGGAGGGAAGGAGGGAAGGGAAGGGAAAGGAGAAGGGAGAAAGGAGAAAGGAGAAAGGGAAGGGAAGGAAAAAAATAGAGAAATAAAAAGTGTTTATAAACAGCAAAGCTGGCAGACCTTTGGAAAGGAGTCTTAATCAGGCCATACTACTGTATGTATGTATGTATGTATGTATGTATGTATGTATGTATGTAATTTATATTATCTGATTAAGAGCTTCTCTCCAGATTTATCCCACGTTATTTGCTACCTGATCTCTTTCACTGAGGTTCAACAGGCATGAAGCCTAGAGCTTTCTTCACGTAAAGCATATACAGTTCCACAGTGGTTCAGTTTTCCCCCGTATCACATTCTCAATCTTCTCTGTTTTCCATGCACAAGCTTGCAGACTTAGAGACTGTTCAGGGACACAGTTTGATGAAGTACACTAATCAACCAGCCACAGAACAATACATTCTTAGGGCAAAAGGGGGTTGAATTTTTTTTCTTTGTTCTGGAGCATAATGTTCTGAAGAAATGCCCCTGTAAAAAATAATCCAGAATCCTCTGAAATACAGGGCCCCATGCTCTATTGTGGCTTCAGATCCTATGAATATCCCTCAGTATAATTTTAGGGACCTACCAGAATCAACCACACATCTTCTGCGTTGTTGGTTTCCTGATGTAAAAAAGAACCCTACCAATGGCATCTGTAATATTTAATGCATGTTTTTTGCAGAACAATCTCCTCCAACCTGTTCTCAGTACTAACTGGAGATTATGGGAACTATAGTCCCATACATCTTAAGGGCAGAAAGGGAAGGCTACTACTAACCTGGCCCATGACCAGGCTAAACATTATACTAGTTTGGAGCAAAGAGCCAGTGGAACAAATACAGAGATGGTGACCAATTTGGGACCCCAAATTCAAGTGGGCATTCAGTCTTTAAAAAAACAACAGTCAACTGCAGAGCCAGTATGCACCCATAGAGAAACCATAGCATAGTTTCTTGGCAAGATTTTGGAAGTGAGTTTCCATTGCCTTCCTGCTAGAATACAGTGACAGAGGCTGGCTCCCAGCCATCCAGTTGGCTTTGTACCCAGGGTGGAACTAGAACTCAATAGTCTTCATATTTCTAGCCTGATGCTATACCAAACTGGCTCATAGGGAAACCATTGGATGAAAGAAGCAAAGAGTTAGGGAAATCTAACTCTTTGCTGCCATTTTGTTGCTGGCTGGATTGATGCAGTCAGATTTGATAGCTCTGGTGTTGAGGCTGATATTACTCCTCCTGTAAGCATCAGAACTGGCATTCTTCCCTGACAGCAATTTGGACATCGTAAAAAAGTCTCCTCCCTTGAATATAGCCACCCTGAAGTCTAATATTGCAATGAGGAGGATGGGGGAAGGACTTAAGTAGCAGGCTTGACCTGGAGCCCATGAGAACTTTTCTTTTATCCCTTGTAACCACCTAGGATAGCATCCCCCAACCTTTTGCGCACCAAGGACCAGTTCTGTGGAGAAAGCTTTTTCCGCAGAGTGGAGGGGATGGTGGTTTTGTATGCTGTCTGCATCCAGTGAACGGGGCTTCGTTTGTTTGCATGGTCCAGATGCTGGCATGCTGCCAGTCCATGGCTGGGGGTCAGGGACCACTGACCTAGGAAACTGAATAAAGAGAAGTTGGGACAGTTTTGCTTAGCCCTTTCCATGTCTGTTTTTAATAACTTTTTCTAATTTGCACATATATTTAACCTTTTAGATTCACGTATAACACTAATTCAGTTCATTCAATTAGCAGTCAGTGAGAGTTTGATTTTCTATTTAAGAGCTAATTTTCTTATTCTAACTTTACAATTAAACTTTGCACAGTATGAATCAGATGTAAACTCTGAACCAAAATAAAATAGAAATATGCCCACATTTTTATCTTGGTCACAATTAACAAGCTACTAGTATCCATAATATCTAAGTGTAATTGACTTAGTCTGACTCTTAATTTTTTTTTTCAAAGGCCAAAACCTAATAGTTAGCTAGCTTACTCTGCATATCTGACTGAATAGAATTTGTGAATGAACTATCAGTCAGTTATAGACCAGCTGGTTCTCTTTAGGAGCTATGGTAAAGAAAGTCCTTCCTTGTGCACACTTCCTCTGAACTCCTGGTATCAGCTACAACAGGCAGCAGGAAACAACACTAAGCATAATGCTTGCTTAACATTTCATGGAGATTCTAGTTTCCTTTTTCAGTTTGGCTCACTAGCTAGAAATCTACTTTCACCTTAGAGTGCCTTTTGAAAGCATCTGTTCTGCTTTTTTCTTCATCCTTCAGATATTCAGGGTGAAGAGTTGCCCAGTCACTTGAATTGACATGAAAGAGGAAAAAAAATGACATGTGAGAACACTAGTATGCAAACAGGAAACCACAATTTTCCATTCTTTTCTCATTTTCTCCCTAAGTAGTGCTGCTTTGTCACACTGAAGCTTTCTCTGGCAATTTTGTTTCATTGATTTCATGGGGTGGGGGGAATAACTCTTAGGCAATTGAGTGCAATAAATGGTCAATTTATTGGGGAAGCTTCCTTGTGAAAAGCTAGCATGGTGAGCAAAAACATTATTGGGTTTTGTAGGATTTATTGCATGGCTATTTACACAATAAATAATATATAAATACAAATATTTTGTATTGAATAATAACAATGATAAAGGCTTTTCAAAGCATTTTTTTTTAATTTGTAAAAGTTTGCAGCTTTCCTTAATCTGGAGATTTATGTATGCAGCTTTCTTTAACTCACACTGTAGAGAAAGTGAACTCCTTGAGAAAATGTCACCTATTGCAAACTTTTTGGAATTTAATGCATGTACCCCAATTCAGTATTTTTGAAATATAATTTCCGTGCGGTGTGTGTGTGTGTGTGTGTGTGTGTGTGTGTGTATTAACAGAATGCCTCATTTGGTGTCATTTCAAAATATATGCCTATTTCCAATGCACCTCATTTTATCTATTTTTCCTATTTCTGAACCACTTCTTTCCCTCAGCAAATACACTAGTCTTTTGTGTAAATTTTGACAAGAGAAGGAGGTGAAAAGCCTAAAGCATGAAAATAATGTATGAATACCCTTTTCTGCTTTCTTCCCACTTAGCCTTGTGAATGAAGTGTATGAAATTGATGATACAATCCAGGGACTGCAACAGAGGTTGAGAGATGCTGAAGATGTTCTCCAGGCACTGCTTCACACCAAAGCCAATCTGGAACATGAGCTTGCTGTCAAAGCCAATTCACTTTTCATTGACCAGGAGAAATGTATGGGGATGAGGAAGACTTTCCCTAACACACTGAGGCTAGTGGGGTACACATAGGTGGGTGCTGACTTCAAAGAAATTTGGGAACTATGGACTTGACTTAGTAATAAAGTGTGTCTAGGGGAGGTTTGCTTTGTTGCACTTTTATGAAGTTTTTATTTCTGAACACATGATTATATTTTCATATATTAAAAGTTTATCTGCATAGGAATACAGCTTTTCCTACGTGGTGTGTCTAGTGTATTTTCTTCTGTTCTAGGTGGATATTCTCCTTTAGTACACATTTGCTGTAGACATCTCAGTGGCACACAGTCCAATTTTAATGATATTGATCACAGCTCAGATGTACTTACCACTTATAATTGAATATGGAATGATGTCATATGTTCTGGCTGAATAGGAGGAACTGTATGGAAACAAAAGGGGAAAGGCAGCATACTGTGTTTCTCTCTGGTGAAAGTGGAATTTGATTGTTTTAAATCCCCTATCCATCAGTTTAAGGGATAGATTGCCTGAAGAAGGCAAACTAAAATCAGTTCTCTATTTTCTCCACTCAAGCAAATGATTTCTTCTGATCCTGGTTATGCATCTTCAATCCCAACTCAGCTTTTAGAGTGATAATTTATTCTTACTAGCTCAGCATATAGTTGTAAACATTTCAAAATGGGAATTCTTCCATTCCACAGTTGTAACTCAGTGGAAAAAGGAATAACCCAGAGCAAACTCAAGTAAGTAATAGTCATTGTGTGCCTTTTTTTTTTTTTTTTTGGAATGTGGGAACTTCAATATGGATTATTGAATATTCTTTAAAAAAAAACTTCTCAATTTTTCCTTTTCAAAGTTATTAGACTTATCCATGTACCAATTATTGTCTTTCCTTTGAGGCAGAGGTTTGGCTCTAAGGTAAATTTAATAAAGTATCAATTGGATTCCTCACAGGAACATTTTTATACCAGATACAGTATGTTGGTATAATCAAGGGGGTACCTTGGAAAGGAACTGAAGATAAAGCAAATCCTTCAGTCGGTGGGATTCAAAAAAATTTACTACTGGTTCTGTGGGCATGGCTTGGTGGGCGTGGTGTGGCTTGGTGGGTGTGGCAGGGGAAGGATACTGTAAAGTCTCCATTCACATCCACTCCAGGGGAAGAGTACTACAAAATCCCCATTCCCTCCAAACTCCTGGGGGGAGGTTACTGCAAAATCCCATTCCCTCCCCACCCCACTAACCTGCTTTCCAGCTCTGTTCTCCTGTGCAGGGCAACAAAAGAAGACCCAGATGATCAGCTGGGACTCAGGAGGCAGAGAACAGGTGAGGGCGGGGCCAGTCAGAGGTGGTATTCTCCAAACTACTCAAAATTTCTGCTACCGATTCTCCAGAACTGGTCAGAACCCGCTGAATACTACCTCTGCCTTCAGTCCTATATAGAAGAAACATTTTCTGTAAAAGTCTGCAAACACAGTTTTTCGAAGAAGTGGGCTGCAGTTACTGTGGTAGATTTAGAGAGATAAATTGAAAGCTCAGAGACATCCAATTTATAAAACAGCTCTCTATAATTAAAAATCTGTACAATAATTACCCACAAATCTCCATGATCCCAGATTGGTGTATAATTACCATATCATTCCACATTACATATCTGAAGAATGGTGTCATGAGCACAGATAACAATGGGATATTTCTTTGCCATCCCACCTCCCAAATCCATGAAAAGTCTTCCTGTTTCTTGATATTTAAATGGATTTTAAGATGCACATCTCATGTTATTTCTGTACATCAAAGTCAGTTCTCCTTTTAATGATACCACAAAGCTTTACAAAAAGAAAGAGTCTACTGACAAAAGTGACAGATCAAGGTTCCGTGGATAAATTCTGGATGCAGTAGTAGACAACGGGACCTTTCCCCATCTTCTGGTTATATTTAACTTAAATCTAATTTAATCAACATTCAGTAAGAGTCAGTAGAAAGAGCTTTATCTGAAATTTCCACTTCATGGAAGTCCTGTTCCACAATAAACAATAGCAAGTAAACATGCAAAATAAAATTTAAAAATGATCTAAAACAGAGTTCCCTGACTTTTCCACCTTTGTGGACCAGTGAGGGGGGAGAGGCGTGGTTCCACACTTGCCTGCTACTTCCATGGCCCGGTTCCACAAGGCTCAAGGTCCGGTAGTGGGTCCCAGACTGCAGGTTGGTGACCCCTGATCTAAACCACCTTTCTTTGGAAAATAAATTCCAGCTGTCTTACATAACTGAAAAGGGGAAATTGTACAAACTTATTTTGGGAGATAAAAAATCCAAAGCATTGGTGCCCCATTGAAAAAAGCCCTGCTTCTTAGAGGCATGAATCCATTAACACACTGAATTTATTTTCCATCTTTACAGACATGATTAAAAAAAAAAAAAAAAGAGGCTCCAACAAGTTTGAGAAAAGGATACTGGCTTGGTTACCCAGCCAGAACATCTCCCTGGTTTTCCCCACCCATATTCTCCCAATAATAGACAGGCACAATCCATGTCTATCACTTTAAGTTCCTCAAGTGATTTTGTACCATACATCAAGCCTAAAATACAGGTGAAATAATTGATGGATGAATATCATGGGAATAAGGATTTCAGGGTACACAGCATGCCTATCTGGTAAACTAAATTTGATGCTCTACAATATAAAGAGGATGCCAGACTGGGAAAAAGATATGTGATGATATATCTCAAATCCAGTGAGGTCTGAGATATATCTCTTGTGTGATGATATATCTCAGATCCAGTGTGTACTTGATGTACCAGGTGGTATACTGTGTATTTCCTGATATGACTATCTCCCTTAGTGGAAGAAGCTTAATACTGCCTTGCTGCAGAGCCCAGGATATGTATCCACATTCTAGATCTTGTGCAGCAACCTATAAGAATGAAGAAGATTTCTATTTCTTTTTTCTCAAAGTGGGAATATTCTCTTTGATGCGAAGGTGGTTCTTCACAGAAAATGTTAGGCGTGAATAACCAGATCCACACATGAAGATTTCAGTTAGCTACTTTAGTGCTCATGCCTATTTCACAGCAATCTCCCTGGACTGGTAGTCTGAAACCGAGCCAGACTAGCTAAGGTTCAGCTGCATCCAGGCAGGGGGAGTGGGGAGTTGAACCTTGCCCTCTTGTGCCTACATAACAATTTCAGACTAATTTCCCACTTGAACCACACACCCTTCACTTGGCCTGTCTTTCCTCCACTGAAAATTACAAATGTAATCACGTTGCCATTCTTTCCATCTCTCTTTAAAGATGAGAAGCATCTAGGGGAAGCATGGTAAACCAAAAAGAAAAAGGAAATATTAGTGCTAAAGGGCATCTAACTGGGTATATTTCTAAAGAATACAACAAAAGGGGGGAGGGGGTGTAAAGGAAATGTTTAGCAATGAAAAAAAAAGTAGCTATAGTGAAGGAATTTTAAGACTGCAGAATTGGTAACTGGAAACTGGGCCTCTATATGGAACAGTCCAAATTATGTCCACTAGTACTCTATATTAAGCCATGAATATTCTCTCTCTCTCCCTATGAAGATGAAGGGATGAAGATGTACTGTTGTTATTTCAGGAGATATATACATGTTTAAGTAAAGTTGCCAAGAGCATACCTTGCTTGTAATTCTGGCAGGTGTGCATGAAAAATCTCAGATTTCTGATCTTTCAAAATAGTTGTCTTCTCAGCCCTCCTTAAGCACCCTTGTTCTCTTCCTTGGTTCTTGTTTCCATGTATCAGGTATGCTCTCTTCTTCTGTAGATTCCATGTAGAACCAACATTATAAAATCCTTGCTCAAAAAAATTATAGAAAACACAAAAAAAGTTAAGCACAGTTATACAATATGTGTTGGGCTTCAGGGATTTAACTCTCAAGTAAATACAGTATATATACATATGCAATATATAGAAGTAGGCTAGGGACCAGTTGAGAACACATGAGGTCCCACAACACTGTTCCATGTGTATGTTTCTGTCTGTTTTTATTTGGCTGAAATTTCAGGTAATTTTCTTCTAAAGGAGACTAGCATGTTTAAACTCCATACCAACAGCCAATGACTATGTAATTGTCTATGTTGGGAGGACGTCTATTTTCTTCTTGTTTCTCTGGCAATGTGCCTGAAAATCCTCTTGACAAAATCCTGACTGCATCCTGGCAGATTGTTCTATCACAACAGTAGGTCCAAACAGGAAGTAATTATTCTTAGCAACTCTTTGAACCAGAAGTATACCTCCTGTAATTTTAAAATCTATTTTATATACAACCATAGGGGTTAGGTTTATTATCTCTCTCTAGCTATCAGAAGGTATGCAACTTCCAAAGCACCTGTCCTTATACGAATTAAATTCCTCTATCATTCTCTTCCTATCCTCACATGTTTTAAAATGTCTTCATTAAATAGTATAAATAAATGAGTATATGGAATTAAAATTGACCTTTGGCGTCATTAGTGGTTGACAACACTAACTCTTTGTTCCACTGTTGATTTTTGTTCATTTGTTTTGGTCAAGGGTTATTTTTGACTAAAGTGTTCTTTCCTGAGGAATTCCAGTAATTATTGTTGCTTTGACCTAAGCCTCTCAGAAATAATAAAAAAAACAAAGTTTCTCAGCATAGCGCAATTACCTTAATTTTCTGTTCCTGTGGAATCAAGGAGCCATTTCTAATTGAGATGCACAATCATTATCAAGAGAGTGATTATGGAATGCTTCCAGTGAGAGGTCCTTCAAGAGCAGGGATGTCAAACTCACAGTGTCACATTGTCGTCACGTGATTTTCCCCCTTTGCTAAACCGGGGGTAGGCATGGCCAGTGCGTGACATATCTGGCCTGAGAGCTGCGAGTTTGACAGCCCTGATCAAGAGGTATTGCATAGTTATTTCACCTTTTCCTCTGAAACAGATGTTCTTTAGAAATTCATATGACACAAGAAGATATGGAAAAATACAGCATGATTAGCTGTAGAAAAGATAGAACGTCTCTGCACTCAACAGTCCCTTGCAAGTTGGTGGAAGGAGGCAGGGCTGATAAAGAGAGCCTGGTCTGACTAAGCAGCTGAAAAGAAGAACAGATGGTGAAAGCTTCTGGTTTTACTCTGAAGCCTTTTCACTGAGTTCATCTGAGGATAAGTTCTGAACTAGAGCTCAGTGGGGTTTTCTTTAAATCATGCAATCCAAAGTTCAGGATTTGTGGGAGGAGGAGGAGGAAAGAGAGGAGAAAGCCAGATTCTGAGGAATTGGATGACTCATGATTCCTGACTTGTTGCTGTGCTGGGATTGGCTGCACTAGCCTTCCTTTCTTGCAGTCATTAACCAGCACAAGTCATTACCAATATCCTCTCTAGGGAAGCAAGCCTTCTCTGTGGTAGCACCTGCCTTCTGAACAACGTTCCCAACTCTCCTGTTGGAGAAGAGCCATGGAGATCATGAAGAGCCATGGAGACCAGGATATTCATCCAGGCTTTCAATAAGGAGAGTGAGATGCCTCACTGCATCATACTTTTCATCTTTTATTATGTTTTATTGATTTCATTGTATTTTTTTAATATTATGAGCTGCCCAAAAGTAATTAAGAGCTGGATAGCATATAGGTTTAATAATAAATTATCTTATTATCTAATAATAAATTATCTCGGACTGTAACCTCCACAGTCACTCTTTTCCCTTTTTAAAATAGATTGCTCTACTCATCAAGTGGTCAACTCGGAGAGTGCTAAGCCCTGAAACTAGTTAATTTGTTCCTGGCTTAACACATGTAATTGAAAAGTTTCATCTCTATGGTAGCCTGTCTAGCATGGAATTCTTTTCCAGTGGCTACTGCTCCCAGGAGCTCAGCTCTTTCATTTTTTTTTCCTCATGAAATGTTCACAGGATAATTTACATCTTGCTCACATAATCCTATAGCTAAATCCCCTTCTCAAACTAAGAGTAGTGCTCCCTTAATGACTATTTGTTCAGCGAAGGTTAAAAATTATGGTGGTGCTGAATGAAGGCACTTACCACTGGTGCCCAACCATTTCACCACCCCTGCAGTCACAGGATTGTGATCTGGGTGCTTGGCAACCCATTCACACTTATGGTGGATTGCCAAGGGCCCTGCAATCATGATTACTAGAATTTAAAACTTTGCAAACATTGCCATGTTTTTCTCCCCTAGTCTTCGAGTCTTAGATTTTTAACTGCTGCCCAAAATATTGGTTTTATAGATTTTATTTTTGTTATTAGCCAGCTTTAAATTAATTTTTGAGGAAAAATAAAAGAGACATATGCAGTGGTGTGGACATTTTTGGTGTTTCTGTTCTGCCCATCAACTATAATACTAATTGCTCTGCCCTGTAGGTTTCTGGGTACAATTCAAGGTGCTCTTATCATCTACAAAGCTCTACATGGCACAGGGCCAGGCTATTTGTGGGATCGCCAATCTCTCCCATTGTTTCTGATCACCTCACCAGATCTAAGAGGGAGGGCATGCTCCAAGTTTCTTCCATTAAACAATGTCATATTTTGGACCCAGGAGCCATAACAGCAGTTCCTACCCTTGCAACAGCATCCCTCCGGAGAGCAAGACAACCATGATCTTGCTAGACTTTCTCAAGGCAGTGAGTTCCTGTTGCCAATGCATTTAGGCCATTTAATCTATCATAAATTGTTCATAAAATTTTCATAATCATAAAAATTCAGCATCATATTTTGGATTGCCGTGTGTATGTGTGTGTGTGTGTGTGTGTGTGTGTGTGTGTGTGTGTGTAAATGTGGCATTTGTAGATTTTTAAAATTCCTGACTGTTCTAAAAACTGTTAGGAGACATGTCATTTATCAGTAGCTAGGAGGGTAAATATTAGTTTGTGGGAAATCCCTTTTATCTGAAAAACATATCCCCACCCTTCCTTCTAGGTCATTTGGCCTGTCACTCTGGCATGTTATTCTAAAATTATTCATAATGACCCAACAGACCAACAGAGTCATTCTAGCCATTAAAATTGGAATGTGACCAAAGTGATCTTCAGTTTCAGTCCTTTTACAAAAACATGCATTTCAGAGCTCTGGCCAAAGAGGGATTGGAAAAAAATGTGGAGAGAGGAATAAAGAAAGGGAGGGAGGGAGGGAGATAATTACAGAATGACAGAGAGGAAAGGAAGTGGAAAGGTCTCAACTATTTTTGGTTTTGACTTTGCCCACCATTGGTATACAATACAACCCAACACAATACAATACATGCCTCAATGAAGGTTTCCCAGTTATGGATTACAGTCTTTGTTGATTAAAAATATGTTTGGATTTTTACATAACACATTTGCAGGAAGATCCATGGCTTTTGGTGAACTTTACGGAAATTCTATCCTTGCCAAGTTGTCAAAATAAAACTCCTAGCTAATGTTCTAATTTTAACAAGTATTATTTGGCAGATGATTGGTTTGGAGAGGTCAGTTGATGACATGCAGGTTACACAAGCAGCTATACGCATTTCTTGATCATTGCTCTCACATGTATTTATTTCCCTATTTCTTATTTCATATGCTTTCTCTCTTACTGTCTTTCGAATTAATTGTCTACCAAAGGCTCTTTCTTACTTCCTTGCCTGATTTATTTTAAAAAAAACATTTTTATGGCATCCATCTTGTGTCAATCTATAGCAGTACACAACCAATTACCACCATGTCTGTTGCCTGGCAATTTCCTTCTTATTGTCTCCAAATGAATTTGATTACTCATTCACAGCTTTCATTTTTACAGTGATTCTCTTCAATCTAACAGCAATCTGTGTGCAATATTTCTTAACTCAAAATGACTCAAAATGACAATTGCAACTGTAAACAAGGAACAGGAGGTAAGTATCCCATAAAAACTGTGGACCCTTCTTGTGTTAGCATCATCAGTTACATTTAGCAAAATGCTTTCCTTGGACACAATCATTGTCAGATATGCATGTCACAACCAATGATTGTTACAATATGTAGAAAAAGAGAGAAAAGAATGTAAGGCTATTGCACCTTGCATAAACTTTCAGCTATGCCACTCACAGTATTCATGCTTTGGAAGATCTATAATCTACTTACATTATTTCTTATCATGATCTATTTATTATCTTGCTGAAATTATGGTTGGAGATAATTGAAGACTTCTAATCAACCTGCATACATGCATCAGTGCAGTACGTTGATATCTTTTGATTACAGTCAATGTTCTGTTTTGACTTGACATACAGACTTTCAGGGCTCCAAATCACGAATAAATACAATGTCTGGACAATGTATTTATTCTCTAGCAGATAATTGTCCAATTTGTAATTGATCCAGCAGGGTAGAATACATGCAGTATGTTTTGTTGCCTTATGTAAAATAGCAGACACAGAATCTTGTTGTACAGATTTGTCCAGAGTTGCTTGGAGAGGTCATTTAAATGAAAGTCATTAATTGATATGCCTTATTTTTTCAATAGATGCTTTATTTAACACACTGGGTTGATATATTTAAAGCATTTCCTTAGATTAATATCAAAGATCATGCAAAACTGAAATCAAACCATTCTTGCAGTTCAATCACATTGTATAATTTAGCTACTATATTTCTAAATATAGCAAGGTTGCCCACATCAGAAATTATTCTCACTATTCCCCTCATTAACCATGCCACCGTAAAACTCAACCCAAATTAATGTCAACAAGTAACCTTCCTTCAGTAACCTTGCACTTGGACAGAATTTCCTGTTTCATAAGAACTCATTCAAAGTATTTGTAGAAATCACATGGTTTATATAGCATACTGGTAAAAAAGATAAGAGCTAAATATCACCTAGAATTTACAATTTTCAGATATACCAACTGAATAGAAATAGATTATCATCTATGGGGCTTTTGTGGGTGCGACTTGACCTGTGCAGCTCAGTCGTTGGCTGGTCATCAAGCTGTTCAGTTGGATTTATTGTTGTTCTGGTGCAATTTCTTGGAACCTCCTGGAAACTTCCGGCTGGTGCGGCCATCTTGTATCCACTAGAGGCCACCCTTTTACTCCTCTCTCAGGCCTGTTCTTCTCTGGCCATGCTGTCTCACCACTGGGTCTCAGGTAGGTTTACGTTCTTTGTTCGGGGCTATCATTAATTGTTGAGGGTATGCCTTGTTAGTTGTCAGGGCCTGTTCTGTATTGTTTGTTCATTTAGGCTATTCTTAATTGTTGAGGGTGTGCCTCGTTAATTGTCAGGGCCTGTTCTGTTTGTCTTATTTGTCTTATTTGTTCTCAGGCAAGGCCTTCCCTTTCCTCCCTGAGTGTGGTCAGTGTTTCGGTCTCTCCCCTTGTTTGCCGGCCCCTGAGTTGGCCGATGTGTCTTCTCCATGACAAGCCATCGGCTGTTTCTACACTGTATGACCGGAGGCTGGTTACTTGGGACACCCTTGCTGGTATCCACAGGGATTCCCCTGTTAGGTTTCAGGTGTATACTGGGTCTCCCATTTGGAATGTTTGGCATCCACTGTATGAGTTTACTGGGATGTCTGTGTTATAATGGGGGTGTAATCTGTCTACCTGCGATCTTAGTTTCCTCCCCATTAATAGTTCTGTGGGGCTCTTTTTGGTTGTTGCGCTGGGAGTTATGTGTTGGATGCTTATTAGTCTATCTACTTTAGCCTGTGTGTCCCCAGGCCCTAGTTTGGTTAGGGTTTCCTTCATAGATCACACCATTCTCTCCACTTGGCCATTCATGAAGGGGGTGATGATAGGGCATGTTGTATTCCATTCTGTGCTAGAAACCCCTCCAAGGGAGTGGCCATGAACTGTGGCCCATTATCGGACACTATGACTTCTGGCAACCTGTGTGTTGCGAATAGCTTTCAGAGGGTTCTAATTACTGCTTCGGTTGTGGTGGACTGCCTTATGCTTATCTCCAACCATTTGGAGTAGGTGTCCACCACTACCAGGAAGGTTTGTCCCTTGATTGGCCTGGCAAAATCTATGTGTAACCTCGACCAAGGGCTCCGTGGTGTTTCCTATTCATGGGGGGGGGGGGCTTTGCGGGGTGCCGGCTTGGATTCTTGGCAGGGTTTGCAGGTTGCCACCCAGGTCCCTATTTCTTTATCCATCCCAGGCCATCACACATAACTTTTTGCCAAGGATTTCATTTAACTATTCCCAGGTGCCTGGCATGCAACATTTCTAGTATGTCTTCCTGTAGTTTCTTGAGAATTATGACCCGGTCCCCCAAAAGTATGCACCCTTTTAGTACTGACAGTTCAGTTTGTCGATTTCTGAAGGTTCTGGTGTCTTAGCCTTCCTATGTCTCTGGCCATCCTCTCCCCACCCAGTCCAATATTCATGCCAGGGTTTTGTCCTTTGCGCTTGCTCTCGCGATGTTGGCTGCTGTCACTGGTGCTGTCTCAAGAGTCTCTATTAACAGTGTTGACATAGCTGGTGCTGGGTCTTTGTCCAGGTTGGATGGGGGGCATCAAATGAGTGTGTCGGTGTGATCTAAGTTCTTTCTGGGTCGGTATTGTAAATTGTTAGGAATTCTGTCCATCTCGTCATCCTAGGTGACAGGATGTTCGGAGTGGCTCGGTTTCTTGCGATAATTCCTAGTAGTGGTTTGTGATCGGTGATCAGGGTGAATTTCCTGCCATAGATGTATTCATGAAATCACTTGATTCCAGCGACGGCCACCAGAGCTTATTTGTCAAGTTGGCTATAGTTCCATTCTGCTTTAGATAGTGTCTTTGCGTAGAATGCTACGGGGGCTTCTTTTCTGTTTGGCAGTGTGTGGCTGAGAATTGCACCAACCCCGAATGGTGATGCGTTACATGTGAGGATGAGCAGTAATGACTCACTACACTGGATTAATACACGGTCTGATGTATGTTTTTTATCTCCTTGAATGCCACTTCCTCCTCCTGCCCCCAGGTCCTGGTTGCCTTTTTGTCAAGCAGTCTGTGTAGGGGTTCCATGACTGTGGCCTTCTGGAGTAGAAATATATTGTAAAAGTTAATGAGTCCCAGGAAGGCTTGCAAGTCTGTCATGTTCTTTGGCCTGGGGGCTTCCTTAATTACTTTAGTTTTGCTCTCGGTGGGTTGAATCCCTTTGCGGTCTATTAGGTAGCCTAGGAATTCTACCTTGTCAGCTGTAGTTGGCATTTTTCTTTTTTCACCTTTAGCCCCACCTCTTGGAAACAGCTTAGCACTTCCCTTAGATGTTTTTGTAATTGTCCTTTGTCCTTAGCTGATATGAGGACATCATAGAAATAGGGGGCCACCTCTTCTAGACCCTGTAGGAGGTACTCCATTAGGCTCTGGAATAGCCCGGGGGCTACGCTGAAACCGAATTGTAACCACTTGTATTTGAATGCCCCTCTCTGTGTTACTATTGTTTGGGCTTCTGCCATTTCAGCATCTACCAGTAATTGTTGGTAGGCTTGTGTGAGGTTGAGCTTTGCAAAGACCTTTCCCCACCCCAGGGAATGCCTAGTGTTGTACCACTGGGACAGGGTAAGCGCTTTGCTGGAGGGTGCAGTTCAAGATAGCCTTGTAGTCAGCACAGATGCACAGTGATCCATCTGGCTTTACGGGGGTGACTATAGGGGTCTCTCATTTGGCATGGTCAGTGGGATCTAGTATGCCCTGTGCGATGAGCTTATCTAACTGCTCGTCTAATTTTGGTCTTAGTGCGAAGGGGACCCATCTCGCTTTTAGTCTGATGGTGGCTATGGTCAGGTCTAGATTAAAGATATGGGGGACCCCAAGTACTTGCCTAATTTTCCATCAAATACATCCCTGAACTCCTCCATTAGGCTGTCCTCCCATTCACTCTCAGTGACACTGTTTATTCTGGTGACTTCGATGCCTAGCTGTTGGATCCACTCTAGTCCCAGCAGGCTTGGTCATTCCCGGTCGACGATCATCAATGGCAGGACTCCTGAGTAGTTCTTGAATGTTACTTGGAACTCCCTTATGTCAATCACAGGAATCTTGTTTCCTTGGTAGTCCTTTAGGGTCAGTCTCTGTTTTTTTAGCTGGTTTTTGGTGATGTTGGGCTTCAGTTGTTTGATGGTGCCCCAGGACACCATTGACAGGTACGACTTGGAATCCACTTCCATCCGGCATGGCTTTCCCTCTATGGTCACTTAGATGTGGACTTTCTGAGCATTGGTTGTGCTGGAATGGCCCACGGTCACTGTCTGGTGCATCTCACCGCTCTCTGTGGCTGGCTCCTCGTTTCTTTGGTTCTGGCTGAATTGGCTTCATCTAGGTCCTGTCTGGTTTGCTCTGTTCTGGGGTGGGGTGCTTGGCCTCTGCCTTCAATTATTGGGTTGTGATGCTCAGCAGGCCTTTGCGATGTCCCCCCATCAGTCACAATGCTGGCAAATTGCATCATGGAAACGGCACACCTCACATCTGGTGCATCAAAATTACTTTCTCTTGTGCTCTTGGTTCCTTTGGCCTCATTCAGATCGGAGTTGTTGCACGTGTTCGTCCTCGACTCTGGCAGCCTCTGACTCTGACTCGATGTCCTCATGGTGGATGGCGATGGATTCCTTTGGTGGCAGCTGAGGTGGTTTGTTCATTTTTCTCATGGCAGCCGTGGATTTCTGGGATGCTTCCATGGTGGTTGCTTCCTCAATCACCTCTTTTAAGGTTATTTTGGGTTTGGTCAGGAGGCGGCTCTACAATGTTAAGTCCCGGAGTCCCAGAACCACGCGGTCCCTCATCGCCTTGTCCACGTTCAGGAATTCACAGGTTCTGGCGATGTTTCATAGGCTTGCGATGAAATCGCCGATGCTCTCTCTCCTTCCTTCTTGTCCCACTGGTAGAATTCATGCCTCTTTATTAAACAGGAAGCTGGTGGTATGTAGTGTGTCCTCAGGATTCACTCTAGGTCCAGCCATGCCATTGTCTTTACATCATTGGGTGCTGATAATGCTTTCACCATTATGAACACTGCGAGCCCGTTTCCTTTGTTCAGAGATATTAAGAAGGTCGCTTCCTTCTAGGAACATGTGGAATCAGTCGACATATGATTCCCAGTCCTTTGTTGCGGGGTCAAACGTTGCGGGTGGTGAGTTGGCTCCAGCCATTGTTCTGATTCCGGTCATTGTTATGGCCGCAGCTGCCATGTGCTCACTGGTCCCGTAATGTCTCAGAATCCCACCTTCATCACCAGTGTTAAATTGTGGGCGCAAAGAGACATGGGACATGGAGATTCTGGTCATTGTTATGGCCGCAGCTGCCATGTGCTCACTGGTCCCGTAATGTCTCAGAATCCCACCTTCATCACCAGTGTTAAATTGTGGGCACAAAGAGACATGGGACATGGAGATTGTTCAACTTCTTTATTTTGTTCTTACAGAATTGAGGACTGCAGCTGCAGCAGCTCCTTTTACAGCAGAGCTGTCTGCGGCTTCGACCAGTGACCACTATTTGATTTCCCAATTCATCGGCTTAGCCAATCAGCAGTGAGTATGTTAATATCTAACATGGACGATATCAGAACAAGTTGTTTTTTGAAGCTTGCTTTGTGGACTTTTGATAAATTAAGAAATAATATAGATCCAGTGGCTACAAAGGCATTCAAACAGCTTAGTAGTTATAGGAAAAATGCAGAAATAATGGAGGATCAAGTGGAATCTAACATGAAACAAAACTTATCTACTTCTTGAAAGTGCTCCAGAGTTTCATCGCAGCAATGTCAAACAGAAGAAAATTGATTGAGCTGCTATCAGAATCAATGGGATAGGATAAGAGATGTGCGGCATTGAACTGGGATTGTTTATTTTATTTATTTTTGTTATTATTTTCCTTTAGGTTAGGCCAAGTATTCTGAAACTGTAGTCTGGAACCCATATTATATTTTAAAAATGTGAATCTGGCCTTACAAGTCAAGCAAGGAGTGAAGTCTCAAGCAAGTTTTGAGATTGTCCAAGCTCTGTCAAGGAAATTATTAAAACTCACTCCTGTTTTGCCTAGACAAATGGTTGTGATACTGCAAAGTTTGAGGTATCTGTGATACTGTATATACTCGAGTATAAGCCGAGTTTTTCAGCCCATTTTTTGTGTTGAAAAAATCCCCCTCGGCTTATACTTGAGTCAGATTCCCTCTGAAAAAAAAAAAATGGTATGGAGCTCCGGAGCTGGGCAGGCGCTTCCCTGCTTCCGTGTTTCCTTTGCAACTTTTAAGCATGGGTGTAATCGAAGCAGAAAAGTTCTTGCATGAGGATATATTTTTCTTTTTTAACTGTTTTTAGGGGGAAAGACCCACCGTCATGTGAGAATGCTCAGACATGAAATCTATCCACCCGAAAATAAGTGTGTGTGTGGGGGGGAATTTTAACAGAGGGAAGATGTAGGGAGAAGGCAAAAGCGACGGAAGATCCTTCAGGGGAAACTGAGGGGGAGACTCACCCTTGGTCCAGATGAGCCCCCTTCCCACCCCTAAGGAAGCAGAGGCAGCCAGCAAGGGCAGGCAAGCCCCACTTCACAGACTCTGTCCGTCCTTGCTCCCACCCAAAGCCACGAAGTCCCCCAATCGCGCAGCCCAGAATCGCCCTCCCTCAGGGGGCAGCAACGACGCCCGGTTTTTCCCGAGACAAGAAGCTCTGCCATGCAATGAAAGCGCCCTGGCTCTAGGCTCGCAGGCTCAGAAAACAATGCGAGCTGAGGTCGCTTCGGCCCGCTCGGCTTCTCCAACATCCGGCACCGCCCTGTTCTATGTGCCGGGCCCGGCAAGTCCGAGCAGCCAGCGCATGGAGCAGGACGGCGCCAGACATCATTGGCTGCCTCTTTCGCAGCATGGGAGGCCTCCCGGCTGGCCAGCTGCTCTCCTCCTTCTCTGCCTGTTTGTTCTGTGTGACCGAGGAGGAGGAGACCGGCCGGCTGGTTGGGGAGGCTTTCTGCGCCGAGGAGGCGGCTGCTGGAGTCCGGCTTTGCTCCGCTTCCGATGGTCCGGCACCGCCCTATTCTATGTGCTGGGCCCGGCAAGTCCGAGCAGCCAGCGCGTGGAGCAGGACGGCGCCGGACATAGTTGGCTGCCTCTTTCGCAGACGGGAGGCCTCCCGGCTGACCAGCTGCTCTCCTCCTTCTCTGCCTGTTTGTTCTGTGTGGCCGAGGAGGAGGAGACCGGCCGGCTGGTTGGGGAGGCTTTCTGCGCCGAGGAGGCGGCTGCTGGTCTCCGGCTTTGCTCCGCTTCTCCGATGGTCCGGCGCCGCCATGTTCTTTACTTGGGCAGCCAGGCGCCTGGCAGCGCACCCACGGCGGCAACAGGCAGTTCCGCCCGGGCTCCGCTCAGGTGTCCGGCTGGGGCTGTTGGGAGTTGCTGCCGCCGGTGCGGCCCCAGTCCGCGTCGCCTTGGGAAGGGAAAGGCAAAAGGGAGGGGAAGAGAGTGACTCCTGCCTCCCGCTGTCATCATCTTCTTCTTCTTTTGGGTTAGTGAATCAATTAAACCTTTCATGATAGTGAGATCGTTTCCCAAATTAATTATTTTTATTTTTGAAATTTACCAGTAGCTGCTGCATTTCCCACCCTCGGCTTATACTCGAGTCAATAAGTTTTCCCAGTTTTTTTGTGTAAAATTAGGTGCCTCGGCTTATATTCGGGTCGACTTATACTCGAGTATGTACGGTATCTATATTACACAAATGTATTATTACTAAAAAGTGTTATATTTATTTCATGCCCATCCTATCCCCTATGAAAACCTTTATTTTACTTGGGTTGGACTGCATAAATAATTTATCATTTTAGTGGCTTGTGGTATCACAGAATGTGAGAGGACCTGACTTAATTGCATAAACCCATCATTATGGTCCTGATATATGGCTTATGGCTTAAAATATACAGATATATTCAATATATCATAGTTAAAACAGTGCATATTTTAAATGAACTCGTTCCTGAAACCTTTCAATTCATCTAGTTAAGTACCGTGTTTCAGCCTTCCTGGTCTTGATGCTCTTCAGACATGCTATAACTACACACTGTTTGTGATTTGGTTGGAGGCATATTTAATATTAGTCCAGAATAGTGCTTTGAACACCACAAATATCTGCTTCTGGTTTTTTTCCATTAGTTCCAAACCCATTCATGGGAGTACTGGAAAATGTTTGCAGAAATCCTAAGCAAGTTTATTCTGTTGCATGGGATCCTAAAGCACAGGATCTACTTACAGACTTAATTTAGGAATCTGGTTCTTTTTATGTCTCTAAATTAAATCTACCGACTGAATAGCTCAGCTCTCCTCATCCCTTCTCTTTGCAGAAGGAAGGCAAAGTAACTTTCCATGTGGCTTGTTCACGTGATTAAAAATATTTGGAAGCAGCGTAGGTTTAAAATCCCTGGAGCTATAATGGAAACCACATGCTCAATAAATAAGTCCAGAGGCCCCATGTCTGCTTGGACTAGTTTTCCTTCCAAAAAAGAGAGTTTCTGAGACAGGATACTGGCAGGATGCGAGAGCTCATGTATGTGCTTCCTCCTCATTTTCCAATCTAGGAGATTCTGCCAGATGAGTCTTCCTTAGCTCTAGCTTTTCCCCAATAGAGGTTGGCATACTTCTCACTTTAAAATGTGTTTCTAGCTTGAGTGGAAAAGAAGGGCTCTCTCTACCCAGCTTCTGCTGGATAAAGGATAAGATGAAAGTTTTTTTTTTTCTTTCTGTTTAAGAGCTGCAGGTTGTGATTTCTTACATTAGGATCAAACTGTTTCACAAACAGGAACATTATTTGTATTTTAATTGATCAGATATTCAAATACTTGTTGCCTGACATGCAGATTTTCACTGCAAAACATTTCCCCAGGGAGAAGTCAGCTCCTCCAACTGTCTTACTTCTCTGAAATACACATCTGTGATTATACTGTTGTGTGAACTAGAGGTGTGAAAAGTTTACATGCTGCACTAAGCCATACATACATAAAGTACTTTAATTGGCTTTGAATCAGTGAGCACACATGCAGTTAATAAGCCATGGTTTAGATATTTGAAAAGGCTGCCCAACCTGAGGTAATTTATGGTCTCTCAAGGTCTCTAAAAGTTGCTGCCAAAGGATAATTGTTAAAGTGACAGAAGGAGGGAAACCATTAAATGCATGGAAAAACCATTAAATATCTGGAAAATGGGCATATTAAGTGTATTAAGTAACATTTAACTTTATTACAAAATTAAATTATATCAACTTTAGTTTTATTCCTGAATCACATACCTCTTTCTGGAGCGCAACCCCCAGCCTGCCAGTCAAAGGACAAGAGTGGCTTTCAGTCTTACAGAAGATACCCCTGATTTAGTATTCTCCTGGTTTTGTATATAGTGAAAGATCCATTTAATCATGGTTATACAAGCCATGCCTTAGTGCCATATATGAACTAGATTATTGAATTAAAATATTTATGTTTTAAGAATATTTGGGTGGGCATTTTGGAATTTACTTAACCTAGAGTTAACCTTAAGCAGGATCCAGATTAATGCCAGATTTTATGCCCAAAATAGTATATTTGAATCTCCCCAATTAGCCATCCAAAGATAAGTTGTTAGCTTGCCTCATGATAAAGCTTGCTTTCTTTTGGCTAAAGGTATTGCTCCAGCTGTAAGTTTCTAGCTAGCAGCTTAGATTGTACATGTAAGTAGTCAACTTGGGTGAGCATACAAAGGAGAAAAAGAGAAATAAGGCCAAGTTTAAAATTATAGTAGAAAAGTGATATGGAAATTTAAATGTATTATATTTTTCCCCTTTGCTTTGCCAGATTAGCTCCCCTTGGTTTCTGGAGGGCCTGAAGTGGATGATGTGAGAGATGAAGAAATATAAATGTTGATAATGCTTCATGGGATCCTAAAGATAATTTTTTGCAGCACAGATCACTTTAAAGTTGGAAGACATATATAAACACAAACTTACTCTTACGTTAGAGAGCCAGTTTGAGGCATCAGGCTAGAAATCAAGAGATTGTGAGTTATAGTCCTGCTTTAGATGCAAGCCAGCTGGGTGATCTTGAGGCAGTCATTCTTTCTTGGTCCTAGGGAGGAGGCAGTGGCAAACCACTTCTGAAAAACGTTGCCAAGAAAATTGCAGGGACGTGTCAAGACAGTTTCTGAAAATTGAACACAATTGAACATAAAAAAAAAAAACCTTTGCTAACCTGTTTATAGGCCAGTACAATGACTAGGGAACGAATAGGTAAGTGATTCTAGATTTTTCTCTGCTTTTAAAATGGAGATAAATCAAGACCTCTGTAGCTTCATTTCAAAAACCACTCCCATAGCTTTTACTAAATTACAATCTGTTACTTTAAATATCAACATAGATACAGGAGAGATTCAAATATTAATGTTGCACTAATACAAAGGCTACATTTGGAAAGGACCAAATCAGTTTGAATCTACAGTTCTTTCGCTGCATCATTCAAGCAGAACTAGATACAAATCTCCTATGTTTCTGGCTTTTTCCTGAAGACATAATTATTTTGGAACAAGCTGTTGTTGCACTCTGTATATTTTGGAATATTTGTTATACTTCTGCACCTTGTAGTCTTGCTTTTGGTCATTTGGCCCATGCTCGCTGGGAATTCTAGGATGGCTTATAAGTCATTTGGAAAACACCTTTTTTTCCTATGCCAGAGGAGAAACCACATTTAGCAAAATCACTCTGTACAGGGAAAAGCAACTCCTTCTCTGTTTGGAGAACAATGTATATTATCATTCCCTGTGTCCTTTTCCCTATATACACTGGGGCCTCTAAGAGGGATAGGATTTCAAGACAGATTGCTTTGGAGTGAGAGTGTGTTCCCAGCGCACTTTATAACATCAGCTGGAAGCATTTTGAAAGTTCTTGTGCCTGACAATAAGAACAGCTCTGCAGTTTATTTGTTGAGACTGAATTGCAAAAACATTGAGGAAACCCATCAGAGAATGAGCTTGGATATATTGATAGTCACTGGGATATTAAAGAACTGTACTCCTTCCTAGTCATTTCATTTAACAAAATTCAACATTAAACAGCAAGATCTACAAATTTGGTCTTCATCAAATTTGAATTGAAATATATGAGATATAAAAGTTCTGAAGAAAAACATTTTTTAAAAAAATTTACAAGGCTTTCAACAAGCATGAGGGTTTGTTGAACAAATATCTCTCTTTCCATGAACAGAAACATGAAAAGCAGCTGGGACTTCCAAATGCCTGAGGAAGAGGACTTATCACAATTGCCACTTCTCAGCATTTCCTCCTGCTACTGTCAGCCTCTGTTAGTAGACAACCATATTTTGGAGAAGAAAGAGTTGGCTGAGAACCATTTAACTTGTTAAGTATAGTTCAGAACAGAGAGAGTTTTAAATCAGATTGCTTTGCACATCCTTTCTAACCACACCCAGGGGCTAGAATTTGTAGAAAGTTGGGCTGACTCTTTAATTTTATTCTCTTAAGTTTTATTTGGTATATATTATATCTAGATTAGTTTAATTAGGCATCAAATTAATGCTACTTTAGTTGTCTAAAATAGTAACAGGGATTTGATTTGGATATACAACCCACTGTTGAAAAGTTACCATATTATTTGAATGTATTTTTCTCCCCATATGTTCAATTCCTGAAAACCACTCAAAGTAAAAAAAAAAATATCTAGCATCTGTATGTGTATCCATATGTGTATATCTGTCTCTATCTCTGTCTCTATCTGGTGTAGTGGTTCGCAATCAGAAGACACTGAGTTTTAGTCCCACCTTAGGCATGAAAACTGGCTGGGTGACTTTAGGCCAGGGGTCACCAACCTTTTGCACCTCAGGCTCCACAAAACTCATAATTTTAAATCCCATGGACCACTAATCTGAATTTTGACTGACGGTGGCTTGCTGACAGTGGCTTGCTGAGAGAGAAAGAGAGAGATTCGATCTAACCTCGGAGGGTTGGTGGTGATGCTCTCTCTCTCTCTCTCTCTCTCTCTCTCTCTCACACACACACACACACACACACACACACACACACAACCACCCCCTCCAAGTCAGCCACATTCCTAACCTGCTTTTCAGCTCCGTTCTCAGGGGAGAGAGAGAGGCAGTATTCTGTGATCCCAAATAAAGAATGATTGATCGGTAGGAAAATGGGGTGGGGGATTTTCCTGCAGACTTTTTTTGGGATTTTCCCAGGATCTCTCTCTGCAGGATACTGTTGGGATTGCAGGATACTGTTTCCAACTCCATTCTTGGGTGGGGGAGAGACTTTTGGCTTCATGCAAGGAAAGCAGCAGAAGCAGCAGAAGTCTTTCTTTCTCTCCCCCAAACTCCGCCAGAAATGAATCTTTACTGGTGCAGCCCCTTGGAGCAGGATGCCTTGCAGTGTCCCAAAGACTCATTTCTGGCAGAGTTTGGGGGAGGCAAAGAAACTTTTGCTGCTTTCCTTGCATGCAGCCAAAAGCAGAAGAAGAAAGAAGCGGAAAGAAGCAGCCCAGTGGCCAGGCGAGGCGTGTGGGGCAAGTGGGGCAAGTTCCTCCCTCTGCCCTTCCCCCTCTCCCCTCACTACCTTGTGTTGTTTGCAATGCAAGCGATACAAGCCTTGTGTTCCCGTGGGCCATGTGGGCAGTGCAGCCTTGTGTTCCTGCACAGCCTGGATTTGGGGGGGACATTTCTCTGCGGACCACCAAAATTTTCTCATGGACCACCAGTGAGCCATGGCCTATCGGTTGGTGACCACTGCTTTAGGCCAGTCACTCTTTCTCAGCCCAATGTACTTCACAGGGTTGCTGTTGTGCGGAAGACAGGAGGAAGAAGGGATGTTTGGTATGCCTTGATTTACTTATTAAGTAATAAAAGTTATTAAACATCTAATAAAGAAATCTCTCTCTACAGAGTTTTGACACTTTCAGTTTGATCCTATGGACAAAAGTCCAAATGACTGTTACAGTGTAGCCATGTGATCATCCATATTTTTACATCTTGATATTTAGCCCTTTTTGTCAGCTAAATCATAACAAAATTTAAATATAATTCCATGCATATGTAAGGCAATGGAGGAAAATAATGCCTTTGATACCCATATCAGAAGTTGATTTTAGTGAGGCTACCAATTATCAGCCAACCACATGCTTCGTGATCATGAGAATTTGCTGCATGTCTCCCAGAAAAACATACAGAAGTAACTCCTGCTCATTTCCCTACAGTGATGGCTCCTTTGACTTCTTGCTATCAACTCTGAACTCTTAAAAGGCAAGCACTCTATAAAACACCAGCTAAAATAAAGTGGGTATTGTGAGCTCAGAACAAAGTGCCTACTCAGATCTTTGAAACAAGCTGCATTTATCTGCATGCCATTAAAGGCCCAGATTCTTTTCCCCTTAGAATGCCAATTATCAGAATATTTCAAGGCAAAATATGAGTGCTAGTTTTGTGCAGATTGGCAAAAGGAGGTAAGAATCAGCTTCAGGTACATAGTAAAAAAAAATAATCAGCACAAATTCATTATTTTCCATTAATCATTTTTTCCTCCTTTAAATAACTTATGCCTTAGGGAAATTCTGATTATCTGCTTAAGTAACAATGAGATGGCTTGATTTGCCTTGGCACGTGCATTACTTTTCATTTCTCTGTTGTAAGTTAAACTAAAGAAATTTGGAAATCCTGTACTCTCCAGTCTAATGAATGAAATACATAATCAGAAAGGGCATGAGAGAGTTTTACAAATAAATAAAAATAGGATTTCCATGTGGTATCTAAAGGAAGCCCAATCTGCTCTCAAATTGCATTGGTCAAATGACACACAACCTGGTTCTCAATGTAGCTATTAAGAATTGTCAGTGTGTTCAAGAGCTCCTCAGGCAGTCCACATGGCACTGCAGCCTTTACAATACACTTGTACAACTATCTATCTTGTGCCTGACAGGCATACTTCACAAGCAGATTGTGTGAGCTACCTGGGGTGTGGTAGTGATTTGGTAACATTAATGGAGGAGAAGGAGGACCAATCTTTGCAATTCTAGTTTGGAAGAAGTGTGTTTTTAAAAAAAATGGAGCTGGGCAGTGGTAGGATTCAAATAATTTAACAACCGGTTCTCTGCCCTAATGATTTCTTCCAACAACCAGTTCACCAAACTCCTCAGAAAGTTAACAACCGGTTCTCCCGAAGTGGTGCAAACTGGCTGAATCCCACCACTGGAGCTGGGGGAAAAAAACTTGATGCAAAAGCTATGGGGTTGAGTGTTGTGTTAGTGGATCCAAACAGTGGAGAATTCTTTGAGTGAGAGAGATGTTTCCCTGCCCTCTTAAGAATGTTCTTGTCTACTCCCCAAGAAATCATAGATGGATCCCACCCTACTGGCAGCTTTTATCTTGTATCTAACCTCTATTTGAGGAGGGGGGAATTATTGAAAAAACAGTTGCAAAATACCTCCAAAGAATTCTGAATGAAGCAAACCATCTGTACACCTTTCAGTCAGGATTCAGAAGTAGGTATGGATGCAAGATTGGCCATGCTTTTGAATGATCTTTGGCAGGAGCAGGAAGGGGATTGGGCATCCAGCCTTGCCTTAATTTCTCTGCAGCTTGCGATACCATTAACCTATCCTGGATCAGCTCTGGAGACGTGGAGGAGGCAATATTGAGCTAGTTTGCTTCCTTTTCTCAGGGTCAATTCCAAACAGTGGTGATTGACAGATTGATACAGAGAGATCCTGCCCTTGGTCCCTACTTTGTGGGGTTTCTGCACGTTCAATTATCTTCCCCCTCTTATTTAACATCTATGAACAGGGATCGCCAACCTTTTGGACCTCAGGGACCACCAAACTCATAATTTTAAATCCCACGGACCAGAAACCCTGGGAAAATCCCCAAAAAAGTCTGCAGGAAAATTCCCCACCTCATTTTCCTACCAATCGAACATTCTTTATTTGGGATTGCAGGATACTGTCTCCAGCTCCATTCTCAAGGGAGGGGGGAGGGGAGAGAAACTTTTGGCTTCATGCAAGGAAAGCAGCAGAAGCAGCAGAAGTCTTTCTTTCTCTCCCCCAAACTCTGCCAGAATGAGTCTTTGTGACACTTGTCATGCTGGCATAGCCTCTTGGAGCAGGATGCCTTGCAGGGTCCCAAAGACTCATTTCTGGTGGAGTTTGGGGGAGAGAGAAAAAGACTTTTGCTGCTTTCCTTGCATGCAGCCAAAAGCAGAAGAAGGGAAAGAAGCAGCCCGGTGGTCAGGTGAGGCACGTGGGGCAAATGGGGCAAGTTCACCCCTTCCGTTCTTTCCCCTCTCCCCTCAATACTTCATGATGTGCGCAATGGAAGCCTTGTGTTCCCGCACAGCCTGGATTAATTGCTTTGGGGGCTGCTTTGGGGGTGACATTTCTCTGCAGACCACTAAAATTTTCTCATGGACCACCAGTGGTCCCTAGCCCACTGGTTGGCGACCACTGTGCGTGAAGCTGCTGACTGAGATCATTTGTCTCCATAGGATGAGTCAATACACTAAAGATACCCAGTCTTTCTGCCCCTGGCAAATTAAGTGATGCTGTTTGTATCCTATCTTGGTATTGGGAAGCTGTGGAGGCCTGGATGGGGAAAAATAGGCTTCAGTTAAACCCTGACAAGACTGAATGGCTTGGATCTTGAGGCCTTCTGGTTCAGAGATTACCCCTTCTTTAGTTCTGGACGTGATTGCACTGCTTCAAAACAGACCTGATATGCAGCTTTGGGTGATCCTCACATGGTGGTCATAGTTAAGAAAGCTTTTGCACAGCTTTATATTGTGTGTCAGTTGCACTCCTCCTGTTATGCTCAGAACCACTCATACCCTGGTCACCATTTAGATTGTCTGTTGTAATGCTTTCTACATGGGGCTGCACTTTAAGTGTCCAGAAGCTTTAGCTGGCGCAAAATTCAGCAACACAGGTAGTTTATGTGTACCCCTACAATGGCACATATCATACCTCTGCTCTGTGAGCTGCATTGGTTGCTAGTTTGCTTCTTGGTCCAATTCCAGATGCTGGTTTTGATCTTCAAAACTCTTCATGGCACGTGCTGGATTATTTGAGGGATACCTGTGCCTGATTATATCTGCCCATTCTATCATTTCCAGCAATGGAGGTATGTTGTGGGTATGTCTACAAAACAGTTTCATCTAGAGGGCCCCAGAAGACCGGCCTTGTCTGCCTTGGCACCTGCCTTGTGGAATAACATTCCCTCCATGATGCAATTTGTTCATCTTTGTTAACTTTCCAGAAGGCCCTCAAGACATGGCTGCATCAAAAGGCTTGGAGATCTGACAGTGGTGTAATAAGATGGCTGCATTTTTTTAACATCTATTTTTCTCTACTGCCTTGCTTTTAATATGTATATGGATTTTTAAGTAAACTTGTTTCAATATTTTGATTTTATGATTTTTATTATGCGCTATCTAGAGTCACTTTTCCATGAGATCGGTGGCAATACAAATATGACAAATAAATATGGGAGAGTTACAGTCAGTCAACCACCTGTTCAATAATTCCTCCAAAATGCTTAAACAGACTGTGGAAAAGAAACACCAATCCAGAAGAATAAAACCCAAATATTAAAGAAGACACAGCATTGGAAGTTCAGACTTGTTTCAAATATGGGAACCACAGTAGTCGGGTTTAAAAAAAAGTTTCTAAAGAGCATCTCTTTAATACTTTTAACTAAGCTGTCTTTGAACAGTGGAGGGAAACCAACTTTAGGGGTTCCGTCATCTTTCACACTGAATCTCCAGATAAGATACTGCACTATAGGGTCTGCCCCTCTCGTTGGTATTTGAGTGACAGCTGCCAGGGATATTATGAACCGACTCCGTTGTCGCTTTTGGTGCTTCACGTGCCTTTTCGGTGTGTAGTGGGGGAAGAGTCCCAAAAAGCCACACCCTAGCGGAGTAATGCTTCGCTCCCCCCCCCCCCCTAAGTTCTGCGTGCTTGCTGTGTTCCTTGCTGGGGGATAAAGATAGAGGCGCTGCCCCTTTAAATAGTTCAGGGTGTTCTCTCTCAGGCCACCATGACATATCTGGGCGTTGGAACGGGGGCCGAATAAACCGAGTAAGCACGAGATCTGCGCTAGCAGTAAAGGGATTGCAAACAGCTGGGGCTCGTCCCATTCGCTGATATATACCGGAGTGGTTTGCGACGGCTTTGGTTAGGCGGGACTCGGTTCCTGGAGTTTAAACCACTGGGTACTCTTGTTTTAGGGAATACTGCAAAGGAAGCGCGCGGTTTTTCAGCCTTGGTAAGTTATTATTATCTTTACGCAGGTCTAGGGTAAACTTTTCTACAGGTTCGCTTCTCGGGAGACTTAGGGAGTCGGAAGTTTTTCGGGATATCACACAATCCGGAAACACCTGTTTTTGTTTTTTTTTAATCGAGATCAGTCTCTCAGTCTCTTATTTGGGATTGGGGGAGGGGGTGCAGCACAGAAACTCGCTGGACAGTTATCAATGGCTTGGTCCCGCCCCGTTTCTATACAGTACCAGCGCTGTTCGAAAGTCTTCGAGAGAGAGAAAAAGGACTCTTGCACAAGGAAATTAGTCTCAGGCCGACAAGTTCATATGAGAGTTTGCGAGGGAGGTGCGCCGCTCGCAGACCTCCCGGTTCTGGGCCAAGGGAAGCCAGAACGTGGGAGGGGAAGAGAGCGGTTTGAAAGCCTCGTGGGTGGTGGAAGGCATTACCCACGATAAGGAATCAAGGACTATTGTGGGACAAGAGAAGTAATCTTACAAGTTCCCTCTGGAGTTGCTAAGGGGGTACTCTGTGTGTATGTGTGTGTCAAGCGAATGTGTGAAGTAGGCGCACTATAGGAAACCAGCGCTGCTGGGAAACGTGGTGTGATGTGTATTCTCTGCAATCTTTGGCGCCCCTGTGCTCCGAAATAACTCGCCACCAAGCTCAGAGAAGGCGTCTTTGGGCATCCTTCCGAAGGCTTCTTATGATCCCCTCCAGATTTCCCTCGGCGGCGTGGATAATGGAAAGCAGAGGGTGTTCTCTTTAACGGGGCGGGGGAGAATCGCTTTCAGGGGACCAGATGGGGAAGGAAAGGGAGTTTGCTGCGACTGAAGTGAGGAATATCCGTCATGGAAAGGTGGCACCTGCGCTGATGAGGCGCGCGTAGCTCTATACGTGACTCGCCTGTTATTCCCTCTCCCGAATTAAGACAGGGCTCATAAAAAGGGGGAGTTTGTTGGAGTTGCAAGAGAAATACAAGTTTCGCGGAAAGCTCGTTCTCCTCCGGTCAGTTGCAGGCGCCGCAAGCACCCGAGAGCCGCTGCATTAAAGAAGGGCCCGGCAACTCATCCCCTTCTCCTCGAGAAAGTATTTATAACTGGGGCACAGCCAGCCTGCCGGTTTGCCTGGCCGTCGGCGTGCTACACATACACAGCCCGCTAGGCGCCCCACCGTGATTGGGGCGTTGTTCCTCTAGAAGGGCGAAACGTTTTTAAGTTCACGCCCCTCGTCTTCGGCGAGAAAAACGCGGGCAGCCACTTTCTCGGACTTTCCTCTTTGGGGGGTTCCCTTTTTCCCCCCACACACCCCCGGTGGTAAAGGGCGAGCGGCAGAAAAACACCCGGCAGAAATTAAAACGAATTGCAGCGGAGTAAGTAGGCCGCTTCATTTCCAACTCAATTCTTCTTGTGGGACGGGGAATTGACACGCAAACTCAATTCTGGGGTGGAGGAGGGGAGGGGGTCTGTTCTAAATCTCCCTCCTTGCCCCGGCACTTTTATTGTACGAGAAGCGCAAATCCTCGTCTGCCATTACTCCTCCCTGAATCTTAAACGGGCTAAGTTGCGCAATCATTGGGAGGGGTGGGGAGCGGGAAAGACCCTTTTCAGCTTGTCCGGACCTCGGCAGACAAGTTTGGTTCTGGTTCGGGATTTTTCAGATCTTAATATAAATTCCCGTTTGAAAACTAGCCGCTCTAAATAATGCCGGCCCCGATATAATTAGAAACGGGTTGAAATATTTGAGCACGTAAATCTCTCCACCCCCCCCCCCTTTCCCGCTGCCTGGAATTCAGTTACTCCTTGCAGTCCATTGGTAGATTGAAGTGTGGTGTGTGTTTGCGGTGTAAGAAACCTTTTTCCTAGTTTGTATTAAATACATGGAGAGGTTTTTCCCACCTAGATTAAGTTCATGAGGTTCTCAAGCTCCCCCCACAACCAATTTTCTTGAGTTCACAAAACCCCACTCAGTTGTTACTTTTTTTAACTTTTAGGATTTTATCCGGTTCTCCCTCCCTTATTCTATCCTGCCCAATACTATATAAGCTTGAAAAATATCTCTCCCCGCCCTCTCGTGATAATTGTCGGGTTTATTTCATCATCTGTAGCTGGACTGTGAATTTGAGGGATTGGTGGTTTATTGGTTTGCAGATGCTGATGATTCAAAGGAGAATAGTGACTTTGTGGCATGTTTCCATTCCCTGCCTCCTAAAGTACCTCAGCCAGTCTCTGAGGTCTAGTCCAAGCATGGCACTGTTTTCCCACTTTTAGACTTTTCTCTCTTTGACACTATTCAAGTTGCACCCTCAGAAAAGAGATTTTTGTCTGCTGTCTCTTTTTAGAGGAGAGCTCTCCTGTAGGCTGAGGGGAAACTTTGAGGAACGAAATGTGATGGCATTTAGGCTCAGCAAACCAGGTGTCACCATAACTTTTCAAAATCTGGAAAGAAGAAAAAAGGGAATCAAATTCAGGGACGGAAAGTTTGTGTGTATTTTATGGATTGTTTGATAGTGAATGTGGCATCCTTTTTCTTGCAGTTTCTGCAAGTGTTAGTTACCATGTGGTTGCAGTGAAAGTCCTCAAACCCTCTCCCCCAAAATTTGAATTATTTCAAATCTTAGCCTTTACTGCTCCAAACAATCACATTCAGACACACAGAATTAATGCTGTTTGTTTTATACTTAAAGCTCCTAGTTAAGAAGTTGGAAACTCTCCCACTTTCATGCATATTCTTAGCTTCATTCTGCATAAAACAAAAACACATTTGGTGAATTTCTTTAAGTGATCATAAACAGAGCGGAGCGCCTTAAAACATTGCTATGTTCTGTCTCAGAGGCACCCTCTGCTGTTCATTTTTTAAATTCAGGTTTGCCTAACCTCATCCATGAGTAAACATTTTCACCCCTGCTTAAAAGGTATTTTCCCCCTTTCCAGATCTACTGAACACTTTTGCCAAAATGCTCCTTTTGTTGTTGGGAATCATTGTGCTCCATATCTCGGTGCTTGTTCTTCTCTTCGTTTCTACAATTGTCAGTGTAAGTAAACTATCCTGCCTGTTTTTATTGCCTGCACCTAGTGCTCCATTGTGCAATTAATTCACAGCTTCTTAATGAGATATATCAGCCCCATCTATTAAAATGGATTAAAACCTACCTGTTTATTCTTTTAAAATTTAATGTGAAATTATATTGCAAACACAACAGAGTCATTGATATTCTCATAACTTTTGCTATGCTAACTGTAGTATTTATAAGTATTGGAGAATATAATAGCCTTTGGGGGAATCTGTTAGCTAAATAAAATACACCAAAATTTTAAGCATAGAGGCCTATTAAATGTGAGTCTGTCTCTACACTGGGAATGGTTCAGGAAAAATTTCCTCTTACTGAGTAACCACAGAAAAATTTCCAGACTATTGAAAGTGGCTAAGAGCCACAATTTTATGTTTTTTTTTTTAAAGGGATAGCAACTAGTGGCCTTCCAACTGTTACTGAATGACAATTTTCAGCAGTTCCAGTTTCCATGGCCGATGCTGGGGTAGTTGTTGAGCAACATCTGGAGGAACTAGATTTTCTAGTCCTGGCACTGCAGATGTGCCAGTTCTCCAAGATAGCTGATTGTGTTAGCTGCCATGTGTTTTATTGGTATTCTGCTCCAGAATAATTATCTGTGCTCTGTCATTGGGAAAAGAAGATTGAAGAGAATAAAATTTCCTCCCATGAAATTTGGCAAAGATTTGAAAAAAAATGAGATATTTTATTTTGGCTTTTTGCCTTTCTTTTGAAGGCTCTTTGTAACGCAGTCAAAGGAATCAAAGCACAAAGAAAGGTCTTCTCTCAGCTAATGTAAAGAAGGATATGTATTTCTACACTCACTGTTGAAAAGAAGCCTTTGCTGATGCATGAATCTTAAAGAGGGTCTTTTAATTGTTTTCATTCCTTAAGCCAGGGGTGTCAAACTTGTGTTGTCATGGTGGCATCACATGATGTATCGTGACTTTTCCCCCCTTTGCTAAACCAGGCGTGGCCAGTGCTTGATGCATCCGACCCTGTGGGCTGCGAGTTTGACAGCTCTGCCTTAAGCAATCTTGACTGGCTTAACTACTTTAACTTGGAAGACAACATTTAAGTTCTACCCCCTTCCAAACTCAACTGTTCCAAACTGATAAACCATTCATTCTTTTTCAGCAATGGCTTGTTGGGAACGGACACAGGGCAGACCTTTGGCTGAACTGCACCATTCCTATGTCTCCATTTCGTTGCACAACTTCATCCACAAATGGTGAGATTTTTCATGAGCGTGGCTTTCTTTTAAAATACGTCTCTTTCATCTCTTTTTTTTTACTTCAGTATTACATTTGAAACTGTGTGACCTACTAATACTGGAAGCAGTTTAGACAGGATTTCACGATTTACCCCCATTTCTGCCAACTATGTGCTGCTTGAATGTGTACCCTGTTTCCCCATCTTCTTGCCAGGCTTTTAGACAACCTTGGCTCATTAATGCTATCTAGATATTTAGCTCCATTTCTGAATGAATATATAATTTGCATTGTTTCTTCCCATTTTGTACTAAATTGATTGTCAGACGTCTATTAAAGAAATGGGTGCTCATCGTATGTTGCTTGGTTTGCCCACCAGACCATTCTGCATGAAGTGAGTGGTTAATCTAGTAATGGTTGATTTTTTAATACCTTATGTGTAGAATATTGACTCTGTCCTGCTTCCTTAATCTAGCCACAAAATTGGATATTTCTTTAACCTTTGGAATATGCAACAGTGAATCAATACAGTAACACCTGTATATAAACCCAGCCTACATATTACCTTATGTTATGCTACACCATGGTTTTTAATCTATGAACAGATATTTGTAGGCAGAGATATTCCAAAGGCAGTAGTGTTATACACATGAATAAATGTTAGGGTCACTAAGGCTGCAATCCTATGCTTGCTTATTTAAAGGTAAATTCTACTACAAAAAATGGGACTTCTGAATAAATGTGTAAGATGTACTAAATAAAGATAAAACTGGGCCTGCATTAAGGAAAATCATGTATGAGTTTTCTTCCAGGTTGGTCTTTGATTGTTTGACTAAATCTTTGTTAAAATCCCTGTATATAATTTGTTAATATCTGTTGCTGCAGCTTATGGATTCCCTTCTTCTGTCATCAGCCTCAGTGTTTTGGTCATGGATCCTTGTCAGGCCTTTTACTTTGAAAATTCATCTTCTGTGTAGCTAGGAAGTCCTTTGATTTTGTCTTGTTTTTTGGGTGATGCCATTTTGCTTCCCAATCAAGAGCATGGCTTATTTTCCATAAGACCTTGTCATGAGTTTTCTAAGGGTATTTGAAAGGGCATTGTGAACCACTGAATTAAGTGGACATGTGGTTTTGGCCAACAAACTGTGTGATGTTGGATAATCAATCAGAATACAGCTGGAAGGGATCTTTGATGTCTTCTAGGCCATTCCCTTGCTCAAACAGAAGACCCTATTCCATTTTACAAATGACTGTCTAGTCTCTTAAAAACCTCAATGATGAAGCACCTAGAACTTCTGGAGGGAGGCTGTTCCACTGGTTAATTGTCCTCGCTGTTAGGAAGTTTCCAGGTTCCTTAATTCCAGGTTGCTTCTTTCCTTGATTAGTTTCCGTCCATTGTTTCTTTTCCTGTTCTCTGGTACTTGGAAAATTAGTCAAACCTCCTCCCCTTTTGTGGTAGCCTCTCAAATACTGGAATACTGCTATCATGTCCCCACTACTCCTTCTTTTCTCTAAATTAGCCAAATCCAAATCCTACAATGGTTCTTTATATATTTTTGTCTCCAGGTCTTTAATCAGTTGCTCTTCTTTGCACTTTTTCCAAAGTCTCAACACATTTTTTGTAATGTGGTGACCAAAACTGGATGCAATATTCTGGGTGTGGTCTTACTAAGGCTTTATAAAGTGGTACTAATACTTCACATTATTTTTATTCTATGCCTCTTGTTTATATAACCAAGGATTGTATTAGCTTCTTTGGCTGCTGCCGCCTATTGCTGACTCATATTTAAGTGATCATTCACCTAGCACTCCAAGATCCTGCTCATAGTTACTATTTTTGAGCCAGATTTCATCTAATCTGTACTTTTACCTTTGGTTTTTCCTGCCTAAATGTAAAAGTCCTTTTCTCTATGTTAAATTAAAAAGTATTGATTACATAAAATAAAAGCATTATTACATCCCCCATAGCATTTTAAACCTAGGATTATTATGGTAACAGCTTTTCTCAAAAAGAAATAACACTCCAATCTGAATCCTTTTTTATTTGCTCTGTACAGATAATTCATTGCCTATAGATGGTTATTCTCCCAACAGCTATATACTCTATCCAGCGTCATATATGATATTTCTTGGCTACTATGCCACTTAGTTCTTGGATATTGTTGGCAAAAATGTTTCAGTGTTTCTCAATTAGAATATTCTTTCAGTTTCCTCTCAGGGAGCATCAAATTCTTTGTTGCAAATTTGAGGTGAGAGGGAGTTATTTGGATCTCTGAATTGTTGCTTTGGGTAGATGCTTTTTGTTTTTCATTGTATTCAGAGTAGTTGCAGCCGAAGTTATCACCACTGGGAGAGGAGGAGTTGGAGGAACACTTATCTTTTTTGATGTTCTATTTTTCTAATTAGAAAAACTGTCTTCTCAATTACACAACCCCAAGAGGAAAGGAAATAAATACTTCTAAGTCTCCCCCATAGGATAAATAGACTTTTTGATTATAAAAAGGAAAAGTGTCTCCCCCCCCCATTACAATCACCAAGTGTAGATTGATATTTCTTGCAAATGTTTTTTTTTAAATAATCCCTCTGGCACAATATTCAGGGAGGTGAATTGTAAGCAGTTTGATCTATGCTAGTTTGTTCTCTGTTCAAAAGAAATACTGAATTGCAACAATATACTAGAATGAAACCATAATGTTTCCTTCCTTTGAAGATGCAGAAACTTCCTTTACATACATTTTTAAACTCTGAGCCTGTGAAAATATTTGTAAATGAATTAATTATTTTGAATGTATCCCATGCTTATTATTTTTTCTGTTCCTGAAACTCCAAGTCATGCAAGCAGGAAAAATGGAAACTGCTACAACTTTGGCTACTTTTAGTACATTTTAACAGGAGCTGGGAACATCAGATAAGTTCTGCCCTAACCAATTGGAGCAATTGTGAGGGATCATGTGACTTTAGATCTAAATTGTGGAAGTTGAAATGTATTAGAATTTCTACCTGAGGTCACTAGCCTAAAATTCCTTTAATATGATACTAGACATCAAAAACAAAAGTTCAATATTGGATATTAAAAACCGCTGGACTATGAAAGAGAGGTAAAATTGCAGACAAAATAATGGTGTTCCATCTTTTGCTTCTATTTCAGTTTCCCCTAGTCTTTTGCCCACTTGCTAAATTGGACTAGAATTATGAGATAAATTGATGAAAGGAGTTCAAAAAGCATTTGTAGCTTGGACATGGAGCCCCACATGCAGGAAAATTCAGCCAAGTTCTTAATATAAAGTGTTTTGGAATTGTGATAATTCTCAAGAGATAACTATGCATCATCTTACAACCAAGTAATGCTCACATTTAATAGCCTCTCCCAGCTTGTTGTATTGGACTTCAATTCAATAGTGCTTCTACAATATGAACATTGATCTTGTTGGCTGCTTATTCTGAGAAGAGCTGATCTGATGCATCACTAGGACACAGCACTGGAGAAAGCTGCTGTGTAAGACAATAATTTAGTATGTTGCAATGATACAGTGGGGCAAAAACTCAAGACTGTATAGTCTATTTTTGTTTGTTTTTATACCGCATTACTGTATCCTACTGCAATGATATACAAACTCATTGATTCACAGTATAAATTAAAAATGACAGTAACAATGAAAATGTTATAAAATAAAACCAGCAGTCAAAATAGACAAACATAAAGCATCTGGCATCAGCCCTCAAATTCCCTCCAGAAAAGCTCATTTTGAGAAGTTTCTGGAAGGTGACCAGAATTGGGGCTAGCTCTTTGTGTTAAAAGTTGCTGGAACAACATTTGTTAATGTCCCCATTAACTGAGTTCCATTGTCAAGGGCAACATCTCTTTCTAAATCCTTGGTTCCAAGTAGTGAATGTCAGCATGAGCATATTGAATTGGTGGATTACTTTGCCCAGTCTATTTTTTTAATTGCAGACCCACACAGATATAAAGAATAGATGATAGGCTGTCTAATGCTTTCTACTCAGTGGTTCAGATTATGCAGGCGTATAAACACAGCATCTGTTTCCAACTCATTCAGACAGTCTGCTTTAATGAGTTGCAGACAACTGGCAAGTGTGTGTTTCTACATATTCCAAATTATTTATTCCATGATCAATCTTTTGTCTGGTAAGGTTGGGATATTCTGTAATGTTCCCATTTCAGTTGCAATGTTCACTGAAAGCAGCAATGATCAGTGTTCCTCTTTGGAGTGAATGGAAAGGATGCTTTGTTATTCCCTAATAAGTATGCAAGTACCTGGACACATCTCTGTAACAATGTAGTGGTTTTATATGTTAAATCTGAAAGTTTCTAATCCGCATTCAGTAACATTCCTTTTTGTGCAGCTTGAATGTATGCAGGACTACAGATTTTGAAGTCATTGGTGTAGTGGGCACTTTTTAATTTCAAATAAAACCTATTTACAGTATATTAAATGAGCCCTTCAACCCTTTTATATTTAATGAGCCCTCCAAATTGGGGGAAGGAGTAATATTGTGTGCACAGCTGAGAAAGATGAAGGAATGTTTTGCTCTTAGTAATGGAAGGTTACCCAAGGGAGAATTCAACATTTTGCAAATGTGCAGGACATGTCCCAAAGGACAACCACCAGGAAGTATTTGATTTTTATTTGGGATACATTTTTATTTTGGATATCTCTTAGAATAGAATGGATTGAAACAGAGAGAGAACTATATGCAACACCATCTTCTTACAACTCCTCCTTTTGGCTCAATTCCTGTCCCTCCTCCCAGTACACTCACTGCCAAATCTTATATACCAAGAATGGGAAACTTGTGTGGTTCCATATGTTGCTGAACTAAATTCTTTACATCTTTCCCTATTTGTTTGGGGCTGCTAGTAGATGTAGTTGACCCAACATATTTTCTAGGCAAATGCATACCAAGGCAGTCCATCCAGACCTTCTTTGTTATAGGCCTCCTCATCCTTATTCTGAATACAAATTATGTTCAATGTTCCTAACTGACTGCAGGTAATATCCTTAGATATTGCTACCTGAAGATTTCTATTTCTTCCATGGATCTGTAGATGGATGCAATGGTTAATCTTTTAGATATCCTCATTACAGAAGTTTGCTTGTAGTTTTTGAAGAGATGCTGGCCAATGGGCATAGCCATGTAGTTCAGTTTTGAAACTTAGACATTTCTTTGAATTCTTTTCTGTAAGCCTTCATGCAGTAGACCTGGTTGCTCAGATTTTTGCTGAAAGCCTAAGGGCTGTATCTTTGATTGTTTTATCTGCTTTTCAAATAAAAGGCTAATTTTAAATTTTATTTGCTGCTATGTGGGACAAATGAAACCCTTTTAAGCCATTGTCTGTGTTTACGGTGGCAGAAAGGGGATGGAGTACTTTAAAAAGAATGTCCCTTACTTGTAAATCCATACAATGGAATTGCGTGCTGATGCTGCTCAATAGCTCTGTAAATATTAATAGCACCCGGCAGGACATGTATTACTATATTTTCCCAACTACATCTTACCTTAATTGGCAAGGTTTGCTCAGGAACTTAGTAGAATGATGTGGGTGGGTGCATGCATGAGTGTGCTTCTAGTCAGTATTGACTTCTGGTGACTGCTTGGATTAGGCTGTACAGTTTTCTTGGCAAGATTTTTCAGAAGTGGTTTGTTGTATTGCCTTCTGCTCAGGACTGAAAGACTCAGTGGTGTCAAACTCAAGGCCTGTGGGCCAGATCCAGCCCACGGGGTGCTTAAATCTGGCCCGTGGGGTCAGCCTGGAAATAGTGAAGGACCGGCCTGCAGTGCCTCTGGCAGCCAAAATGGGATGCAGGAGACCCTGTGTGTTCTCCTGTGCCCCGTTTTGGCGAGCAAAGTGCTGCAGGAGGCATCCTTCCCATCTCCCCTGGCTGGCCCACAGAGGAGAACTAGTGTGCTGATCGGGCCCTCAAAGAAATCCAGTTTGACACCCTGGACTAACCCCAAATCTCCCAGGCTTTGAGCCTAAGGCAGGACTAGATCTCATGGTCTTCCATTTTTTTACCTGTTTTAAGTGTAGTGTCTTCACTACTACAGCAAGCTAGCTCTAGAATTATTTCTCCCCCAAGTTTATTTTTTTTATTTTACATATACATATCAGTGAGTGAAGAATTATTAATAGCTTTGCAGATATGCCTGCTTGAATTACTAACCACATAGCAGAATATATGATTGATGCCTGCTTTACATTTACCTAGCATAATTTGCCAATTTTCCTCTTAAATAATGCTGTTTTCTTTTTGGGGGACAAATGGAGTTTTTGATTGTGATCATCCTTAGAAATTATGGTTCTCAAAGATGATGAAATAATTTAAGGTAACAGTATCTAAATTTAAGGGTATGTAAAGTGGGGAAAAAAGTCCCCAGAGAAAATTTATCAGAGCAGTGTATGTAATATAAATTTTAAATCTAATTCACATAGATTCATATTATACTATATGGTCAAATGTTTTTTTAAAAAAGTCAAGTTGAGTCCTTTCAAGATATCCAGTTACAGCTCTCACATTCTCTTAAAATCTGCTAGATGTTGCCATCTGCTGAAATATTTTGTTCAGTAACAGTGTCAAAGATGTGATTATTTCCTGGATAATCAGACATCACAGTAGTATTTATATGTTTATGTTTGTTTATTTTTTTGGTACCTATTTTTAAATTGGCAAAAAAACATAACTTTTGCATTCAGAATTTTTTTTTTTTTTTTACAATGTCACCTATATCATCTTGTCTGGAACATGCCTGTTTGATTTTGGTACATTTTTTACCACTGACATTCATTCTTCAGTTTAATTGGCCAGTTATTTGCTACTCAAGAGTTGCCTGAGCTGCGAGATGGCTGGCAAATAAATAAATAAATCATAATTGTCAGTTCAAATGTTGCACTCATCATAGTTTCAGCTTGCCTTGCCAGGCATTCTTCATTTAAGACTTATCTCAGGAATTTAGGATGGTGTCCCACTTGTATATCAAAGGATTACTGGTTAGTTTCTCCGTTGAAGCAGCACCATTGAAAGTAGTGGCATAAAGTCAAAGGATGCCTGGAATAATGAGCTGATGGTCAAGGCCAGATGCCATTTTTTCAGATGATATATCTTATTCATTTATTTAAAAGATTTATATGGCTGCCCAACAACTCTGAGAAACTCTGTAACAACTGTAAAACCAGTACAGTGACTATAAAGCAACTATAAAACAATAAAATGGTTAAACTATCAAACCAAAACCTTGTGCCTCAGTCATCCCCTTAGGATATCTCGCAGAATGCTCCAATTATGCTAATCCCATTCTTCCTGGCCCAGCCCAGCTTTTTGGTAAACATCTAGATCTTTATGGCCTTCCAAAAGTCTAAAACAGTGGGGGGGCAGGGGCTTCTGAATATCTTGGGGAGGGGGTGTTCCATAGGGTAAGGGAAACCATGGAAAATGCATGCTTCCAAAGTCCCATTAAATGGCAGGATTTCAGGGAAAGGCTCTGGAGCATGCCTATCTTGATCCAGTGGGACAGGCAGAAATGCAGTCCTTCAAATAACCATGTAAGGTTATTCTGTGCTGTGTAGGGATTTAAAGGTGATAAACAGCATCTTGAATTGCACCCGAAAGGAAACTGGGAAACTTGTTTCCGAGAGGAAACAGCTTGCACAATAGAGGTATAACATGGAGGAACCTATGAACACCCAATACTGTCTGTGCTGTTGCATTCAGGACCAGCTGGACCTTCTGAGTGGTCTTCAAAGGAAGCTCCATGTAAAGTGCATTGCAGTAAACCAAAGGGGAAGTAACTAGGGCATGAGTGACCATGAACAACACTTCCTGGTCCAGAAAAGGGTGCATTTGGCACACAAAATGGATGCAGGACCCCTCCTCCCACCAGCCATGGCTTCCACATGTTTATCAAGCAAAAGCCATGAATCCAAGAGCACTCCCAAACTGGGTACCAACTCAGTCCAAAAGAATGCAACCCCATCCAGAATCAAAGATTAAAACTTACCACACCCCAGTGGGGGATGACCTAGATCAGCTTTACCTATCCCGGCAGGCATGGATGACCATACCCAGCGGTCTCATGAAGGTATTAAAAGAGGAGTGGGACTCAAGTTCTTACATTGCAGGAGACTAGAGTTCAATCTCTTCTTGCCCACCATCACCAATTAGAGAAATAAGAACACCCACAAAATGGTGCTCTCAACCTCTGGAGCTGGTCCAAGAGGATACAATGGATGGTGATACAGAAACTGCTGAGAGAGTCAGGAGAGTTACAATACCATCCTAAACCCCACAAAGCTCATCAGCCAGCATGATCAATTCTGTTTCGGTGCTCTACTCCAGCCTGAACACAGACTGAAAATGGTGCAGATAATCCACTTCATTCAGGGCACTCTGAACCTGCAAGCCAAAAAAGGAAAGTTGGAGATTGGATCAAAGTTGGATAATACAACTATCCAAGGATAGCCAATATTGAAATGAGATTTGTCCTTCTGTTCCCCTCCCCTTTCCTCACCTTGGTATACAACAAGGTAGGTTTTTCATGAAATGAAACAAAGTTCTGATCTTTGAAAATGTAAAGTCTTATTTCTGAAAGACTTTGAAGTTTCCAATTTTCTTATTGATTCTGTGCATATAGTAGGAGCCGTATATGCCGAAATTGGGATGGTGAGGCTTTTCCTAGTACAGAAATCATTGGAGAGGCAACTATTTATGATACAGCATATTTCTTTATTTACTTGTTAGTAAATCAAATGTATAGGCTGTCCCACTTGCAGTGACTCAGGTCAGCATATACTGTAGTTTGAAAAGATCTTGTATTGTTCTTTACATATTAGTCTATACTCACATTACTTGTTCTTGGCTCAGTCTGTTTTCTGGAGTGCCCTACTAATGGTTTAGACCAGTCATTTTTTCCATATTCATAAGAAGCCTCTGCTTTCAACCCAGTGCTGGTAGTGCTGGTGGAGTTACTGGAGCTTTGTCTGTGTGGTATCTTCTGTTAAATTGCTACCTATTGCATGGTCATTGCTGCAAGAAGAGCTCTAGAATTCAATTCTGGCTGCCCTGCCTATTATAATCTTTAAAAAGGATTATTGCAACTACAAAACTTTTAGTGAGCGATTTTGCAGTTTCGTAAGGAACTGTTAAAGAAACATTTGAGGAAGATGTCGAAATGCCAAACTTCTCCAGATCCCTTTCTTCTTGGAATATTTGTCATTTCTTGGGAGATAACATTTCTAAATCTAATGCCCCTACAAAGTGCACCCTATTGTTTGCAAATCATGAGGACAGTGAAGGACGGGAGCTACAGAACAAGATGTGAGGAAGCACCTCATTTGGAAAGGCTGTTAGCAGAAAATTGATTAAGTGACTGAACCATGTAGATGTGTGCTTGCAGCATTACTCCTGTTGAACTTTGCAAGCTAAGGTTGTTTGCATTCATAGGCATACACTGTAGCATAGTCGCCAAGGAAAAACATCAAACTGCATTCTTCGTCATTCTTTATTTTCTCCCTCTCTTGTGAAAAAACTGGCTTGGTATTTTCCAGCAAGTACTGTCTTCAACATGGGTGACAATTTAGAGCCTGGTACTCCATGGTGATAAATGGAACAAGAAGATAGCACTTCTGTTTCATTGCATAAGTGTTGAGAAAGAATCATGTTTTTTTTGTTTCTTTGTAACTCACAAAACAAACTAGCAAAAGCCCTTCTGCTGAAAATGTGGATCTATAAAGGAAACTTCCATATTTATGCTGTTCAGCCTTCACTCTCATTTACCTCTGTGGCACTAGTCTACTTTGCACAAGTAGAAAATGGTAAGGCATGCTAGTTTATTGAGAATATAATATTGTTAAGTTTGGCATCTGTTTCATTTATTTCATTTAAACATACAGTATAGGAAAGGAATTTCCCCTTTCAATTCAGGAAACTATTTCACCACCTTGAGTCGCAATACCTATAACCATGTTCTTTCTGTAATTGATCCATTTCTCACACAGCTGGTGGGTATTTTGGCTTATTTCATCATACCAAACTCTTTCAACTCTTAACATTTTCAGGTTTTCTACATGAAGTGCTTGCTTCAAGTTCCAGTGGAGTTTAAGTCAGTGCTGATATCTTTCCAAAGTACTGGATTTCCCCCCCCACCTATTCATCTGTTTGGAGGCAAAGATACTCAAAAAGTCAGGAAATTCAGCGGGTGTGGGGGCAGAATTCTTTTCACAGACTGTAGATTGGACATGTTGACATTTTATCTGATGATTTGGGGTCAATATAAGATATTCAGAAGGCCATATGTGTGTTTGGAAACTGAGGAAGATGGTATAAATATCATGTATGAACTGATCTGTTTTCTCTGTCTCCTTCCTTCCCTCTTAATATAGAAAGTAAGTAATGAACCCATGAATTAGGCTTAACTCCTAGTGACTTACAATATGTGAATGTTCATGCCTTTTCGGAAGCAGCATAAATGTGGTTTGCCCATTGCCTCCTTTCAGGATATTATTTTCCTACTTCCCACTCTACAACCCTGAAATTCTCATTTAAGCCATAACCAAACCGAGCCTTGATTTGCTTGGGAGCTGCTTGACAAATCTCTAATTATTTCCCCATGTTAGATATTTTCAGTTTCTTGTAATTTTCTTTCATGTTTTGATATTTTTTTCTATTTTACTTTAATTGTGTACATTAGAAGTAGAAAAGAGACATTAACATGGCCCACAAAAGACAAATTCAGAGAAATCTTAATATTGATTGATCAGGAAGAAAAGTTGAGATTTACAGTAGATTGATAAGTGGGTATGCTATAAAAAGTCACATGCTTTAGGCCAGGGGTCGCCAACCTTTTGGACCTCAGGGACCACCAAACTCATAATTTTAAATCCCAGGGACCACTAACTGGTTCTGTGGGCGTGGCCTAATTTGTGGATGTGGCTTGGTCATGTGACTGGCTGGGCATGGCTTGCATGTAAATATTATAAATATTTATATAAATATTGATTTTTTTATAAAAAAAGAGCAACTTTTACCCAAAATCAGGCAAAGCAGGTAGGCAGATTGAGTTGCTCACAGAATCACAGATTCATTCAGAAATCTATCTATCTGCCATTGGCTAGCTCAGTCTGTCACATAAAATTTGCTTGCAAGCAAACTCATAAAATTAACTGACATACCATGCATGTAAATATTATTTTTATTTTAAAAAGCAACTTTTATCCAAAATCAGGTAAAGCAGGCAGATTGAGTTGCTCACAGAATCATTCAGTGATCTATCTATCTGCCATCGGCTAGCTCAGTCTCTCAAATTTGCTTGCCATGAGTCCACTGAATTTGCTTGCAAACAAACCTTCAGTCCTAAGGGAGGTTCGGCTGTGTTTAGCTAGAAAGCAAGAAATCCAACCATTTCCTGCTTCCTAGCTAATCTAAGTCTTCTGGCATAGCAGAACAGATGATGGTCAGAAAAAGGGAAAATAGCAACTTAGCAGACAAGTTTGCCGGGGTAAGGAGTGAGTGGGCAGGGGGGGGGTTTCCCGTGGGCCATGTGGGCTGAGCAGCCTTGTGTTTCTGCGCAGCCTGGATTAATTGCTTTGGGGGGTTGCTCTGGGGGTGAGATTTCTCTGCGGCCCACCAAAATTTTATAGATCATTTCTATGGTGCTTTTAGAGAAGTAAGTGGTGTAATACACACTTGGAAAAGTCAGTGTACAATTCTGTCATGGAATTTTAAAAATGATGATGCACAAGTTAAAGAAAGTTACAGTGAAAAGTGAACAGTCTGCTTTCATCATGCCATGCAAACAAGAGGCTGTCCTGCTTTATAGATTCTCCATTGGCACCTGGTCAGCCTTTGTAGGAAATACTGCTGAACCTCTGTGATCCACTACAAGTAATCTAGTGATCGAAAACTCATTCTTTAGTGGGATTTTTCTAAATTGACAATAAGTTGAGAAAAACACCTATTTTTTTTCCTTATTTGCAGCTTGGAGACCTGACCCCCTCCCCCAAATTAATAATAAGGATATTTCATAAATGGGGGGAAATGACGGTAGTCTTAAATACACATTTTGATTTAAAATTAAGAAATAATCCTAGTCAAACTGCCATTAACTCATTCTGAATAATTTAGGAAAATTATTTTCATCTGGAAACAAGTAATTAGATAAATTGCCATTAACGTGCATATTTAAACATTTCAACTACATTTTCTTTGATCTTATCAGTGTGTCTTCTGATGTAGTTTTTTTTATGCAGAAAAATTGTCTTCTCTCATTCGAGATTGGTAGAAATGTTTCCTTTATTTTGTCACATGGTTTGTCACACTGCTAAAATTATTAGAGCTGATCTTTGTTTAAAACAAAAGTTCTTCAGCTCTATAGAATTAGTAGACAGTTTATTTTCATGTTTGCAAGTATTCTTGTCTTAACTCAATTCCTTGCTTAAAGGCCTTCCAAGGGAAAAGATGGCTTGACATCTTTTCAGCTACTTCATTGGACGTCTCTGGGATCTTTCTCCACATGAGCAAAGAAAGAACATATCTTAAACTACAGATGAAGATGAGAATGTGCAAGCAATGTTCCTTACTTTTTTTTATGAAGAATGATTTTAGTAATATTTTTTGTTTGTGCATATCAGAATAATTTTTAATTTTTAACCCTGGTTTCAGCGTTCTAAGGCAGGAGAAAAGAAAATGATTGTAGAGCACCTTCAAACCAGTTTTAAAGGAATGGGGCCTGGCAAAAGTAATACTGAAGTCAAGAGTTTGCATGCATAAAATACAAAATAAATAGATCAGGGCGGGTCAAAAATAGGTATGTATTAATAAATCCGTCTGTGATATGCTACGTATCTCTAAAAGTTCCTGATTATTGATTCCCAGTAGTATAAAAATGTGAAGTGGAACATTTTGTATAAACCAGACGCCTTTTTCTAAATTTTTGTGCAGTTCACACTTTAGTTTCACAACCTCTGATCTGTAATTCTTTTATTGCATGTGCAGATGGCACAATCATAGGCAATAATTTGGCAATACTTATGAGTTACTCTATGACTTTCTCTTCAGCTATTGGTTTTGTGTGTTTCGAACCTCTGGGATCTAAACAAAACAAGACTCTTAAGCCTGACACATGCTCAGTGTTGAATTAGATGACTAATTCATTTCAAGTGTATTCAGTGATGTTACACTAGTTCAGAGGTCCCCAAACTTGCTGGGTGGAGAATTCTGAGAGTTGAAGTCCACAAGTCTTAAAGTTGACAAGTTTGGAGACCTCTGCACTAGTTCAATAAACCTGGTGGAATTGTTAGTGCTGATTATTGTAGATGCAATTTCCTTATATAATGCTACATTAAACTGAGTCTTGTGTCTAGTTTGGCCAGTGATCATTTCCATGTCAGCTAAAGTTTTGGGAGATTTCAGCAGTTTTCCATCATTATTGTCAGAGGACCAGTTTAATGTGTAGTTGTTAAGAAATAAAATTATAACATACTGTATACCAATTCTATGCATTAATATAAATGTTCCCCTCCATTCTTGTCATTTTTGAGTAGCGAAAAAAAGAGCAAATCTGTTAGAATTAGCATTTTGCAAATTAGCGTTCTCCAAATATGGACTTTAGCCTCTCTAATCCATAGCCCAATGTTTAGGAGATAGGTGGTTGGTAATTAGGAGAATTCAACACATCTAAAAATTACCAAATACAAAAGAATACCAAAGAAAATGTTTTCTTTATGTATTACTACAGTGACATTTTAAAAACTCTTAATGGCTAAGAGTTACATTTTTAGGAGCTCATTTGTTGAAAGGCCTGAAGTAAAATGTCCACCATGTACTTTAATTTACCCACAACAGCAATTGAGTTATTTTAGAAAAGAAGATATTAAAACCCTTTCAAGTGTTTGGCATCCAGTGGAATGCCTCTCTCAATGCATTCTGTTCAGTTTCTCCTTTAAAATAGGTACAATTCTTGTATTTTTGTAGATCAGTAACAAGAACTTGCCTGCTTGGTTTGTCTCTTGTGGGATTCACTTGTAGCAAAGGGCAGGTTGCATAGGTCTCAAGGCAACTAGAAGCATTGTTTGCTGGTGTAGCCTATAAAACCTTCCAACTCATACTGTTGCATTAGTTGCATATATCCCTTTTCTCTGGTTATAAGGGATCATATCATGGAAAAATAATTCCCACGCCATGAAACGTAAAATTTGGCATAGCTTTCTCCAGATGTTGCATTTCAGAACTTTTTCATCTTCTCAAGGAATCTCCCTGATCTCTCTCACACACATACACACAGGCACATTCATACCACACCAGCCTCTAATCAAGGACTACCCATAAAGCAAATATTTTTTTCTTCCCAAAGAGATACCCATTATGATACTTGAGATCCTATTGTGCAAGAAGAGAAACTGGACATGGAACAGGAAAAAAAAAACACTACTTCCAAATTCCTTACACGAAAGCTGCTTAGAGCATTCTTCATCTTCATAGTTTTGCTCTTTAGTTATGTTTGGAATTTGCTTTCATTGGTTTCAACATAAACTCTAATAGGCAGGATGCTCTGGTGGACAATCAACTGAAGCATCTTGAGTCATGAGATACACTGTATGTGTGGGAATTGAGATTTAATCTGGACACCAGAAACACAGCTGGTCTTATGAAAAAAAAAGTACAGTGAGACTGAACTGAAATTCTTAAGCAATATTATCTCTCTAATTTTGATCATCATGACCTTCTTTGTCTGTATGGATCAACTTTCTGGAAAATGAGTTTTCTTAACTAATTACTATAGTTTAGTCTGTCAAACATGATATGATAGGAATGTTGGTGTGTTTTGGAAATAAGGAGAAGAGCATCACTAACAAAAGATTTATTCTTATTCTTACTCAACACTGATCTACTATATGGATGTGTCTCTGCTTTTCATCTTAATATTTCTAGGCATCAATCTAGAATATAGAACGCAGTGTAAAAATGTTCGTTCTTAGCCTTTGAAGAGCACAAGAAAATTGGACAGTCCTTTAAAAAAGAGGTTGTAAAGATAACTGTACATACAAAGTTTTTTTTTTTTTTACAAATGATTAAAGATAGCCAGTTTTAGATAACAAGAATTATATTCATGTATAATCATGGTTAGAATGTGTTAGCCATTTATAACCACAATAATTAATGAATTACGTGCCAATGTATTAATGCCAGTAAAATAAGTCCAGCTTGTTGTGTCAGATGTTATACAATGCTATGCTATAGGGATAAAAAAAATACTTTTTTATTCCTTGTACGTTTTCCCTGTTTCTCTATATCCTGTTTCTGTCCTGTATAACTTCTTTTCCTTTCCATCTTCCCCCTCTTCTTCTCCCTCCCCTTTTTGACCCCTTGTCTCTCTAATTCTCCCTTCTGTAATCCTCTCTTCTGCTTCTTCCTAGTATTGTAATTGCTTTTCAAACTATTCTATTTTTTTGGTTGTTTTTTAAGATCTTAAGTTTTTCACTCTTTCCCCCCTTTCCCTTTTTTACCCCACATAGAATTGCTTGGTCATTAAAGATGGCTTCTTCTTTGTCCCGCCCTTCTTGTTTTGCAAGCATTTCTTGTTGTTTCTCATAGTTCAGGATCTCCATTTCTAAGAATTGAAATATGAAGCCAAAAAATCCTCTTCCCTCTTGTGCATCTTCTTTCTGTTTTTTAAGTTCCATTTTTAACTCTTCAAGGAGTGATGCCATTTTAAACTTTTAAACAACCACACGATTGATTTTAGTCATTTAAAATCTAATAACCAAAATTCCAAAAATCACCAAGTAATCTGAGTAATCCAAAGCTGTTACTTCTTGCTTCTTTTTTCCACTTTCTCTTTCCAGAGGTTCTATTTATCTTATTACAAAGTTTCAGTTACAGTGTATCTTTTAGGAATCTTGTTAAAGTTTCACTGTTAATTCCCTTGTTAAAGTTTCACTGTTAATTCCTTTTATTTCCAGGTGGTCTCCTCCATTTTTTCCAGATCCCACCCTTTTCTTTTTTCTTTCCTTTCCTTCTTTTGAAAGTTTTGAAATATCCAAAAATCTTTATTATCCCTTTGACACTTTATTTTCAGCTTAAAATTGCCTATTAATGTCAAATTTGTACAAATTTGTACAAATGTACAAATTTAATTTTGAATTTGTATCAATTTCTTGCTTAGAACTCTTCTTGTTAACATTTAAAAGTTAATTGCAGCTGTCAGTATGAAAAAAGAAAAAAAAACCAAATCTTTTCCCTTCCCTGTCTCCATCGCTGCTTCAAAAATCTTCTTTGGGAACAATGTTGTTCTTTATAATTCAAATTCCAGGGTACCTTGAGTTGTTGCTTTCTCAGTTCGACCCGGTCAGTCAAAGCTTTCTCTTTTTATCTTCCTCCTGCACAATCTTGTCTGGTTGGGTTCTTCTTTGAGGTGGCCATTTCTGACCACCGCTGCACCGCCTTTGGGAAAGGGAGTAATGGCCAGCCAAGGAGGAGAGATGTGGCTCTCCTCAACTCTGCTGGCAGTCTCCCCCCTCTTCACCACCTCTATGGGGTGGCTTCAGCCTTGAATCCAGCCGGCTCAGGGCGCTCCGGTGGCAAGCATGGATTGAAACAGTGCATGATCACGGATTTCAGTCCATCGCTGAAGAAGCCCAAACCAGAAGTCCGTATTTGTATTATGTTTTGTGAAAACCCAAATAAAATTTTTACAAAAAACACATTTTTTATTTGATTTCTATAGCCACCCATCTCAACTGGTGAGTGAAATATTAAAATGAACAGTAAAACAATTAGAACAATTCAGAATAAACATGTATGGTTGCTCAGTAGAACTATTGTCATACATGTTGATATAGCCAAATAAACAGGATCCTTAAAATACTTGCTCTGGCCACAAAACCAGGTCTTCATGGACTTGCAAAAGGCCATCATGGTCAGAGTCATTCTTATTTCTGAAAAGAGAAGTTCCAGAGGGAGTTCAGAAGAGAAGACTTACCTCTAGTCCCCGCAGCTGACATCCCTGAACTGATGGGATTTGTAATTTGCCCAATCTGATGGACCAAATTGGACAGATAGAAAAAACTGGGAGAAGTCGGTTTCTCAGATAATCTGGTCCCAAGCCACCAGAAACTTTAACAAGCACCCTTTATTGCACCCAGGAACATGATGGCAACCAATGCAGCTCACACAGTAGTAGTCTTACATGTGTCAAATGTATACCATTTACACCATGCAGTTGCATTTTGCACTAATTGAACCTTCCAAAAATTTTCAAGGGTAGCCCAACGTAGACTGTTTTGCAGTAATCCAGACAACAAGATTAAGAGGCAATGAATGACTGAGAGAGTTTTCTTCTAGAACAATGATGGTGAACCTTTTGGGCTCAGCATGACAAAAAATGGACTCTGCTGATGTACCACATACAGCAGTCATAGCTTTTTGCAATGGCACTTCTAGAAGAATGTAGTTTGTGCTATGTATGAAAAACGCTATCTAGAGTTACAGGACACATCAAAATGTAGTTCCCAAAGCAACAACAGATTTCCTATGAATTGGATAGAATCAAGGTATATGAACAGTGCTAAGGTGGAATAAATGCTTACATAGACTGATCAAGCCTTGCTGGAATGTATAGTAATATGTGGGAACTGTAGCTCTTGGATGCTGTCACATTATAGTGTTTTGTGTGGGCGTCTCACCACATTTCTGGAACTCTGGGCTAATCTGGAAACCTAGATTTTAAATTCTGATTTTAAATTACTTTTAGTTGAGAAAGTAAACAGTTGTACTTGTGAAAGCTGATTTCTACATCTGAGTTTCTGGATAAAAAAGAGCAAAGTGCCACTGGTAGTGGCATCTGTAACAAACTTGAATAGTGTTATATCTTTGCATGTATTTTGTCCTAAGTTTGTCCTTTGTGCATCATGACACAAGTACAATGCATGACATTTGCAGTGAGTTGACTGAATGATGCAACGTTAGGTAAGGACAGTAACAAATTCTTGTCTTGTTAAGAAGGATGCAAACAAAAAGGTTGATGTACATATGGTATAAAAATCTATTGGGATTATTCTGATGTTTTCTAAACTTGGAAATCTTAAGATGTGTGGACTTTCTGGAGAATTTTGGGAGCTGAAGTTCACACATCTTAAAGTTGCCAAGTTTGAACACAGAACTAGAACAAAGAAATTTTGGATGCCCTAGATAGAAATAAATAAATAAGAAAGTATGTGCCTCTCATATGCTCCTCAACTATTAGAAGATTCATCTTATTTTTAAAGGGTCTTTTTCTGCTTCATTTTTTTGGAGGGAAAAAAATGGAAAGTCCCTGATGGGGTTTATTACAGAGAATGTGCATGAATGCAGATCATTGTTTTGTCCTTTTTTAAATTTTCTAGGCTTAATAAAAATAAGAGCTAAAAAGGCTATTGTACAATTTTATTTTATCAAACCTTTGGTTATTTTTCCCTTTGTTTTGTTTTATCATATAAACAAAGGCAAAAAGGAATTCACAAAAAAGTAGTTAGTACAAATCCAGTGATCCTTTTGTGGGAACTGCTAATTTCCACATAGCTTTAAATAGGTAGAAGTGGTCCGTGGAGTTGAGCTAATTCCATTCTCCCTTTTTAGACCAGTCGGAGTCAACTCTGCTTTACATAAAGTCTTTTTAAAAATGTTCCAGCATCAAAACAGCACAGTTGTGGCATTTTATAGTGTTTGTTTGGCAAGGCCACTTAGCCACCCACGAGGCTCACAAATAGCCTTTGACTCAAATATCCAGGGTGGCTTTGAGTGAGTTTATAGTGTAAGTTTGTTATCCTTTTGGCAGCAATGTCGAATGTCTGCTGTAAAGGTCGAAAAGAGGACAGGGGTATTAATGTTTGCCACTTATTGACATCTCAGCCTTGATGATAGCCTTCTGCAGCCTTCCTGCATACCCTTTTTTCCCACTGTTATAGTCTGGGATGGTACTTCTTCCTAGCATTTCATCAGTGATGTGGCCCATGTCTTAGCAGGTACAACTCTTGCTGCTGGATGATAGCAACAATAAGGGTGTGACAGCAATTTGCCAGTGATCCTCACTGTATATTCAGGACTGGATTTACAAGCTCTTTCAGCAACTATGCCTAGGAAGACTTGATATCTTTTTTATATGGAGAGACTTATGCCCCTAATCTCACCTATCCCAAACAAGCCCCTTTTGGGGTATTGGACTGCAACATAATAATCCCATTTCTCCTGTCCCAACTAGAACTGAAAGTACTCACTTCATAATATGTCTTGTATACCTGAGCTTTGCAAACTCTTATCTTTGTAATCAGATGTCTAGTTTTGCAAACAAAATATGCTATATTTTCAGACTATTGCTTATCTCAACAAAAACAAAACAAAACCAAGGAACAGGTCTAAAAGTAAATTCCAAACATTTGGAAGAAAGCAGGTATCTTAATTTATTTTTATGGTTGGTTGAATTCTACAGCTGGAAGATCTGGAAATGTTTCTGTAATTTCCTGAGTATATACACCAGTAGAAATATTATCTGGTCAATATTGTCCTTGACTTTTCTTTCATTTTTTCTTTTCCAGAATGGCTGCAATCTGTCCAAGCTTTGATGATACTTTCTGTCATCTTCAGTGTTAAGTCTTTATTCCTGTTCTTCTGCCAGCTCTTCACACTCACTAAAGGTGGACGTTTCTACCTTACTGGTATTTTCCAGATCCTTGCTGGTAAGTAGAGGGGAGAAACATGTGTGCTTTGGGATGCTTGCAAAGAGAAGAAAGCCGTGTCTAATAATAGAAAGCAGGGTGACTCCAGTCAAGCAGGAATTTCTTGCAAAGTCACACAACTTGGTGTTCTTCAGATAGGTTGCATTGTGTGGATGCAAGTCCCATTCATCATCTTGAGCCAACTTCAGTAGCTTACTAACAAAACGCCCTTGTGTATCCACTTTGAAATGTGCACTTAATTCAAGAGGATTTCTGCCATATAAATATATAAGATTTCAACTTCAGTTGCTAATTGGATATGGATAATAGATCTGGAGATTCAACAATTAATATTCTTTAGCATTTCTATTTGAATATTTTGGTGCTGGTATAATGGTGGTTAGAATGGACCTAAGCACCTGTCTACTACCAATGTATACAGGAACAGTGTGATAAATTTAAATCCACCATTTTCACTGAAGAAATAATCCTGCAGTGAATTGATTTGGGATGATAACAATAAGATCAAGATACAGGTTTTCCTTGTATCATCTTTTTCAGTATTTTGTATTGTGAAAGAAAACAGTAGTTTTTGTCCCATTATGAGTGCCTCATCCCATCTCTGTATCTTATAATAATAGATTTTCAGAGAGTTTATAAATCCATGAAACAAAACATGTGCTTAGAGTTATCTTACACATTTTTATTCCTACTGCCTCTGTTTGCACCCTTATCAAAATATCTTGCTTAAAACCCAATAAGAAAATTCTAGTGTCTCTGTTGAAATGGACATTTAAATGAATTAATTTGAGAACTATTTAAAATAGGAATCAAACCAACCAGTATTCAGAGCAACGTTCAGCTATGGATTTGATGTACAGTATATTTACTGGCCAATTAAAAATAGAAATAAATTGCCAGCCAAAGCTAGATTTTAAGAAGAAAATGAAATCCTGAAATAGTTATTTCTTTCCTTGTCTTTTAATACCAAGAACCATGTATTATGCTGTCCCTCCAAAAATAGTTTAATTTCTTTTGAAGGTGTTTAAAAAGAAGTATTGAAGTATTAAGACATGAATATAGATCCAGGGACAAAAATTTGAATTGGACTGGACTGATTACCATCTGTTCAGGAGAACATGTGAACGGAATAAAGCCTGCCTACTTCTAACATAGTAGAAGGAACAACATTCATCCAATGTACATTCCTGCTGCATTCTGGGCCAGTGATTTAACCTGTTGTATTAAAATGAGCTGAATATTATATGGCCGGTTTCCCTACTCTGATGCCTTCCAAATACATTGGGCTGTGTCACCCATACATTGGCTTTTTTTCAGGGCAGACTTCCCAGCTATTATCATATTTCATTTTCATCCTTGAAGTATTGTCAAGCATGAGTTGCCAATTCAGACAATGAGTTTGCTTGTGGTAGGATCTGGCTGAGAGTGTTATGTGCTGCTCAGTACACTTTGTGTTAGGAGCAAAGTTCTGTGTTACTACCCTTCATCTCCTTGTGCTCCAACCTAGTTACAGTTGATCATGTCTGTGTCCTTAAAAAGAAAAAAATATATCCAGAATGCAAGCTGCCTTGGCATAGATAAATTCGCCCCCCCCAAAAAAAGGAGGGGGTAGGAAATATATTGTTTTTCAAAATTCCTGGTGATGCTTCTTTGTATCATTCCCCAGGTAGCAGGGAGATGATGGTGCATTTGTAAACATTCTATCTATACCTTGCAATCATTGCTGGAATTATAGAATGCTCATGTTTCTTTGTAGTAGGATTAAGACTGGCCCTCACCCATGTTTATCCTATTTGCAATTTCATAGGCAGGATCAATGTGAGGGAATGAAACTCAGTTTCTCTTGGGTGGAATATCTGAAAAGCATTCCTGGGTGGAGTCAGTGAGGCAGCACTAGTTTCAAGCCATCCAGTATTTTATTTTGAAAAGCTTCTGCCCTAAAGCAACCTTTTGTTCTATGACTCAGCCTAAGAAGAGCATTGGTACAATGGCTGATTGGGGGTGGAGGTGGTTGCTGTATAATTCAACCCCTGTGCCGAAAGGAACAGAATGAGAAAGTAGTCTGATTTTACTCCTTATACAGTGTTTTCCCAGAAGAAACAAAGCTGATTCAGATAATCTCAAGAGCATACGCATATATAAGCTGTTTGGTGGAAGAATGTGGATGAAGATCTCGGAACTAAGCACCTGACTTTTTAGAACATTTGCGTCTGTTATTACTATGTGTAAAATGAAGTGACCTTTATCAAAAACAAGCCTTGATGCTATAAAGCATCAGGAGCGAATAGTTTCTTGGACTTTGGTAAGGGATTATGTGACTGAGATAACAATCTCAAATTATGAGCATATTTTTTATTTCATTTGACTTTGGGACCACCCAATTCCATCTGTGAGTGCTCATGGAATAAAAAAATAAAACTATATATAGCAAAAGGGAGCAAGAAAGAGCATATATTAGTAACAAAATCACAGAACCAGACAACAACACAAACATGCTGAACACCCACAAGGAACTCCAGCCATCATAGCCCAATGACTTTCTCCAGTTGGAATCCAAATCCAGGCAGTTCCTAGGTGAATAATGTCTAACTTAAGGACAGCCTCTAGATGTGAACAGGCTGTATATTATTAAAAATGGCAGATGGTATTCTTCTTTCTCAAGCCAAAAAATTGCTGAAGTTTTGTTTTTAATGTACAGCCTGTTTTCAGCAGTGTTCAATGGTTTCTGAAAGCATTGTATGGCTTTCAGTGATTTCCTGCAGCTAAAGGAAGGACAATATTGTCCACCATTTTTAATAAAAGGCAGCCCATTTGTAAGTAAGAAATATGACTGACATAAATTTGAGTGAAAGAGTTAAACAGAGCTGGTTCTTAACTGGGGATGCCTGTATTAAATTATGAATTTGGATCACCTGATATTATAAGTAATATTAATTCTGTTCTTTTTAAAACAAATTCATTTTTTCTATTAGCAATTTAATAATCCAAGTAGGAGAACTTGGCAGAAATGTGATGGAAGGAATTCCTCTTCTTAACTTTGCAACCAATAAGATGGAAGTCTTAGACCAAAAACAAATATTAAAAAGTCCCTTGACTTTTATTTGATGGTTCCTCAGCTCAGATCTATGGCTTATAACTTATGTGCAAAGATATGCACAGCTCCAGAATCTTTATTTGATTACTTCCATACAAGGACATTCAGAAGGGCCCCAGTTAGAAGCTAATTTGTGGTATCAGTTGGAAAAGCAAGGGGACAGAATGCCTGTGGAAAGATGGCTGACTAGCATATTGATGAAGCGGAAGGCAACTGTCAATATGTACTTCCAGTTTTGTAGCAATAGTTAGAGAAATATGAGAGGTGAATTTCAGCATCATCATGGATCTGAAGTAGAGGCCTGCAGCCTTTGCTCCTGTTGTGTACACATACTCCTAGAACAGTCGGAAAATAATCCCAAGTGCTACCTTTTGGGTTCCTCCTGCAAGCAAGAAAGTATAAGACAAATATTTGAATCGCCCAGTGAAACAACTCTCCTCCCCTTCGACACATGCCAAAACTGAGGTTGAGTATTTCTGCTTAAAGTTACAGATCCTCTCTCTGCTGCCTTTTCCACAGGCAATCTATACCTCTCTTCTCTAAAGACTGTAGATGATTTAAAATATGTCCATTGCTCTACTTTATTCCATTCTACCCAAGCAGAGAGACAATAGGTTTTGCTTGCAGAATGTGGGCTCTGGTTGTGGGTGTCCATTTGTTGGCCCAGAGAATGGGAGCTACATCAGCAGTTCATGAATTCAACACCTTCCTACTCTTGCATTTTCTGCAAACAAAGGGGGCAGTGTAGAGGGAAAGAAGGGCTCAAATATTACTGCATTGAGGTGTAGGTGGTCCTGAGGCACATTGTAGGAACAGAAATAACTGGTGTCCCATAGAGCAGATTGGAGAATTGCAGAGATCAATGGAAAAGCCTTGTTCTGGACCATGAATAGAAGGGGCATTGTGTAGTCCTGGCAAACTCTGATGCTGGGCTTTCAGAAAAAGCAAAAGGAAGGGAAAACCCATCAAGCTGAGATGGCAGTACAAAAAAGCTGACCTTAGTGGTATTACTACACAGAGGCCTGATTTGAGAAGCTTAAATGTTGATCGCAGGAGCTTAAATACTGGAGGCAGCAGGATGGAAAAATAGAAACGTCAGGCTTGGCTTTACTGATAAGGACAAGGTAGGATTAACAAATCTGCTGGGGATTGCAGAACAGAGCTCAAACCGGATTGTGGTTCCTACTTAAAAGTGACAACCTGAACTTAAAAAGAGCACCTATTTGTTGAGCAAATGAAGGACTTTTTTTTCAACTGAACAGTACAGAGTATCCTCTGCATTACACCACTAGATCTTCTGTAACTGCTGGGACAATTAGGTTGGCCCTAAAGAAAATTTGGATGTTTTGAAAATATGGCTTTTATTCTGCCAAAATGGAAGAGATAACAATGCCTTAAACATGGCTGCCAACTTCCTACCATTTCTTGAAGTCAGAAGGTTGGAATTGAGGGGAGGAGGGAGTTTCCTAAACTAAAGTATTTTTCTTGTTCTTTGGTCTCTCAGTTATGGACTTGGTTGGTTGCTCATGTTTTTTCTTCTCTCTCTCTCTCTTTCTCTTCTGCCTTAGGCCTGTGCGTGATGAGTGCTGCCGCCATCTTCACCGTGAGGCACACAGAGTGGCATCCCTCCTCAGATAATGCCTCCTTTGGCTTTGCCTACATTCTGTCCTGGGTGGCTTTCCCTCTGGCTATCCTCAGCGGGGTGATCTATGTCATCTTGAGGAAACGCGAGTGAAAAGTCAAGGGAGGTCACTGAGACTTAGAGCCCTCAGGGCAAGAGGTGTCAGCAAAATAGAAAATGAAAAACCAAACACTTTCTCTCCCCGCCCCAAACCACCAACCCTCCCACCTACTCCCTTCCCCTCCAAAACCCACAAAGATATTAAGGGGGAAAAAAGGAAGAAAGAGAGCTGAAAGAAGGATTACTGTATTCATTGGAGATGTATATAGTATCTATGGTTTAAAAAGCCTATTTATAACACTTTTTACATATATGTACAGAGTACTGTTTGCTTTTGTTTGTTGACCTGCCACCATATCTAAAGCCTAAAAAAAGTGCCTAAGAACTCTTAACTCCTAACAATGTAATGAGAGTGCCGCTTTTTCCTCCTTATCTTTATGCTGTGGAAGCAAGCGGATCCCTCCTCCAAAGCTTTCCACTGTCACCCTCAAGCCAAGCCCAGTTTGAGGAACCCTCCATCTGGCCCTTCCAGCTAAGAATGGCCTGGTACCCTGGCACCTGCCTTAGCCCATGTCTGCATTGTGGCCCTTTTAACCAAATGATGGAGACCAAATGCTACACAGAAAGGGGAGGAGCTTCTACCTAAAAGCAGATAGTGTGTTAAGGGTGGGTAAGCCCAGCTTCTCAACAACTGCTTGGCATGATAACCAAGTTGTGGAGGATTCAGTGAGGTATATTGCCTCAGTGATGCAACCCAAAGCTCCTTGCCAGTGTTACCACCTCCTTAAAGCCACCAGGTATGATCACCCGAGTTCCTTGTAGGACAGAAATGATGTAAAGAACCTGAATTAGGCCTCAGTCTTCAGAAGGAAGGAAATGTTTGCATATGTTAAATCAGCTAAGGCTAGCACAAAAGCTGAGTCAGTTGAAAGGAACACTACGGGCGGGATGATGATCTAAAATTAAAACTGTGATTTTTAACTAGCTTAGTAGTACTCCCTCAGCTATGCCGGCTGATCTTCAGAGAAGACTTTTCTCTCTTTCCTGGAGAATAAGCTAAAGTGGAAAAGTTGAACGACACTTTCTAAGCTCTATGGTCCACCCTAATCCCTTTCCCTAAATCCTCTGAAATCAAATACCAAATACGTGAAATGGTGCTATCTATTTACCATTCCTTATATCGCTAAGCCATTTAACCGTTGCTCACCGGAAATTGGGGTAACCATTTTGAGAAAAGCCAAGGAATAGGAATGATAAATAATTCTGTGTAATATATACAACCTATAACTGCTTTTGTATGTAGGAAAGTCGCCATCCATTATTATTACTATTTTTTTAATAAAGCACTTATAACCAAGGATTTTTTTTTCTTGTTCCCTTCGTGGGCAGAAGGGAAGTAAGCAACCTATAGAGCTTACAGAATCTGCTGCCCCTCCCCCCACCAAAGCTGCTCTGTAACCTTTTTCTGTGCTTCCAGAGATGTCTGGGAATGAACTGTACAGGTGACTGCCCAGAGCAGTAAAGGCAGTGCTGTCTAATCCTAAGACTCCAGGCTTTATTATGCAATTATTTCTCTTTGCTTTTCTGATTTTATACCAGCTGTGTGGACTAAGAAGCAACAAAATAAAAGCCAGAATAACTAAAGTGCTTTGGCTTATATTGCATCTCAATCAATTGTTCTGAATGAACCTTTATGTTGGGCAACTGATAAACTAGTGACCTACTGCACACAATGTGCTATAAGCTATGATGTGGTTTGCTTAGTTTTAGTTAAGAGATGTTGGAAACAAGTGAATTTGTGCCTCATTTAGTAAATCAAGATTAAGTCAACCCTAGTGGATGTGGATTGGTATAGAATATTTATTTGGTGCAACTGCTGGTTTTATTTATGGACTGTATAAACAGATTTGCATACTCCATTAACTCAGTTTTATTTCCTAATATTTTACAAAATAATTCACAATTGTCTAGATTCCCATCAAATATCCAAAATCAAACCAACCAGATCAGCTAGGCATTCTTATTAGTGGCTTACATTTTCTAGATCCATTCAATCCCTATTATGTTTAATATTAAGGACAGACTTCATTATTATTCATTTGTTGATATTAGAAGATGCTATAAAAGCATTTACTTAATGTATAATGAAAGAACCTACTTTGAATTTTAGCAGTATTGGTCTAATTTTGAATCCAAAGTTCTGTAAATGCCAGTGCTTCAAATGTCCATTAACAAACTCATTATTTGCCTTCCACATAAATGCTCTCAGTATTTGATGGATACCAAGCCCTTTAATCCCAATTTAGAATGACCATTAACCACAGAATGGTGTGGCTTGGTTAGCACTCATGGAATCCCTATATGTGTATATCTCTACACTTGAAGCCTGTAAAGCTACTCTGTTGATAATTTTAAGGGCATTCTTTTTAATTTACAAATTCAATATTTTGAATTTTGAAAAGTTCTGGTGCAAGACTACCACAGACTTGCCGGCACTATTAATGCAACTGTTGTATGGGGAGTTTGTGCTCGTAGATGGAGAGCAAGCCTACATCGGCAAGCCCCATCTTAACCTTAAGCATTCCTCTGGATTAGCTGAATTTCTTGCTTCCTAAAAGGCACTGGTAGTGTTTGTAGAATGCTAGGAATATACGTTCTCTTGTGAAGACCTTTCTGACAGTCTTCTCCATTGGTGTAGATTAGGAGGTGCAGTTTTGTGAAAGGTGCTGTACTTCCTTAGATAACCACAAGGGCACCTAGTGATCATCTCTATCCTTTCTCCCTTTTCCATGAGAAGAAAGGAGGTGGAATGAAAGAACTGAGGGAAAGGGAATGGTTCAGAAGTGATATTCAGCTGGTTCGGACCAGTTCTTGTGTACCGGTAGTGGAAATTTCGGCCAGTTCAGAGAACTGGCAAATACCACCTCTGGCTAGCCCTGCCCACCCACCCCTGTTCTTTCCCATCCTTTATTCCATTGATTTTTTAGCTAAGCTGATTCACACAGCAGAGCAGATTGTCAACAGCTCAACTCAAGAGGGCGATCTTTGAGCGCACACATGTGGAAGCGCGCATTAGGCACGTGCGTCCTTTATTCCATTGATTCTTAGCTGACTCACAGAGCACAACCCGTAGAACCGGTAGCACTCAATTTGGAATCTCACCATTGGAACAGTTGCATTTTCACAAATCATTTCAGAAAAGACTGACAAAAGTATTAAAATCAGCCACCTTTCCTGGGCAAGTTATAGCAACTTGTTCCTATTAAAAAGATACGGTGTGGGAGAAACCATCCAACTCGCAGGACTCCAAATAGGACAGCATATACATCTGAAACTAGGATTCAGAGCCTTTTTTTTCTAAGTCGTGGGAAGAAATCAGGCTATAACTGTGATGGCGAACGAGAAGTGGCATGCAGAGCCATTTCTGCCAGCATACGAGAGGTCGACCGGAAGAACCCCACTGCGTATGCATGCATGCCCACCACCAGCCCAGTATCTGCCTGATTGTTGGGTATCTGTGTGGGGGCGTCATGCGCGGGGGGGTGTTGCATGTGCAGAGGTGCATGGAGTGGGGGTAGCACGTAGGGTTCACACACATTGTGTCATGGATTCAGGCACGCAAGCGCACACCTGTGTGCGCAACATGGAAAAGGTTAGCCATCACTGGGCTATAATGACCTTAAGGCAATTAAGATTCAGAAATATGGCTCAACAGAAAAAAGCAAAAGGAGAATGAAAGTGGGCAGGTTATCTAAACTCGAGTACCTCCAAGTCTTCCTAAACTCACCTATGTCCTGTAAATGAAAGCCTGCTTGTACCTCTGAATGCTACATACTCGGAAGCATATATCTTTCTAGCAATGTTATACCAGTTGGTGAATCTTGCAGTCCTTATGGTATTCTAAATGTATTTGAGATGCATAGCCTTCAATATATTAGACTTTGTTGCTTGATTTTTATTCCTGAAATTTTAGTAATTATTCTTCAGAGTCTCTACTCTGAAATATACAGAATTCTCTGGCATGGGAATGTTTTTCTGGAATATCACTGATAAACTATCAGTGCAAATTTATCAGAAATCAAGCCATCTTTACCATAACACAGACACCATCTTGATTCAAAAATGAATTTCCTCAGGACAAACTTTATTCACTTCACATTTTTTGAACCTTTTTGGAATAGTTTTCACATAAAACATACATACACTTTATTTTATTTTAACTACAGTCTCGCGGTAGTAATTGTCATTTTATTTCTTAGTAGCAAGCTAAAATGTAATGAAAGTTTGCCCTCTTGGGGAGAAATGTGGCACTACCACTCTTGTTCTTGAGAAAATGTGCATTTTAAAAGGTAAATTGTTCAATAAGTTCTTGTTTTAGATATGGTTTAGATAATACAGTCTTTATACATACAAATTCTTTTGTAAGAATTCTTGTTATATTAAGTATCAATGAAGATACTTTCTTCATTTTTTGAAACTTGTATCAGTAGATAACTATGCTAAATGCCTAGAGTCAGAAACCACCTCTTTGAATGGGCATAGCTTCTATTCCTCTAGGCAACAAAGCATCACAAAGGAATCTTCAGTAGATCTCTACCTTAGGCTCCTTCTAATGAGAGGTCATCTTTGATGCCTGCACAGCAACAAAAAATGCTTAGAAATTTCAAGTGTCAGTAATAAACTGTTATGCAACTCCCTACCACAAATTTGGTTAATGGATAATTTTTAAGAAGAAACTATATAAAATCATGGTCAAATTAACTACGGCAGCTAGCAATGTCTCTCTACATAGGACTTATTGGAAATGGCTGTTGATTTCTATCCTGCTTGTGAGCTTCCTAGAGGCATCTGATTAGCCAACGTGGGACACATTGCATTAATAGGATTTTTGATCAGATAGAGTCAAGCTTATTTCATTTTTCTGGAGGTCAGATGTCAATAAGTCAATGTGCTGCATTTGATGTCATGGTGGTACCAGGAACAATAACTCAAGAGAATTAAGATGCTGTTTTTTAATTTATTGGGACATTCACATTTAAAAATGCCAATAACAGCTAACAAACATGTTTATTAGCATTGGAGCCAGCTAATCTGTATGGTCAGTCTTTGTAACCACATTTCTATATAAATACATTTAATTGTTCCTGTATGGAAATAGGTTTTGAATAAGTATCAGAACTTGCTGAATCTTAAGATCTCCACTTTCTGTAACTGACTGTAGCAGCCACAGAAAAATATCTGAAAATGAAAGTCACAGCAAGACATTAAAGACTTAAGCAATACATAAAGAGAGTCAGAATACCTCTTTGGGAAGATTATTTCATGTACATTGCACCATAAATCTATACAAAATAATATTTTACAAAGTTAAGTTTTTTACTTGTAAATACACATACACAGTTGATTTAGTTTTCATTTATGCTTCTTATTCATTTGTTTTTAGCTTTGGAGTAAAATGATTTAGTTGAGCATAGACACAGCGGTTCAAACTTGAAAGGGCCACAATTGTTTCAAAAATTATTGTCACTTTTTAAAAAAAGGACTAGTGCTGTGAATTAAATGTAAACAATAAATGCTATCTAGCCAATAGGCGGTGCTCTTGACCATGTATCATTCAGTAATATCATTTAGAAGCCAATGAGTTTCATTGGCCTTGAACGTGTGAAAACTGAAATTTAAATTTACTTTAGGTAGTTTATATTTCAGTTCATACACTGTACTAAGATTTAGTTTTGACTTAGTGCATCATTACATATAGACTCCTGTGTTTTATGCAGTAAAATATGATCAAGCAAATCACAGCATAGTCTGGTCCGTGAACTTACACGTGAACTCGTGTAAATTTAAGAATTTGTCTTTATAACAATTAATCCCACTTGACCTTAGCCTTCCCCAATCTGGTGTTCTCTGAGATGAATCTTCACATGCATTATACTTCACTTTGGTTATATCAGATGGCCCAGCAGTTAAAGATGCTGTCATCTGGAAAGCTGTCAGCCTAGGTTGGAAACCAAGTGCTGCATGACAGGGCAAGATCCTGGTATTTGCCCCAGCTCCTGCCCACATAGCAGTTCAAAAGCATGCAAATGAGAGTAAATAGGTACCACTTTGGTGGAAGGTAACAGTCAGGTGGTATTCAGAAGGTTCTGACCAGTTCTGGAGAACCAGTAGTTGAAATTTTGAGTAGTTCAGAGAACTGGCAAATACCACCTCTGACGGACCCCACCCCCCATCTATTTTCTGCCTCCTGAGTCCCAGCTAATCAGCTGGGTCTTCTTTTGTTGCCCTGTACAGGAGAATGGAGATGGAAAGCAGGTTAGTGGGGAGGGGAGGGAATGGGATTTTGCAGTAACATTCACCCAGGAGTGGGAAGGGAATGGGGATTTTACAGTATCCTTCCCCTGCCACACCCACCAAATCACACCTACAGAACCGGTAGTAAAAAAAAAAAAAAAATTGAATCCCACCACTGGTAACTGTTCATTGTTTTTAATTTTTATTTTATTTATTTTTATTTGTCAATTGCTTACAAGATAATAGGTATAAGTAAAAACATAGTTATGAATACATGGATACATATAAGAAAAATATATATAAAAGAAACAATAGGACAGGGACGGTAGGCATGTTGGTGCGCTTATGCACCAACATAATGCTATTATTATTATTAGCATAATGCTAGCCACATGATCACGGAAATGTCTTCAGATAATGCTGGCTCCTTCGGCTAAGAAATGGAGATGAACACCACCCTCTGCAGCCAGAATCAACTGGACAGGGGAAACCTTCAGTTTTTAGTAATATCACAGCATTTTGGTTGGGAATTCTGGAAGTCAAAAATCCATCACCTCTGGAGAGCATTGGGTTGGGCAAGATCGACCTATACTTATTGGCAGAAATTCTCAAAGACTGAACGGATAGAGGTGAGGGCTCTGTTACATAGAAACACGTGATTTTCACAGGTTCTTAAAATGAATCGATATCATGGATGAGATAAGATAACTAGAAAGACCAACATTCACATTCATAGCAAGTGGAAGATCGTTGGATGGTTTTCATCTTAAATCATGCTGATTAACATAATACTTGTTATTTGGCAGGATATATTGACCAAGATAATTCAGTTAACAGTTCCATCCACTCCTACTAAAATGAGGAAAGAGAGTGTTCCTAGGCAGGAGCATCATAACCTTTTTTCCACTGGTTATTGAGCCAAGAACATTTTAAACTTAATGGGAAATAGTTTAAATGCCAAAGAATACATTAGACAGCATTTCTCAAAAATAAGAAGAAAGAAAAATACAAACCACATTTAGTAAAGAATCAGCCTGTGCACATGAAGAAGAAAAGGGGGGATACGGGCTTCTACCTTCATAGTGCTGTGGCAAAGGGTCACCTAGGAAAGAAAGGTTGCAGTGCCCATCTCATTATCTTCCAACCTTTCACAAAACTTTCTGCCCTTGACAGCCATGTGATAAGCATGAAAATCTATATTCATAGATGTATTCATAAGCTGAACATAGGTATTATCAGTGCCTCAGTTTCTGTGAAGGGACTACATATCTTGAAAAGTACATGCATAGGCTTTCTTGCTATCATCAAAGAAGGAGGGATGACGTGATCTTGCTTGAGATTTTTAACATGCAAAAGGGACTTATCTGAAAGCTGCCATGGTGGCGCAGTGGTTAGAATGCCATATTGCAGGCTGACTCACTGCTCACTCCACGAGTTCGATTCTGAACGGCTCAAGGTTGATTCAGTCTTCCATTCTTCCGAGGTTGGTAAAATGAGGACCCAGATTGTTGGGGTGATATGCTGACACTGTAAACTGCTTAGAGACGTCTGTAAAGCACTATAAAGTTGTATATAAGTCTAAATGCTTGCTATTGCTACTGCTATTAAGTATCTGGATGTTACCTGCATTTACTTGTATCTTATTAAATAAACCAACCAGGCTTAGCATGTAATAATGAACATTGAGGACTAGGCTTTGAATGTGGTTTCTTCACTCAGTGGTAAATGAAGTGCATTTTGAAAAACTCAGAGGTATAATCTCTAAGGCTGGTGCAAATAAAGCTGACAATGCACTTGGCTTCAAAATGCATTGGAGGAAGTAGAAATTATGCCATGTCATATTTCCACCCTATAAACTATTGTGTCTTGATGAGCGTTGAAAAACTAAAGGTAAGGGCATACAGAGTTCTCAAGCCTATCACTGCTTCTCCCATAATAAACATGCAATGATGACATGCTAATATGTTTCTTCTAATTTTCTGTCTGAAGCTTTTCCTAGGCAGCATATTAATCAAGTCAATAATCTTTACTGTATATTCTACCTTAAAAGTTTCTTCATTGTTGATTCAAGCATGCCCAGGTTTTTATTAGGCAAATAAAAGGAACCATAACAATTAGGTTTCTATTGCTATCTTTTAGTAGAATTTTTTCCCTACTCTTGTTGTTTTAATGTGGCATAAACTTTTTTACTGGCATTTACAGAGTCAATTGCTAGTGAAAATCAGCTACAGTTTAGGAAACATTGTGCCACTGGGAAGATTACAACCATGCAAATACTTTGCCTCTTGGCCCTCTTTCTTGTTCTAAATAGGAATTTTAAAAGATCTACCTATACAATGAAAGCAGGAATGAAAATGAAAGAAAACTGGGAAGAAAGAAAGGGAATGGAAATTCTGAATGGGTTCTGCTACAATTTTCTTTAACATTGGAAAAATACCCATACTATGACTTTGGGGAGTAAGCTTTTTATTTCTCAGTAATGGTTTCTATTCTATTTGATGCTAGGGCTTATGTTAAGCAGCGGCACCTCTGATATTTAAGAGATTTACAGATTCTGAGATACTGGAATTCTTCTTGAATCTTTTGAGGTTTTGTGAAGAAAAAGGCAGATTTACATAGATTTTTACAGGCTTATCTAGAAAGCATAGTTCTAGAGAAGCAACGAGATTTCTAAAAAAAATACTTAGCAAGGCTGGGCCAGGCCAGAAAAAAATATTTTTCAGTAATCCTCCATTTTGTCAGCCAAGTATCTCATGCCACAATTATCCAAACAAAAGACAACTCCATATTTAAGATAATTCCACACCACCAAAGTAAAGAGTACATACACAAAGAGAAAGTAGTATGCACAACTATACACACCCAACTCAGTAGAATACACAGCTCAGTAGAAATACACAGCTATGCACACCCTTCATTTTGAATGTTTCTCTCTCTCTGTGTGTGTGTGTGTGTGTGTGCGAGAGAGAGAGACAGAGAGACAGACAGACAGACAGACAGACAGACAGACAGAGACAGAGACAACCAAAATAGAATTTTACACCAAGCACATCAAACTATTTCATGCAAGGAAGTTTTTAAAATTGCTACTTAATAATTTTTTTCCAACCAATCAACTCTAAGTATACAAAAGCCCACTGGTTAGGATACCTAATTTATAGAGTATATTCCAAATATACTTTTATAAGTATACATCCTTCTGAGGTGGGTAAAATGAGGACCCAGATTGTTAGGGGCAATATGCTGACTCTGTAAACCACTTAGAGCTGTAAAGCACTATAAAGTGGTATATAAGTCTAAGTGCTATTGCTATTGCTCTAAGTATATTTTATTCCTGTTTTATAACTGTATTCTAATTTATATGCAACCTGTTGCCACTAATTTAGAAATTCATATAATATACTACTGTGTATATTCAGGATGTTACTTTCCTTCCAATTTACATAAAATGACACCACTGGCAATGAAGGTAAGTTGCATCTAGTCCACCAGCATGAAGATGAAAAGTCTCTTCCATTTGTTTCATTATTGTGTTAGATAATGTCCAGCAGGATAAATCCAAGCTTCAGGATCACAAAATGGTAACCTTACTCATCTGCCTCTCTTTCTGCTCTGATTCTTGGCAACTTCATCTGACCCTGACATTTAGAAGCAATAGAAGTTATATTTATTTACAAAAATCTAGCATATATTTATTTACAAAAATCTATTGCAGAGCTTATGTTACTTGCTGAGTAAATTATTTTATAACAAGAAAATAGAAGGCCTGGCAAGGACTATGAAGATTAACATTCTGGCATGGTTTCTCTGCATGCTTGCAGAGAAATTATGCTTGCAAATTATGCTTGCAAATTATCTGATCCTTGTGTATTTGGCAATTGGGACTTTCACTTAGCAGTTGCATGGCAAGAACAAGCTGTCTTCTTTTTGTGCTTTTTCAAACACAAAACGGATCATTTTGGCCATACCAGTTATGCTTGACATCTCATTTGGATTGCTCACTACTAGGTTGAGCCTCATGCTGCATCATGAACAAAAGCAGCTTTGAGGTACAGAATTTGTATATTTTAATCCTGTGTGCCTTTTTTCCCCTCTGACAATTAAAAAGCAGTCATCATACCTTGGACAACAATTTATCCAAGTTTAAACTGAAATCGGTTCGCTCACTTAACAACGGAGTTACACCTACATTGATGAGTATCCTAAATCTAAGGAACTCCTCTGACGTAATTGTTTTCATTCCAGCTGTATCAACAAGACACATGTGGTGTAACTATTGCCCCTTTTCAGAGTTGTCTATGGTTTTATCAGGAAGCATGACATGTTAGCTAAATAAAGCTGATAGGTTTCACATATGATAATCAATTCACATTCATGTTCCTTCCATTTCTGTCCCCAAAGGACAACAAAGGCTTCTTACATGATCTAGCAACAGCAAAATAGCAGGACAATAAAAACCAATTCATATGATGGCAAACAAGTAGCATGTTTTAAAAGATGGATTTGGTTCTACAAAATCTTAAAAGGCCCCCAATGTTAACCAGCAAAAGGACATGCCCAGCAAAGACAACTCTCTACCACAACGCTTTTTTGTTTTCCACATGACTAATGTGAGAAGCCTATCTTACTTCTTTTTGCTTGCATAAAATGAATAGTCCCAAGCCGCTTTCCAAAAAGAAGTTTTATGTTTTCATGTTTTGTGTTTTGTTTGTGTATGTTTGTTTATTGAAAATTAATAAAACTTTTATTTAAAAAAAAAATGAATAGTCCCCAAGACTCAGGAAAGAGTGATTACAGATAATCCTCAGCTTACAACTATAATCGGGGCCAGAATTTCTATTGCGAGAAGTAAAGTAGTTCCTGTAAATCATGCCCCATTTTATGTCCTTTTTTCTAGCCAGGATTCATAATTGAATAACTGAAGCTGTTAAGTGGATCACATGGTTGTTACATGAATCCAGCTTTGTTAAGTGAATCACCGCAGTTTATAAGTTAGTCACCTGATTGTTAAGTGAATCTGGTTTTCCCATTGACTTTGCTTGTTAGAAGGTTGCAAAAGGGAATCTCATGTCCCTGGGACACTGAAAAGGTCATAAATATGAACCAATTCCCAAGCGTCTGAATTTTGATCACATGATCATGGGGATGCTGCAAAGGTCATAACTATGAAAAACGGCCATAAGTCCCTTTTTTCAGAGCCATTGTAATTTTGAACAGTCATTAAATGAACTGTTGTAAGTCGAGGACTACCTGTATTGTGTTACAAAGAGACATTTTCATGACTCTTTGATTCTTCTTTGACTAGGGTGGCCTCTTCTGTGGTTCTCAACATACTGCTGCCAAACTCTTTTTGGGGATATGAAAATATATGAGAGGAATAGTGGGGAATTCATTCTCTTGGGGATGCCTGTTGATGTGTGTCATGCCCTTGTCAGAGTCTGAATCCAAGGAGGAAGCCGGACAGCTGATACAGAATGGAAGTGTGGCTCCATTGGCTGTGGGGTAAGCTGGGAAAAGGCAAAGTCCGGCTGGGCAGAACAGGGAAGAGATAGAACAAGGGAGAGGCAGTTCAGAAGAAGAACCAGGCCCACCCCCCTTCATTCTAGGGCATGCAAGGAGGAACAGAGAAGAGAACAACATGGTTTGTTTGGCTTACGGGGGAGGAAAGGGCCCTGATTCCCTTCATTAGCCACAGCTGGAAAGACAGTTGATAAGAAAGGCAGGTTGCGTGTGGCAGGGAGCAAATGTGTTGATAAAAGCAGGCTGCTGGGAGCAAACGTGACTTTATCTTGTGTTGTCGTGGCTTATCTGTGTTCCTGGCGTCTTCCCAACCATGTGAATTTTGGTGTACCTTCAAGTCTGAAATTCTTGCTCCTGCCTTGCCAAACTAAATACTTCAGTTTGGCTTGTTTGGACTTTAAGTTACAGTTTGTGTTGCTCCTGTTTTGGACTTTATTTTCTTCAGTCAAAGGCTGTTCCTGGGAGAGTTTTTCTCCAGCCAGAAGGTCACCTGGACATTGGGGGAAAGTTGGAGATAATAAAGGGACTCTTATTGCTTATCTGACTGTGTTGCCTTTGTGCCACACCCTAGGTCAACATAATGTGCAGGCACAAAGGCTGCAAAGGAGGGTTTAACTGTACATCAAATCATAATGGTAGTTACTTAATGGTAAGTGTAATTTTTGCACTGAAGGTTTAGTAGCAAAAAAATAATGCTATTTTGAAAAATAGCCAAGACCATTGCTCTAGCATTGCTGGCTAGGGACTTTTGGGAAATGCAGGGCAGGGAAATGCAGGGCAGCAAATTCCATTCCCTTGTAGAGACTGAAGCCATCCCACTTTCGCTGTTGTATTCCAGCAGCAGAAGGTCACCCAGCTCTCTTGGCTTTGATCTCAGGTTTCTCATTTTACATCCATCAGTGTCACTTGTTATCTATAGATTCTTTTGTCCCTTCCTAATTCTTCCCCTCCCTTTTTTATCTACAACCTTTTTGAAATTTCAAGGAAGTAGGTGACAAGAAGAGAGGTGGAAGGAAGAAGACAAACCCTGCACCTAAAAGGGGGGCTTAATTATAGCACATACTGTATAGAAAAATAACCTCTACAGGGTAGTACAGCAGTTTGCATCCGATCATATAGATCCCATCTGTATCCCCTTGCCAAGTAAATCTGCCCTCATTTCCACCACTTCATCCATCAAACAGAATTTTTTTATCTTAAGAAAGAGTTAAAGAGGGAAGAAAATCCTGAAGAAATTTGATAGGATTTGAAATCATGATATTGTTCTCACTCAGTGTTGTTTCTACGCTGTTAATGGATCTGTGTTGTAGATCCTTTTGTCAGAACCCTCACATCTATGAAAATCCTTTAAAAAAAATATTTATAGATATGTGACTATAATGAAATATAGGATTTAGGATATAATCACATGCAAAATCTCCACAGTGAATTGAATGTATTTTTGCAAAGATTGGAATGACTCTGGCATATACTGATTCACAATATAGTAAAAGAAATATTAAGCTTTATTTAAAACATATTTTTTTAAAAATTGTGGAAAATCCATCATAATGTATTCAGTGCTAGCCCAGCTGCAGAAGCAACAGAAATTGTAAAATAGAGCAACAACATATTTTTGATCATTTATTCATCATATTGAGCTTAAATGGACTCCAGAAGACGGTAGAGAGCAGGAAGGCCTGGAGGAACGTTGTCCATGGGGTTGTGATGGGTCGGACATGACTTTGCAACTAACAACAAAACAACAATTCATTATATATGTTTATCTACCTTGGTGTACCAGATAGATGGTGCAACCATTGGAATTATCCCAATGCAGCAGCTTGGAGGCAGAATACATATTAATTGGCTATATATACATGTATGTATGTATGTATGTATGTATGTATGTATGTATGTATGTATGTATGTATGTATGTATTAAAAATCTCACAGCCCCCGATTGAGGGTAGCCTTTAAACATACATTATGAGAGCCACCACAGTTAAATGTCACACTGCTGTTTCAGTCCAGCTTTTGCCCCAATGTTGTTTTTGTTTTGCTTTCACTTCAGAAGGGTCTCCTTCAATGGCTTCAGTGGCCTGGCCTCTTGTTCTTCCAGGCCCATGGACTTCACCAAACAGAGAAGAAGGGGAATGTTCTCCCGACTGATTCAAGGAGGCCTTTGAAGTAAATTAAACTAAATTAGTGTCTGTGATACAGATGAACTTCAGGGCTTCCTGCTGGGCCTCAGTCCTGTCCTTTGAGGAATTGTCATCCCACTTTCTTGTTTTTGGCTTCACCACTAATGCACCGCGAAGCACCTGGGGTGTGATTTGGCTGTGATCCCATCTGCCCTAGTAAAACAGCATCCCCTGTCACCTATTCCCTTGCCAGGGAAAAGGGACTGTTTAATGGATCCGAGAATGAAGCGAGATAATGAATGGCTATGCTGTGTCTAATCTTTTGTTGTTATTGTTTGCCCTTCCCCCACCCCTTTAATGAGAGACCCTCAAGTCCTTACATGACCCGTGCCTCATACTCTGGTTCTCTGACTGCATGCGGGCAGGCCTGGAGCTGCACCTGACCCACAGCCACACAGGAGCAGGTGGGAGAGGCAAGGGATTTCCTATAAATGAATTCAGCAGTTGATCGTGGATGCTCTATAGGTTATAGTTTCCTCAAAAGTCCAGATGCTTGTTGGGATTTTGTGTGCAAGTCAGTCACCTGGGAGTGCCTCAGGAAAGGGGCTGAATGGGAATCAAAAAGCAGCCGTTGGGGCAGAGCGTCCCTTCTCAAATGTCTATCACAGAACTGGTTGATGATGCGCTTCCCTCAGCAAATTGAGCAAGGAGCTCCCACGCTGCTTATAATAATGGAGAGCCGGGATTTGGCTGATGCTCGCTGGGGGCATCTTCCTAACACTAGGTTTTCAGAGCAGCCAAAAACCTCAGCAAAGCAAACCCACAGGATTAGGAATTCTGGAGCTTATGGGGTCCAAATGGAGTGCCCCTTAAGTACTATGCATTAATGGACTTGAAGGAGAACACCATGATATTTTTTTGTCAAGGGCTATAATGATATATACAGGTAGTCCTTGACTTACAACAGTTCATTTAGTGACCATTCAAAGTTACAACGGCGCTGAAAAAAGTGAACTATGACCGTTTTTCACACTAACACCCATTGCAGAATCCCAGTGATCAAAATTCAGATGCTTGGCAACTGACTCATATTTATGACGGTTGCATTGTCTCAAAGTCATGTGATCACTTTTGGTGATTTTTTTCTGACAAGCAAAATCAATGGTGAAGCCAGATTCACTGAACAACCATGTAACTGACTCAACAACTGCAGTGATTCACTTAACCACTGTGGCAAGAAAGGTCATAAAATGGGACAAAACTCACCTAACAAATGTCTCACTTAGCAACAGAAATTTTGGGTTCAATTGTGGTACCAAGTCGAGGACCACCTGTATTAAGGTCATTGTAGCTATTTTCAAGTGTGCTTCATAGATCAGTTACCATATGATATACTGTACCAAAGAATAAAAAATTTACCACCAAAGAGCTATTTGCAAATTATATGTAGTTATGCAGGCTACATACTATTCCATCTGGTTGTTGTTTGGCAATTTAAACAGACCCCAAGAGCAGGAACAGCTACATTCCTTTCAATTTTGCCTTATTTTTGAATGTAGCCTGGTCTAAAATAATGTTGAAAATGCAACTACTATTAATAGTTTTTTTTTCTTAAATCTTTACTTCCAGATAACCTCATTAAAAATATTTTATTTCTTACAGTTTCAGACCTCCTTTCTAATACATTCAGGAAGATGTTGAAAACTGATTATTTCATTGAGTGTTCTAGATTAGATCTTGACACTAAGTTATTTGTATTATTTAATGTACTGAATTTTGTTTTAGAAGTTCCATTTGTCCCATGTTCACACATTGATGAATAGCAGCAGAATAGAAATATAATAAATAAATAAATAAATGAAAAATAACAAATCATTAAAGGGAAACAAGTGGAATTTCAGATAATTGTTGCTTACAAAAAATAGATAAATAATAGGAAAAGGAAAAGGAGAAAGGAAAGGAAAGGAAAGGAAAGGAAAGGAAAGGAAAGGAAAGGAAAGGCAGGTAGATAGAGAAGAAAGGAGGGAATCTACAGGCTGAAACATTCCAATCACTACATTTTATGAAAGACAATACTTTTAATTTTTGCTACACAAAGCCTCTGTCCTGAACCAGATGGGGTTTGCCTCATTCATCATGCTTTCTTGGAATACAATGCCACGCCTGACAACCATACACTTGAAAATGAGAGGAGTGGACATAATTAATGCTCATGAATTGCAAACAATCTTTTATTAAAGGGCTCCTGCTTGCCCTGGACCATCTGTTTGGTATCACCAGGCCTGGAGCATCCTCAGGCTATAATAATTTGTGGCTTTAATAATTTTACCTCTTAATTAAGGCTTAGTTTGCTGCACTGTGGATGTAGTCTAGTGAGCACAGGCCAGGGAAACAGCAAAAGAGACCACCCTAGATGGGTAAATAATAAAAACTGGATGATATCAGATTACATTAAAAGTGTGGATCAATTTCAGATTTTACCAAGAAATCTGTACCTCTGATATGGATCTGCAGAAGGAAAAGATACGCTGGTCCTTCTTTTACTGTTTTGGATGTTGCAGAAATTCCATGAGAACACCTACTCTCCTTTGTCCAACACCTGGAAGGAAAAGTTTAGTTCTATTTCTTTACTTAGCCATTACACAGAATACTTCTTCAGAATTTTATTGATTCTGTGGAGTTCTGGTCAGACACACAAAGACATGTGAAGAAATCTTTAGAGGCAAAAGACCCCTGTCATGCCCCAGCACATAACCTTTATATACTATTGTTGCTCTCTGGTCCCATTTAGTGGCCAGAGGGACAAATAAGCCCCAACATACAATCTTTATATACTGTTGTGGCACTCTCGCCCCATCTAATTGCCAGAGAGACAAACTTCAAGTATATTGTTTGAAGCTGACCCCACTTCATTAACTATCAGCCCGCACTTTCAAAACAAGTGCATGCTGGGAAGCCAGACTCCATTTCCTTTAGCATTTGTAGAAGGCAGAAGCATAAAGAAGAATCCATCTTAATTTGTGGCACATGGTCATCCAAGGACAAACCCACATCCCACACACAGAGCATTGCTGGTGACAGTGGTGAAATGCTACCAGTTTGGCCTGGTTTGGCTGAACCAGTATCAAAAATTGCTACCAGTTCAGCTGAACTGGTAGTAAAAAAAAAGAAAAGCTCCGATGATCAGCTGAGAGGAGAAGAAGAGAAAAGCTCAGGATCGGCCCTCTCACCTGCCCCTGCACTTTTCTGTTCTTTATCCTCTCAGCTGATTGGTGCAGCAGAGCTTCAGCTGGTGTTTGGAAAGCTGTGCATGCATGCACTTTAGTTGCACGCGTGCACACACACACAAAGTATGTGATCACCAAACTGGTAGGGAAACTGATAGAATCCCACCACTGGCTGGTGAGATTTAGATTGCTTGTATTTATTAATACAGTAACTCAATACTGCCTATCTTGTACTTGGTTCTCATTGTATGTATCCTTATTTTCCCCAGTTTCACCATATCCTGTTCTTTCAATAAAGCATTCAGATCTACACACATGGTTTGTTTTATTGGAAGATAGGTGGGTTTAGCTGTATGTTGAGGCTGCCCACAGACTAACATGTAGTGAGGACAGAACAACTCCAATATACATATGAGCATATATACAGCCTTATATAGTCAATTTCACACCAAATATTTCAAACAATGCAATGGCATTTTCCCATATACTTTATATATATGGTATAAAAAGAAGCCTGAATGAAAGGATTTTATAATGGCTTGACTTCAAGGATCCAACCATAACCCAAACTGTAACTTAATCTTAAATTTAACCCAAGTTTCATTTCATTGCCAATGGGATTATCCCATGTAATTTTCTGTGGTCCACAAAATGAATGAATGAATGAAAAGCTGTAACTGTCCCTTTCCTTAGAGAACCTCTAAGAATCTATCCCTGACATCAGTTTTTGACCCTGACACCAATGAAACCTAACCTTAACCTTAACCTAAACCTAGTTTCATTTTATTGTCATTGGGATTTTCCCATATATTTTACTGTGGTGCACAAACAACTCTGAACGAAAAATTGTTACCATTTCTTTCCTTGCAACACTTTTTAAAGTCTATTCCTTAACATTTTTGCTGTAACTTCAGGAGGCCTAAGCCTAAGCCTAACTCTACTTTCATTTCAGTAGCAATGAGATTTTCCCATGAAATTTACAGTAGTCCACAAAGATGAAAATTTGTCACTGTCCTTTTCCTTCATGAACCTTTAAGAACCTATCCCTGACATCAGTTATAGTTTCCAAGAAGACCTAATCCTAATTCTAACCTTAGCTTCATTTAATAGGCAATGGGATTTTCCCCGAATTTTACTGTTGTCTACAAAGAAATCTGAAAGAAAATCTGTCACCACCTCTTTAGTTAGAAAACTGCTAAGAATCTCTCCCTGAGATCAGTTTTTGGTCCTGACTCCAAGCAGCCCGATCACTAATCCTAACCCTAATTTCATTTTATTGGCAATGGGATTTTCCCATGTACTTTACTGTGGTCTAAAAAGAAGTCTGAACACTTTATTTAAAGAATCTCTAAGAGTCTATTTCTGACATTAGTTTTTGCCCATGACTCCAAGGAGAACTAACCTTAACCCTAACCCTAATTTTGTTTTCATGGGTAATGGGGTTCCCCATGTATTTTACTATGGACCACAAATAAGTCCAAATGTTAAATTGTCACCTTTGCTTTCCTTAGAGCAGGGGTCAGCAACCTTAAACATTTGAAGAGCCATTTGGACCTATTTTCCCACAGAAAAGAGAACACTGGCAGCCACAAAACTTGGGTGGGTGTGGCCAACTCTACATCACTCACTCCCACCTAGTCACGTGACCCGCCCCCCCAACCATGCCTACCCAGCTGGTCATTAGGACAGAGAACTGGTTGTTAAATTATTTACCATGCCTGGCCCCACCTCTGTCTTTCTGTCTCTGTCTCTCTGTCTCTTTCTGTCTCTCTTTGTCTCTGTCTCTGTCTGACTCTCTCTCTCCTTTACACTATTTGAGCCCCTCTGTAGAAATTAAGATTTCAAGTACAACTAAAGTTTAGCTCTCAGGTACAAGTTCAAAGACTTTTACCTGTTATATCAAGGGAAAGAAAAATGTGCCAGAAGAGCAAATGGAGATGGGGAAGAGGAACCAGGACATGGAATGCTTGATGGGTACAGAGATGAGACTGGCTCCGGAGGCATCTTCTGCAGGATCCCCTTCAATCCTGGCAGCGCCCTGGGATACCTCACTGAATTAACAGGAGGACAGCAGAAAAATAAATTTATCTGAAATTTAAATCATAGGGCACATCACAAGAAACTGCATCAGGGAGAATGCACACCTCTGTTATGACCTATTACCACTTAGTTTCGATGTGAGGAATTTCAATCACTCTTTCACAATTTGACTTCTCCCTGGTGGATTTCTTTAACAACACAATTAATAGTCAGGAATAATGGGAGTGTAGTGCAGCAGCCTCTGGGGAGTCATCACATCCTTATTCCTTCCTTCTTTCCTTCTTTTTCCTTCCTTCCTTTCCTTTCCTTTCCTTCCTTTCTTCCTGAAAAAAATTATCTTGTCTTCTCCATTGAGGCCACTCCACCACAAAAACATACCCCCTCCCTGTCTCTTTCCTTGAAAGCTGATCTTATTATTTCAACCAAAAGTAAGATATTTTTTTTTAAAAAAAGATTTGGGACGCTGATAAGCTACTAAACAGGTCTGGAGAGACCTTGGATTCTTTTGGAAATGAAAATGTAGTAAGTGGTATTTTCTCTGCCCCGAACCAAGAGGCAGAAACAATTGTGAAACTCATATTTAATCCTGTACATTATGGTTCATTATTGTTAGTATTTATTAAAGAATGCTGTGTAATGTAGAAGCTCTCAGCAAAAATAACAGCAACTGTTATTTGTGGCTGAAGCTATCCCGGGCTATTATTTACACACACACACACACACACACACACACACACACACACACCTATTTTTATTCTATTTTCCCTGGGTCCTTGGGAAAGGAATGGCATCTTTTCCCCATCCCATCTTTAATAATCAGGACTTTGCACCGGCACGAGATTTAAGCACACATTTTGCAGTGTCTCTCTTTCCCCCACCCAGAAAAAAACAGGATTCAGAAACATGAACCAGGAAACCCAAGAGGGAGTCCCCTCTGGACTTGGGGGAGCAGAGAGAGAGAGAAGGTTAGGGGGGGCTACAAGTCTGAGAACTTGATGCAGTCTGGAGCTACTGCATTTTATGCCTGTTGCCTCCAACTGAAGTCCTTTGCTTCCCCATGGAAAATGCTCCAAAGCGGGTGGGGAGGCAAAGAGCTGGTTGATACCACGGAGGGGGTTCTTTGTCTGCTCCCCGCTTGCAGTCTTTTAGCTACTGTTGTCCCACCTTGCTTCTCCCTCCCGTTAAAATGAGGCTAGGGAAGAAAGGCGGGAAGGGGGATCTAAGGGGGAGGAAAGAAAAGACCCAGGCAGATCCATCTCTGAATAGCCTCCCATTCAGATTTTGACTGATTTCCTCTCAAATCCTCCGACAAACAGACCCCACTCCCCTTTTTGAACTTGGACTGCCTGGCCTTAATTTTCCCCATTTTTTGGAGGAAATTGGATTTTTATTGGGTCTTCTCCCTGCCCACACCAAAAGAAAAGCCAGCCAGGCTTCTCATCCTAGAAGCCCCCATACCCTTCCCCCTGCTCCCTACTCCCTTCCCCCAACCCCCACTCAATCCCACTTCGGGATAGAGAAGCGCACACTGGAAACGTGTTGGGATGACATTAGAGCATGCCTTCTGATTTTCTGGTGCTCAGCTTGCAACTCTCCGCAACAACTGTCCGTGCTCCTCCAGGCCTGGCTTGCTGAGGAGAGGGAGAGCAGCCATGACACCTCCACTGGGTCCCTCATGGCCCCAGTCATCGCTGCTCGACTTCCTCAAAGGCATGTCATGTTTCAAAGGGAGAAGTTCCTGTCCGAAGGTGCCAAACAGTGTCCCCCTAACCCACTTCACTGTCTGACTCACCAATGGGGGCAGCTGGCTCAGCAGAAGCACCCCCATTGGCCAGTCAGACTCACCAATGGGGCTGCTTCTGCTGGGCCAGCTGCCCCCCTCCCATTGGGCTTTTGTGGTTGGGACTCAGCTGGGGAAGGGGAGCATTTCCCCACACTGCCCCCTTCTTTTTCTTGGCTCTGCCAACAAGGGACGAGGAAGGCCAGGTTTGGGGGATGGCCCTCACCCCACAAGATCCATCCCCACCATTATCTCCCAGCCCTCTTTGCTGGCAGCAACTGCAAATTTACCACAATGAAGGTGGAATTCCATTGCCATACAAAGGCAAGTACAGGGGTGCTTCCTCCTACATGAAGGCTCTGACCATCGCCACTGCTGACAGGATGACAGCTCTTTCATCTCTCTGCTGCGACAGGGTGACAGGGAGCCATAGCAGAGGGATGAAAGAGCCACATGCGGCTCTGGAGCCTCAGGTTGCCAACACCTGCCTTAAAGCATATGTATCAGCATTGGTTCATTCATACTTGGTAACTTACATCTTTCTTACAAGTAGATAATTGTTCAAATGTTTGCCTTTGCACATCAGTATCATAAGAACATTTCCATGGCAACCTCCTGAGGATGTGTCCCATTATCTATAGTAGCTGTTTTGTAGCAGGCTGTGCAGTTCCACTGCATGTGAAATGTATATTTGCACTTACATCAGCAGAACAATTGTTTGTTCTGTGCTGTTTTAGCTAATTTTACATTCTAAATCTAATCTACATCCTATATTTGTTTGATTAAAGTTAAAACTCTTTATTAGGATGACATCCCCCAAATTCCTCTGAGTTCATTTCTTTCATAGGGAACTAGAGAAAGCTTATCTCATCTTTCATCTTTCCTGTTGACTGCATGCTTTGTGTCTATGTTACTTTAAAACTCTAGCCAAGAAGTACGTGTAACATTGAGAGAGCTTCATGTTCTTCAAAGACTTCTATATCTTAAGGTCAAGCCTATTTTCTAGCACTTGTCCCAGCTAAAATGTAAGCCATGACCACAGTTATTTTTACTTTGTAAGGAGAAGTTGCTATAAAGTCCCTTTTAAGAAAAGTTCTTTGTTCCCCAACTGTTCACCATGCATGTCCCAACAGACTAGCCCTGGATGAAATAAATAAATCAGAAAGAATTCCTGAAGGGCATACCAAACACCCTCTTGGCTTGAGGATCATACGATGGTCTTGTGGGATTTCCTGCGATAGGGTTACCCATCTATTTGAATAAGGCAAAACAAATATATTGAAGTAGAAAGGGCATTTGTAGAGTAAAATCCATTTTTCATAAACACCATTCCATTTTTTATCAGTTTGTTGCTCCAACCAACCATATATTCCACTCCCAACTTATCAAGGTTTAAAAACACCAAATTTAAGTTTAACAAAGGGAAGAGTTGCTACCAAGACAGCGATCAGATAAAAGAAACCTAAGTCCTGGACAGAACTGTAACGTGAGAAAGCATCTCAGATAAAATCTTTTTCAGTTCTCAGGAACGTAAAGAGAGGAGAAGGGAAGCAGATTCAAGCTTGCAAGATTTTTTTTTACTATGACTTTGTAATAAAAAAAATCTACTTGACTTTAATTTCATAGTCTGATCTACCTCAAAAGGTTAACAAAGGGAAAGAAATGGTTCCACATCTTTCAGAGGAAAAAGAAAGAGACAGCAATAAAAGAAGCCGAGTTACTTCTCAGATGCCCCTGCCATTTTCTGAAATCTCTTTAGTAGCCTTTAAAAACTATGTAATTTTAAAATGAGAAGGAATGACCATATGTGAAATAAATGGGAAAAATCAGTTCAGGGCATATTAATGTGCTAGGTGTTAAACAAAGGCCAAGACCCATTAAGAAAGCCTGTTATGAATTAATATGCCCATAATTCAGTTATCTGAGGGTTTTGCATGGAAGAACATTTCATCCTGAAATGTTATTTTAATTATTAATGTGTTAATTGAATGATGTAGTGCCAGTTTCCACAGGAGGACTGTTAATGAAGTTAATGTTATCAGTCACTTTTTACATGATGTTCTGTTCATTGATATACAGACATTAATTAGAAATATAAGAACCAGGCTGGAGGTTATGAGCTTTCTAAATGATTGTATTTTGTATAGAAATGATTAAAAGTGATATGAAAAATGGATTTTAAAATAGCTGTTAATTAAATGGCACAATGGAAAAATGTTGTTAAATATTTGTACATATGTAGAGATAAGTAAATTTTGATAATACATTTTATTCATTGGTATCACACTAACAGCTCATCTTTTGTAAAGAACTCAATATGTTCCAGCCCTCTCCAACTGAGACTTTAAGTTGTCTAATTTATCAGGTAAAATATAAGATATAAAAAGAATTGCCTTCTCTAACTACAGAGATTGTTCTCATCACTACCATAATCATAAATACCAACATCTTCAAAATGTTAATTAACATCTTTTTACAATTGCAGCCCCACCGTAATGCCAATTTAAGCAAAGTTCCCTTCCTCTGGCAAGCTCTGTTTTTCCCTGGATAAAATACAGCACAAGTATATGGGGTCACAGTGGGGCCCTCTGTCATGATCTAGACAGCCGCCACATGTATGTACAAGCAATATCCAGGATTTTGAAGAGCCAGGGGAAATGACTTTTGACATCCCTAGACGCTGATGGGAGGTACATCGTAAACTACAGTAGTGTAAGTGGTATCAAACAAGAATGCCTGCTTATATACACTAGGAAAAGAGAAGTGCCAAATATTAGGAGAAATGGGAACAGTCTTCAACCACCATGAAATTTCTTTATAGATTACCTTGTTTTCTTAAAAACCTGAGCAGAGATATATTTCAGCTGCAGTTTGAATTATAACAATGAAATGAAATAATAGGTTTGGAAGTTAATTTTCTGCTATGCTAATATCAATTAAAAATCACAGAAACCAGTTTCAAGACATTGGACTTCAAGTTGGATTTAGATATGCAGCAGGATATATTTATTGATCATATTTTAAAAACATAATTATGATTCTTTTATATCTACATTTGCAACAGAGTTTAAATCATTGGAACATGTTTCTTTACCATTGCTTGCTGAAGTTACAGTAACTATACAGTACTTTATAAACTCCAGTTCCAAACAGTTTTACTCCCAGTTTCATAACACTATTTAGGATATATTTATATATCATTATTATAAAAATCTCCTGAGACTAAACTAGCTATGCAGTACAAGCAAATATACAATCGAGGTTGAGGTATATTAAGTTTAAAGCATTATTTTGAAAGCTTTCAGTCAAGAAAATTAATTCATACTATAAGGAATAAAAACCATGTTCAGTGAGTGCACTGAACTGGCACTAGAACCCTTAGGATTTATTCCTTCTTAAATATCGGGAAAAAAAACCAAATCAACAATTCAACTCTGTCTAAAAAAGAGTCATAAATACTAACTTGGTACTAAATAGATCCAGATTCCTTATATATTATTTAAGAGGCATAAGATAACTTCACTAACAATATTCAACACATTATATAGTCACACATCATTTGATAGCAAGGGAATTTCATCGAAGTTTTATCAAACTCTTGAAACAGCTGACTTTTCTTGAATGTCTTGAAAACTGAATTAAACTGAACTAAAAACTGAAGGATTATCTGAATTGGAACTCTGGTATAAAATTCTTTTAAAATATATTTCAGGAAACCATCAAGCATTCTGTGAAGATAAGCCATTGTCACACCCACAGTCTGCAAAAATTATGCTGTATAAACTAAAATCTTTCTGGGGTGCATTGGCAGAACTTGGGAACATATTATGTTGAGGAAATATTATCATCTCTGGAAGCAGTGCCAGTATATCAATATTTTTGGTAGAAAGTTCTTGTATAAATCTTAAAAATAATCCAACAATATTGCACACTGAATTCAGCCAATATTTTCTGTTGAGTATACATTGAGGTAACTTAAAACATTGATTCAATCCTTGTATTACTTGCTAGGGTCATTATTACAAAGTTCTGAAAAAATAAAAGTGCATACTATAATTTGTGTTGTCAGAAGAATAATCACAAGAACAAAGTTATTTTAGACAAATCTAATCACTGTAGATACATTATAATATTAATGTTTTTCTAATGCATTGTTGATGGGTGTGCAAACACTTTGGATTGCCATATTGAATGCAGATGGCTACAATGTTTTTATTAGTTGTCAGAATATGTTGAGAAGATGTTGAGAAGGTCTCAGCAGCCAAACCAAGCCTTCAAGTGGCTATAGTTGTTTCATGCCTTTGGAAAGCAGAACCAATCTTTGAATCATTATTTGTGCTGGCCCAAGGCATCTTTATTCATATGCACACAGAGAGATAGGTACATTTACTTTTTGGTATATCCATTTATGTCATTTTGGGGTGTTCTTGTTAAAACATAAAATAATAAATCACAATAACTATATTTCCTATAGTTTCTATACATTCTGGGGCCTACTATACCTGATAACAGTACAGTTCTGATAAGGTGGGGATTAGTAAATAACTTCCAGATTGGAAGTGGAGAAGGACTTACTCTCAGCCTGAGTGAAGCTAGTTGGCCTGACAATCTTATTGTAAACATCTGAATGGTTTTGTGGCCAGTAAGCAAATCTATTGAGAATATTCTTGAATATATTTCAACCATTGCTAGCAGGCTCCAAAACGATAAGACCTAAATATAATTTCAGTAAAGGAGCAAAGAGTCCTCCTGCTCTTACAGTTCAGAAGCACTCCCCCTCGAAAGAGGAAAATTGCAGTTTATTAAAAAAAAAATTAAAGGCTGGAGGGGATATGCATGCCACTGCAACAATACAGATGAAACTCGAAAAATTTGAATATCATGCAAAAGTTCATTTATTTCAGGAATGCAACTTAAAAGGTGAAACTAATATATGAGATAGACTCATTACATGCAAAGCAAGATAGTTCAAGCCGTGATTTGTCATAATTGAAATGATTATGGCTTACAGCTCATGAAAACCCCAAATCCACAATCTCAAAAAATTAGAATATTGTGAAAAGGTTCAATGTTCTAGGCTCAAAGTGTCCCACTCTAATCAGCTAATTAAGCCATAACACCTGCAAAGGGTTCCTGAGCCTTTAAATGGTCTCATTCTGGTTCAGTAGGAATCACAATCATGGGAAAGACTGCTGACCTGACAGTTGTGCAGAAAACTATCACTGACACCCTCCATAAGGAGGGAAAGCCTCAAAAGGTAATTGGAAAAGAAGTTGGATGTTCCCAAAGTGCTGTATCAAAGCACATTAATAGAAAGTTATGTGGAAGGGAAAAGTGTGGAAGAAAAAGGTGCACAAGCAGCAGGGATGACCGCAGCCTGGAGAGGATTGTCAGGAAAAGGCCATTCAAAAGTGTTGGGGACTTTCACAAGGAGTGGACTGAGGCTAGAGTCAGTGCATCAAGAGCCACCACACACAGACAGATCCTGGACATGGGCTTCAAATGTCGTATTCCTCTTGTCAAGCCGCTCCTGAACAAAAGACAACATCAGAAGTGTCTTACCTGGGCTAAAGAAAAACAGAACTGGTCTGTTGCTCAGTGGTCCAAAGTCCTTTTTTCTGAGGAGAGCAACTTTTCATCTCATTTGGACCCAGAGTCTGGAGGAAGAATGGAGAGGCACACACTGTAAGATGCTTGAAGTCCAGTGTGAAGTTTCCACAGTCTGTGTTGATTTAGGGAGCCATGTCATCTGCTGGTGTTGGTCCACTGTGCTTCATTAAGTCCAGGGTCAACGCAGCCGTCTACCAGGAGATTTTGGAGCACTTCATGCTTCCTTCCGCAGATGAGCTTTATGGGGATGCTGACTTCATTTTCCAGCAGGACTTGGCACCTGCCCACACTACCAAAAGCACCAAAACCTGGTTCAATGACCATGGGATTACTGTGCTTGATTGGTCAGCAAACTCATCAGATCTGAACCCCATAGAGAATCTATGGGGCATTGCCAAGAGAAAGATGAGAGACATGAGATTGAACAATGCAGAAGAGCTGAAGGCCGCTATTGAAGCATCCTGGTCTTCTATAACAGTGATCCCCAACCTTTTTGATGCCGCGGCCCGGTACCGGCATCAGCTGGGCGCCGCAGCCCGGTACCGGCATCACACTGGGCGCCGCCATCTTTTTGACAAAAAGTGCTTCCTGGTGACCTCACCGAAGCACTTTTTCGTCAAAAAGATGGCGCGCCACGCTTCGGTGAGCTTTTCGGGTAGAAATGGCTTTCTACCCGGAAAAGCTCACTGAAGCGCTCGCCCCATCTTTTTGATAAAAAAAGATGTGAGCTCTACCGGAAAAGCTCACCAGCAACCAGCAGCCCGGTAAGACTTGTTCGCGGACCGGTACCGGTCCACGGACCGGCAGTTGGGGACCCCTTTTCTATAACACCTCAGCAGTGCCACAGGCTGATAGCTTCCATGCCACGCTGCATTGAGGCAGTAATTGCTGCAAAAGGAGCCCAAACCAAGTACTGAGTACATATGCATGCTTATACTTTTCAGAGGTCCGATATTGTTCTATGTATAATCCTTGTTTTATTGATTGTATGTAATATTCTAATTTTCTGAGATTGTGGATTTGGGGTTTTTATGAGCTGTAAGCCATAATCATCTCAATTATGACAAATCACGGCTTGAACTATCTTGCTTTGCATGTCATGAGTCTATCTCATATATTGGTTTCACCTTTTAAGTTGCATTACTGAAATAAATGAACTTTTGCACAATATTCTAATTTTTCGAGTTTCACCTGTATGTCACAGCAGGAAGTGCTCCTATTCAGGATCAGTCCAGTGGCAATCAATCAGCTTTCCATGCCTACTGAGCATTCTGAGTTTTCATTGGCCATTTTTAAAGGGTTTTCATCAGTGTTGATTTTGGGAAGGTGCCTATATCTATGCTCAGTCCCAACTGCAGGAAAACCTTGGGATCCTGTAATAATTTCTGTAGCTGATAATAGCAGGGTAAAATTTAGACAGCTTCTAACTCTGAATGAGAAAATGACCCATCCAAATGTGAAGGTTCTTACTGTTATACTTACAACCTTCCGACTCAAGGTTGGAATTAAATTATTTAAACAGAGTCATGACTCTGTACATCCATCTATGATGGATTAATTCAAAAAAGTTGAACACAACAAAACCTAATGTAGTGAGAGGGGAGAATGATTTTGAGAACTGACTGGATCAGTCTGGGAGCTACAGAGAAAAAAAAATCAGGAAAAGATCCCCTATACATCCCTAGGGATGGACAGTGGCTTCATTACATAGAAGAAAATACTTGTTCCTTCTTTGCCCACTCCAGATAAAGGAGTGGAAATAATTCATGAATCCAGATACTGCATGTTTTTCCCACTTCATTATTCCATCCAACTCAACAAAATGTTTGTTCATTAGATTTTTTAAAATCCTACTTTTATTACTTTAGAAGTAACTCAAGGTGTCAGACATATTTAATGCTCCTTTCCTTCTCCTATGTCAGTGATGGCTAACCTTTTTGGCACTGAGTGCCCAAAGCACGTGCACATCCTCAAAATGCAATATGTGCACGTCCCCTGCGCATGCACCCCACCCCATGCATACGCCCCACCCCTTGTCCATGCGGATGTGTCCCCTCCATGTACCCCACCCCTCACACATGCACGGCAGAGACCCAAAGGCCAGCTGGCCAGTGGGAAGTGTGTGCACATATGCAGCAGAGCTGAGCTGGGGTGATGGCTGGTGTGCCCACAGAGAGGGCTCTGCATGCCACCTCTATCACGCATGCCATAGGTTCGCCATCACGGTCCTATGTTCTTCACAACAACAACCCTGTAAAGTGGATTGGGCTGGGAGAAAATGACAGGCCCAAGGTCACTGAGTTGGCTTTCATGTCTTTGGAGGAGATTGTGTAAAGGGGGTCAAGGTTTTATACATTAGCCTAACTCCAACAACTGATCTGAAACAAGACTCAATGCAGTATAGGGAAAGTAAAAGATAGATTAAATTAAATATACCTTTAACTGGGATATCTCCAGACTTTGGGAAAACCCTGACTAAAAGTATGTACAATGAACTTGAATAACCATTATTGCAATAAATTTTGAGAAAGATTGTGTTTAAAAATGGCCCATATCCCCCCCAAAAATTCTTCCATGTGCCTCTCTGGAACAGAAAGTCAGTGGGGGGGCTTGGAATGTTGCATCCTGTCCACTCAAAATTCTTTCCTTTCCCAATCATTATGACCCTGAGCGCAGTTATGACTTTGAGATTGGAAAGAACTCTACACACCATGCTCTAATCAAAAAGGAGGACTAAGGGTGACATGACAGCAGTCTTCTAATATTTGAGGACTGTCACAGAGAAGAGGAGATCGATCTATTCTCCAAGCACCTGAGGACAGGACAAGAAGTAATTGATGAAAACTCACCAATGAGAGATCCAACCTAGAATTAAGGACAAATTTCCAAGTAGTTAGAACAATTAAATAGTAGAATGATTTTCCTCGAGAAGAGATTGCACAGCTATTTGTCTGGAATGGTATAGGGCAGGGGTGGGCAAACTTTTTGGCTCAGGGGCCGCATTCACTTTTAAAATTTGACAGACGGGCCGGGTCAGCACAAGATTTTTGGGAATCGCCCCCTTCCCCCTTCTTCTCCTCCTTCCCCTCCCCTCGGAGGCCCCTGAGTCAGAAGTTGCTACTGCCGGCACGGCTCCACGGCTCCAGTCCCACGTTGCCTCGGGAAGGGAAAGGCAAAAAGGAAGAGCGCGGCGGTGCTTTGCAGCGGCAGCAAGGGCACCAGAGGTTCAGGCTCAGCGGCTCCTGGTTTTGCCTTTCCCTTCCCAAGGCAACGTGGGACTGAGCCAGCTATGGAGCTGCGCCGGTGGTAGCAACTCCTGACAGCCCCAGCTGGACACCTGAGCAGAGCCGGGCAGAACTGCCTGTTGCTGCTGCGGGCGCTGCTGCGGGCGTCTGGCTGCCCAAATGAGAACCGCACCAGCTCAGGGCAACTGTGAGGAGCAAGAGGAGAGGCAGAGAAGGAGGAGAGCACCTGGCCAGTTGGGGAGGCTTCTTGTGCTGCCAGTTGGGGGAGGCTTCTTCTCCGGCTCCACTCTGCTTCTCCAACATCTGGCGCTGCCCTGTTCTGTGCGCCGGCTGCTCGGACTTACTGGGCCTGACACAGAACAGGGTGGGGCCGGATGTTGAGAAGCAGAGCGAGCCGAGATCATTAGCCGCCTCTTTCGCAGCACAAGAAGAACAGGGTGGTGCCGGACCATTGGAGAAGCGGAGCAAAGCCAGAGATTAGTAGCTGCCTCTTTCGGTGCAGAAAGCTTCCCCCAACCAGCCGGCTGGTCTCCTCCTTCTCTGCCTGTTTGTTCTGTATGGCCGAGGAGGAGGAGACCAGCTGAGAAGCACGCTGCCAGGCGGGGGCCATGCAGCGCAGGGCAACACGCCACCGCCCAGCCCTGGCGAGGGAAAGCAGTTCCCCGGGCGGTGGCCTTGGCCCGCTACCAGGAAGCGGCTGCCCAGCTCCGTGTTGTGTGTGCAATTTTTGCGCGCGCGGGTCTGTTTTGGCCGGCCCCAATTTTTTTTTCAGAGAGGATTTTTTTTTTTTTTCAGAGGCGGGCCGTATTAAAATGACCAACGGGCCGGATGTGTCCGCGGGCCGTAGTTTGCCCACCCTGGTATAGGGTCTGCTGCTTGAGCAGGGGATTGGACTAGAAGACCTCCAAGGTCCCTTTCAACTCTGTTATTCTGTAAATTCTGTAATTCTGATTTCCCTGCCTTGTTAATATCATCTTTTCTCTCTATTCTTTCCACCAACTTAATTGTTAATTGTTATTCAGAGGCTGAATTTATGAATTTATGGCTTATCCTCTCCCTGCCTTTAAGTTGCTCCCCCTCCCCAGTTTTAGCCATCATCCGAATCTAGTGTTAGCACAACTTAACTTACACTTTTCTCTTTAACGGTATGTTACATATTACATAAAATATACAGTCAGGAATGCTCAAACTGGAAATTGAAGAAATTACTGTATGATTCTTGACTTGGCTACAAATGGAAAAGAAGTTGGTATGTTTTCAATGGAATTTAACTCAGTGGCCTATCTAGCCATTAAAATTTGCAGGAAGTTCTTTCTAAAAATGTCCTTTCTGAGAGATCTGTCTGACAAGTTGTATCACATCCATTCTTTGCAAAGCAGGTATATAGATTCTTCCCCTTCGTTCTTTGACTGTAGAAGTGCAGCCAAGATATCAGTATTTTGAAGGGCTTGTAACTGTTCATTAATAGTGTTCATCTGAGTTGGTTTTTGATCTTTTATTTTATATTCCATATTTTAATTATTGCTAGCTGTCATGAATATCCGTAAGTAGCAAAGCAAGATATAAATAGAATAAAGTTTATCAATAAAGGGGAATATTTGCAGCTCAGGGCTGAAATGAGGGGTCTTTGGTGCTCTCTGAGCTTGCTTGTTTTCTTGCAGATGTTTCATTACCCAAACTAAGTAACATCATTAGTGCTAGTTACTAGCACTAGCACTAATGATGTTACCTAGTTTGGGTAATGAAATGTCTTTAAGAAAACAAACAAGCTCAGAGAACACCAAGTAGAGTTGGACTTTAGTGTTGTATCTTTATACTGTGCATACATTTAAGTACCTGCCAAATAAAATACTAATAAATTGAAAATAAATAAATAAGAATGCTTGACAGGAACGATTAAGTGAAGACATTAAACATTATGTTGATCTCTCTTAACTAAACCACTAGATTCTGAAATTCATATAAAGCATCAAATGGATCAATCTGAAAAGGAGATCTTTCACCTTTCAGAATACATATGCTTGTTATCAGTCTTCATAGGAAGACATGGTATGAATTGGTCTAGCAGTTAAGGTATCAGATTAGAAACTAGGAGACTGTGAGTTCTAGTCCCACCTTAGCCATGAAAGACTGGCTGTATGACTTTGGGTCAATCATTGTCAGCCCAATACACCTCACAGTGTTGTTGTTGTGGGGAAGATAGGAGGAGGAAATGTATGTTATGTATGTTTATCACCTTGAGTTACTTACAAAGTAACAAAGATAAGTACAAAAACTAAAAAAGTGGAGTTGATGGATTATTGGAAGGGAGGGGCAAGTATCTAGTTCTTACTTCTAGAATTTACTAAGAACTGTATAGGTCCTAATCATTAAGGTTATGATATATATGTTCTTTCCTAGATATGCCCTCCCTTTGGGGCCTAAAATTCAATCCATCTGATTTTTTTAAAAAAAAATTAAAATGTCTATGCCTATGTAGGTTATGTGACAGGTTTTCTTCTTTTCTTCTTCCTTGAAGAGGAAGACCAGTTCCTTGTCCTCCAATCTGTAACTCTCCACAGTTAAGCCCATCACTGAGCCTCTAACACCCTCCTGTTTCTCTCTATTGATCAGTTCTGCCTCATATGACCATAAATTCTTCACAGCCATAAAAAGCATTTAGTATTTTGTGGTAAAAGGTTGGGACTATACCTTATAGAATTATGACACCATAAGTATATCTGAACTAAAATGGCCACTAAGAAGAAACCCAGCTCTTGCCCCCTCGACAAGAAGTTCTAGTTATACATATTATACTAAAGCACAATGAATTGACTTATGTTATATCTCATAGATAAAGAATCTGCCTTGAGACTCACTTCTCCATCTCTTCCTTTGACTGGAAGGAACGTGTCGGGGAGCCATATAGAACCTCAATTAAAAAGCAAAGTTATCCCCATTTTTGCAAAGAACAAATTAGTTGAGTTTCAGTAGAAAAAAACAGACCAGGCAGGAAAAATGGTTTATTAAGAATAAAGACTAGGGATAAAAAGATAAAATACAAAGATTAACTTTTATTGCTTGATGGCGATTCAGAATCTGAAATTATAACAAGAAGCATGTATTCTGGCTATCTAAGGACCACTTACTCTTTATACAATAATAAAAGTTATTGCCCCGAGTTATTCATGTACTTGTACAAAATGTGCAATTACAAAGATGTATTTAAAATACACCATAGTAAATGGCAACACTTGGCTGATCTTGGCTGATCCTCAAAATACTCAGCAGGATTCTAGTATTTGCAGAGAAGACCACCCAAAACTAACAGGCTTCAAAAAAAGCTATGTACTCATTTAAGATTCAAGCATGACTCAAAAAAACAAAACCCCTTTTTATTTGGAGTGCCCATCTTACTTTTTTTCTCCCCGAAACCATATCAAACACTTTATGTCTGCAAATAAACCATTCAGCACACAGTCCTGTGCTTTCTGAAGAGTACGTCATTTGTACTTGCTCCTCTGGAAGAGATGGGTGACCAGCATTGGTGACAAAGTATTTGGGACAGATAGATATGCTTTCTCTCTCTCTCTCTCTCTCTTCCACCCCCATGGCATTTCATCCTTGTAGCTATGTCAGGAAGTGACCATTTCCCAATCTCTTGTGTCATTGGATGGAGAATCCCTGATTTGTTCTTGCTAACAGATGGGTTGTTTGCCCTAGGGCAGTGGCAGATCGGATCAGCAATACCATTCAAACCGCTGTAAGGTATTTCTTTCATGTAGGAAATACATACTTTCAGAAGAGCATCTTGTCTTGTGAACCTTCCACTGGCTTATAGGAATCACATCTTTAAGTGATACCTTTGAAAAGGTGGACTTGAAAATATGCCCTGCTTCTTGCCCTACCCATTGTTCAATCCTTTGTGGGTAATGTTGCTGTTTTTAAATTAAATTGTTGTTTAATTCTTTCAATAAATTGTTTTTTAAATTAATCTCATGGAGCTTATAAAAGCTGAATCAACAAAATGAGCAAATGTGGAAGCATTCTTCTCCCATCTTACCTGAGTTCTTTTACAATGAACTCTTGCCTTTTGAATGTTGACTCAGAAACAAGGCACTGTCTTAAATTATGTTAACAATCTGACCATATTTATCCTTGGGCCTCTTCCATATTCCTATTACCACTTAATATGGGACTTACATGCAGTGGCGGGATTCAGCCATTTTGTACCACTTCAGGAGAACCGGTTGTTCTGAGCAGTTTGGTGAACTGGTTGCTGGAAGAAATCATTAGGGCAGAGATCCGGTTGTTAAATTATTTGAATCCCACCACTGCTTACATGGCATTTTCTCTGGAGTTGTGGAGGCAAGGACAAGAATAGACAGGTGGCCAGTTACCTGTCATTTTTTCATTCTTTTATTATCCCCCCTAGCCCCTTGCCCTCATTCCTAATGCCAAGAAGGCTATCTAGCAAACATGGGAAAATAGATCAGAGCAGAAGGGACATTTACACAGCAATATGAAACTGCTAAAGAGAGTAGGGAGGGAGAGAGGCTGGTCTATAAGGAGCTTATGGTGAGACTATTTTAGACCTTATGAATTGTGTGAATAAGGAGAAAACTCTCCTTTCCCCTTCTTACCACTAGATGGAGGCTTTGAATTATATATCTTGAATCTCTTTAAAGAAAGGTCTTGATCTTTAATAGGAACACTTTCCCAAAGAATGACATTTGTGTTATATTATTGTGTACCTCCTGAGGCCATGTGTAATAGAAAGCAAGCTAATACCTGAGGAGGAGACTCCTGTAGTCATTAAACCAAAAATAGACTCTTAAACAGATAATATCTGCAACCCTGTTATCCCGCTGAAGCAAAAGGCAGAATTATTTTATCTGAAATGTTCTGTTCCAAAGGTAATATCTGTGCATAGGAATAGCACTTCTGAATTCCCTATTAGAGAGATTTCAGTTCAGATTTTCCAGCTATTGATAACAGATTGGAACCAAATAACACTGGATGTTTTGAATCTTCAGATATAATCTGGGTATACACTCGACATGTATTAATTAACAGAAGAATATTGTAATAATATAAATTCTTGTCAGGGAGTTCTAGAATGCACAAGCAGCCATCTAGACAGTTCTCTTTCACTTTCATTCATTTCATTTTCTGTGATTGGTATAAATGAGAAAAATGTTTACCAGGAGAGTTCTTAAAACGTGGATGGGCTTTTAAGAAGAGTATCTTCACTCAGGTAAGCTATGTATTTGACACAATTAACACTATGAATTATATTTGGAAAGATACTGGGCAGTATGATAGTAAAGTTCTACTATAATTCTAATAAAAAATTAGCATGATATACTATTCTTAACGATGCAAACTCATGCCTCGACACCAGTGGAATTGGAAAAAGATGATACCAATGGAATTGGAAAAATGCATTTTTCCTGAATCTAGGGGGGAAAAAATCTGAGCTGTGCAGTTGTATCTTTAAGGTGGATTGCCTGAATCCGTATCATTTGATGTATGTATGTATGTGTTTGTGCACAATCATTCCAAGAGGTTTATACATTAGATTGAGCCCATCTGTGGCATCTAAATTGATATAGCTTGGATAAATTTTCACTGAAAAAAAAAATGCTGTGCAAATTGGACAAAGTGTTCCTACTTCTCCAAGTCTGCTTGGGGAATGTTCTGACCCACGCCCTTTTCCAACAAATCAAACACAATCCAAAAGGAACAGAAACCTTGTAATGCTTTTACAAAATAATTAGCTGTGATAAGCACAAGCCTTGCCAAACTGTGCAAGACTTTCCAAAAGATAACAGACAAATAATTTGCAATACAAGAATCTTCAAATACAAACTCAGGATACTGGAATATCCATGAGGCTGGAGTTTGAAAATATCTTTGCCTTCTGCAAAGTATGTTCCTTTCACAGCTGGCTTTTATCTTCTTGAAGGAGGAGGCATTACCTTGCAGCCTTACTCCTGAGTCGCCCATGCTGTTGTAGCTGCTGTTTCCTATGAGCAATCCTGCGCACACGGCACTTGGCACAGGCTCCTCGGGAACCTCCTCATCACTGCTGCCAGCCCCCACAATCTCTGAACGCAGCAGTCCACTCCCTAATGGTCCTGGCCCCTCATCTGAGTCCTCACTCTCCTCAGCCATCCACACCTGCTGCCAGCTAACCACAACAGGGAAAGAGGAAATCCTCAGGAGATTACATTCCCTTAATAGCTTTGCCCAAAACAAGACAGACTTGCTTCCTCCAGCCTAGTCAATAGCTTCATCTTAGGTTTTAACTGGTGTCTTTGTGATAGAAAATGTTTCGAGTCAGGCAAGCTGCCATTGACTCTACAATGAGCTACATGACTCTATATATCTGTGCAGAGTGGGTTTTTAAAAAAAACTTACTGTGTATCCTTCAGGGATCTTTACCACAATATTCCATCATGCTTACTCTGATGCCAAGCTGTAGAACATTTGTGTGATGCAAAATGTGTCACTGTTTGAGATGTTTTGATTTGGGAACACTGATGGACTGCAGGAATCCTTTTGACCCCTTACCTGCACCCCAGAGTAAGATTTTACTTGAGAGATTGAGTTTCACTCAATACCACCACTAAGTGTTGTGGCTAGGTTTAGAATATGACCTCGGGTTTCCAAGAGTCTACTAAGATGACATGATCACTAGTGAGAAAATCTGACCACTTTGTATGCTGCATCTCTTCTATAGGCTGATATACTGCATATCCATCCATATGCTGGAGATATATACATTTATATGTTCTTTCAGATGCATCAAACACGGTGCTTTTGGTATAACATAGAACAAGACATCCTGCGCAGGTCTATTCACATGTAAATATCATTGAATTCATTGGGCTAACTTTCAGGTAAGTGGATCTGAGGTCTCCTCTAAGACTGCACTTCTACAGTACACCTGAAAGTTGAGCCATGCCTTTAGTCCCAAGAAGATACTTGGATAAGCAGCAAAACATTTCAAACCAAAAGAAAGGAAAAAGGAAAAGAAGTCCTGTTGCCATGACTCAACTTCCTGACAACTCTACATGAATGATTTAGAATTTTCATTGACATACAACATTTCTATATAATTAATTCTACATATTTATCCATTAGCATATAACTATGTTACTATTAACCTTCTCATCTGTTCTACTAACTTTTCTTATTGGTATCATATTATTATAATATTACTTTGTTGTTTGTACGTACACTGAGAGCTTATGCATTGCAGACAAATTCCTTGAGTGTCCAATCACATTTGGGCAATAAAGTATTTTATCTATCTATCTATCTATCTATCTATCTATCTATCTATCTATCTATCTATCTATCTATCTATCATCTGATAGTTTTGGGAATTGCATCCTCCACACATTTGGTAGGTTTCCTCTTTATTCTTAATTTTCATCATTAACCTGTCTGTTTTGGCACAGTCTAATATTTTCTTTATTACAGTTTCATCTATAGGTGTATTTTCATTTTTCCAGTTTTGTGCGTACGTAATTCTCACTGATGTTATTACATGAAATACCGTGTTTCTCACAAAATAAGGCCGGGCCTTATTTTTATTTTTTTTTGAGCCCCGAAAAAATGGCTAGGCCATCTTTTCAGGGGTGACTTAATTCCCCCCCTTGCATCCTCATCTAGAGCGCCCCATGGGCAGCCTCACCACCAACCGCTCCTAACAGGTGATCATGGTGAAGCGCAGAGAGCTCCCTACTCCCACCAAACACCTTTGCTGCAGACACAAGACCTTTGGCACCCGCTGCTGTTGCTTTCCCTTCTGGCCATTGCGCCGCCACGTTTGGAGCTGCCGCTTCCGTGTTTGGAGTGCCGCTGCCATTTGGAGTGCCGCCGCCATTTGGAGCACCACCGCCATGTTTGGAGCTGCCGCTGCCATTTGGAGTGCTGCCACCATTTGGAGCACCACCATCATGTTTGGAGCTACTTCCGCGTTTCGAACTGCCGCTGTGTTTGGAGTGGCGGCGGCGCTCCAAATGGAGGTGGTGCTCCAAACAGCGGCAGTGCTCAATGCTCCAAATCAGCAGCAGCTCCAAATGTGGACAGGCAACTCAAACGGCGGCAGTGCTCCAAACAGCGGTGGGGTTCCAAGCGAAGCGGCAGCTTCAAATGCAGCAGCAGCTCCAAATGTGGACATGGCAACTCCAAACGGCGGCAGTGCTCCAAACAGCGGTGGGGTTCCAAACGCGGAAGCGGCAGCTCCAAACATGGTGGCAGCTCCAAATGTGGACATGGCAACTCCAAACAGCGGCAGTGCTCCAAACAGCGGTGGAGTTCCAAACGCGGAAGTGGCAGCTCCAAACAGCAGCAGTGCTCCAAACAGCGGCAGTGCTCCAAACGTGGAAGCGGCAGCTCCAAACGCGGCGGTGGCATGGGCAGAAGGGAAATCAACAGTGGCGGGCGCTGAAGGTCTTGGGTCTGCCGCAAAGGTACTTGGCAGGAGTAGGGAGCTCTCCGCGCTCTGCCATGATCACCCATTAGGAGCAGCTTGTGGCGAGGAATTGCTGCCCACGGGGCGCTCCTAACGGCAAGTCCCCCTGCCCTTCCCCCTTATTTTGCATGTTTTAAAATAGGCCTAAATTTGGGGAGAGGGGCTTAATTTGATTTTATGCCAATAAAATATGCTGGGCCTTCCTATTGGTGGAGGCCGTATTGTTGGAGAAACACGGTATTAAATATATAATTCTTTTATTATATTTCCCCAGTAGTATACATATTAAGAACAGTTCTGGTTTTAAATCTATTTGTTGTGTTGTCATTTCTTCTAACCACCTTTTTATCTTTAACCAATATTTTTTTCGCCATTGGACAGGTCCACCACATATGGTAATAGGACCCCGGTATCTGTTTACATTCTGGCAATATGTTTATATTAAAAAATAAACTTCTAAACATACAAAACAGAGTGCTTTAAATACTTGCCCATAATACTGTTTTCTTTGGGGTAAGCCACATTACACTGAACACAGAAGCAGAGTAAGCAATAATAAAACAAGGAAATCATAATTTCTTTGAGTTTAAAGAAGAAAATAAATCTCTCAAACTAGTTTGCATCAACATCATTCACTAATTTAGGTCTTCAGACTTGCAAACAATTCTTAGTTTCCTGCATGGCCATGCATTGCTTCATATATTTCCTCTTATTAGATTTCTTACCCTGTCTTTTTGAGGATCTCATCAACTCCTTCAAGTCACGACGTTCTCAATCTTCCTTTTCCTCTCAAGCTTTCATATATTTGTTTTACTGTTTTCACTTTCCTGGTATGATCAAACTATTCCAAAGTGTATCTTTTTTACTGGACACTTATTTTTATATGCCATCTTCATACATACATTAAAACCCCGTTCCTTTTTTAATTTACTACATCTAGTTTTATTACACAGACTTTTAACAAGAATTCATTGTTCCCATGACCACCATATGCTTGTCCCAAATCCTCATACTCTGACCCACTCTGCTGGTCACACATTAGTTCTGGTTTTCATTATGGAACAGATGAGTTGTGCTCTGGTTCTGAATAACATTTCTACCTGTATTGGATAGATCAGGGGTCCCCAAACCCTGGTCCATGGATCAACACTATTATCAACGACGTCACTATTAAAGCCAACCTCTTTAACACATTCTTTGGCTCAGTATTTGTAAACAGCAATGGACTACACAACTTGATCAGGGCAAAGCAATAGATGCAATCTACATAGACTTCTGTAAAGCCTTTGATTCAGTGGTACACAACAAACTACTCCTAAAACTAAAATCTTACGGTATCTCTGGACACCTGCATAACTGGATAGAAGCATTTCTGTCAAACAGACAACAAATGGTCAAAATTGGGAGCGTCCTATCAAATTCTGTACCTGTCAACAGTGGTGTCCTCCAAGGCAGTGTTCTAGGACCAACTCTTTTCAAACTCTACATAAATGACCTCTGTGATCATATCAAGAGCAACTGCGTTCTCTTCGCTGATGATGTAAAGCTATTCAACACCACAGACAATACTGCTACCCTTCAAAAAGACCTTGACTATGTATCAGAATGGTCAAACAAATGGCAACTTCAAATCTCAACAAATAAATGCTCTGTCCTACATATTGGCAATATATATATATATATATATATATATATATATATATATATATATATATATATATATATATATATATATATATATATATATATATATATATATATATATATATATATATATAATCAGAAAATAAAATACAGGCTGAATAGTCAAGACCTTGTTGATGATCCAAACTCTGTCAAGGATCTTGGAGTACTCATCTCAAATGACCTAAGTGCTAGAGCAGGGGTGGGCAAACTACGTCCCGCGGGACACATCCGGCCCGTTGGTCATTTTTAATACGCCCGCCTCTAAAAAAAAAATATTCCTCTCTGAAAAAAAAAATTAGGGCCGGGCAAAAGAGACCCCGTGCGCGCGCCAAAAATTGCACACACAACACGGAGCTGGGCAGCCGCTTCCTGGTAGCCGGGCCAAGGCCACCGCCCGGGAACGCCCACTGCTTTCCCTCGCCAGGGCTGGGCGGTGGCGTGTTGCCCTGCGCTGCGTGGCCCCCGCCTGGCAGCGTGCTTCTCAGCTGGTCTCCTCCTCCTCGGCCATACAGAACAAACAGGCAGAGAAGGAGGAGACCAGCCTGGTTGGGGAAGCTTTCTGCACCGAAAGAGGCAGCTACTAATCTCCGGCTTTGCTCCGCTTCTCCAATGGTCCGGCACCACCCTGTTCTTCTTGTGCTGCGAAAGAGGCGGCTAATGATCTCCTCGGCTCCGCTCTGCTTCTCCAACATCCTGCGCCGCCCTGTTCTGTGTCAGGCCCAGCAAGTCCAAGCAGCCGGCGCACAGAACAGGGCGGTGCCGGATGTTGGAGAAGCAGAGTGGAGCCGGAGATCATTAGCCGCCTCTTCGCAGCACAAAGAAGCCTCCCCAACTGGCCAGCTGCTCTCCTCCTTCTCTGCCTGTTTGTTCTGTATGGCCGAGGAGGAAGAGACCAGCCGGCTGGTTGGGGAAGCTTTCTGAGCCGAAAGAGGCAGCTACTAATCTCCAGCTTTGCTCCGCTTCTCCAATGGTCCGGCACCACCCTGTTCTTCTTGTGCTGCGAAAGAGGCGGCTAATGATCTCCGGCTCCGCTCTGCTTCTCCAACATCCTGCGCCACCCTGTTCTGTGTCAGGCCCAGCAAGTCCGAGCAGCCAGGCGCACAGAACAGGGCAGCGCCGGATGTTGGAGAAGCAGAGTGGAGCCGGAGAAGAAGCCTCCCCCAACTGGCAGCACAAGAAGCCTCCCCCAACTGGCCAGGTGCCCTCCTCCTTCTCTGCCTCCTTCTCTGCCTCCCCTCTTGCTCCTCACAGTTGCCCTGAGCTGGTGCGGTTCTTTACTTGGGCAGCCAGATGCCCAGAGCAGGCATCGCAGCAGCAACAGGCAGTTCTGCCGGGCTTTGCTCAGGTGTCCAGCTGGGGCTGTCAGGGAGTTGCTACCACCGGCGCAGCTCCGTGCGGCTCCAGTCCCACGTTGCCTTGGGAAGGGAAAACCAGGAGCCACTGAGCCTGAACCTCCGGTGCCGCTGCTGCCGTTGCAAAGCACCGCCGCGGCTCTTCCTTTTTGCCTTTCCTTCCCGAGAGGCAGCGGGACTGGAGCCGCGTGGAGCCATGCCGGCAGTAGCAACTCCTGACTCAGGGGCCTCGAGGAGGGGAAGGAGGAGAAGAAGAAGGGGGAAGGGGGCGATTCCCAAAAAATCTTGTGCTGACCCGGCCCGTCTGTCAAATTTTAAAAGTGAATGCGGTCCCCCGAGCCAAAAAGTTTGCCCACCCCTGTGCTAGAGCCTACTGTGACTACACCGCCTTCGGTCTGATCTAAGTATAGTATATAAAATCATACATTGCAATGTCCTACCTGTCAATGAATACTTCAGCTTCAACCATAACAATACAAGAGCAAACAATAGATACAAACTCAAGGTTAACCGCACCAAACTTGATTGCAGGAAATACGACTTCAGCAACAGAGTGGTCAATGTCTGGAATACTCTACCTGACTCTGTGGTTTTTTCTCCAAACCCCAAAAACTTTAACCTTAGACTGTCTACTATTGACCTCACCCCTTTCCTAAGAGGTCTGTAGGGGGCATGCATAAGTGTACCAATGTGCCTACTGTCCCTGTCCTATTGTTTCTTTTATATATATTTTTTCTTATTTGTATCCATGTATTCATAACTATGTTTTTACTTATACCTATTATCTTGTAAGTAATTGACAAATAATAAAAATAAAAATAAAGTAAAGTAAAGTAAAGTAAAGTAAAGTAAAGTAAAGTAAAGTAAAGTAAAGTAAAGTAAAGTAAAGTAAAATAAAATAAAATACCAGTCCACAGTATGCAAGCAACTGGGCCATGCAAACAAGCAAAGCCTCATCTGTAGGATGCAGGCAGCACATACCCTCTGGTCCATGGAAAAACCTCTCTCCATGAAACCGATCCCCGATTCTCAAATGTTTGGGGTCCACTGGGACAGATTACTTCTCCATTCTTCTGATTGCTGACCAGTTAACTTAGATGTTACCAATGCTAGATGATCCACCCAATGTAAGATGTAACTATTTAGCTGATTCTTTCATATATAAACTTCCTTATATTAATCCAGAGCTAGAAAATGGATGGATGAGATCTGATAAGATGATAAAGATATTTGACTATTTTATAAGGATGGGATTTCAGACTGTTGATGAGAAGAAAGTGAACAGAATCTTTTGAGATGTATATTCTACCACTTAAGAATTTATTCCCTGTTGATTAAACAGGTAAGGAAGATACTATAGATTGGATCTGCTTCCTTGTTGGAGTGAGAGATTCTTGGGAGATTTTTTTTTTTTTTTTTGGAGAGAATCACATTGGTCATTTTCACTGATGACATATGATGAGTCATGGGTAGAGGAGTTCAACTATTCTGGGCCCCATGAACTTCTCAGCAGCCTTTTTATACTACTGATCAAAACATCCTTTTGATTACATATAAAAAATCAAAATGGGATGCCACGGGTCCTTCTTGAGTTGGCAAGTCCAATCATTGGTTGCATTGGAGAAAAGATTGAGCCCAAAGGCATTCAAACGAAGGGCTTGATTTTATTATTTATATAAAGCTACTTGGGGAGATCATCTATTAGTGCAGAATAAGTTATCATCATCATACTAATGATACTCAGTTATATGTTTCCCCTATGGGAAATGTGATAGAAGTCCTAACCAGGGCCTGGAGGTTGTCAGGACCTGGATGGGGAGAAACAACCTCATATTCAATGCACACAAGATTATTGATTTAGAAGACAACTGGTTTTGGAATGATGAGGTTCAGATGATAAGTTTGGGTCTTGGTGAGTTTCTACTTCCCTTAAAAATGCAGTCCCATAATCTACCTATTGGAAGACCCTATGAAAGCTACATTCAAGAGGCCTTTTTCAAATTTTGATTATTGCATCAGTTGTAGCTTTCTCTAGAACAGCACCAAAATGATCAGCCATTCCTTTGTTAACTTTCATTTGGATCCCTGTAATTCATGAACACCATAGAAAAGTGCTCAGAGATATAAATACATGTATGAAAAGACAAAAAAACCACGTCTTTTTAATGTTCTGTAGGATTTCTCCTGTGTTCTGGAGATAACAACAAAAATAATGTGGGATCAATGTGGAATCAACACTTTTCAGATAGCAATATCTGAACAACGGTGGCCCCACCTGTGGTCCCACAAGCCTCATGTACCACTCATAATTCTTACTTGCCATCTCCAGAGTTCTGCAGAAATCGCTACCTATATGTAATTCAACAGAAGGTGAAAATGATTAAATATAAACCAGTGTAGATAAATTGAAAGGAAATTCAAATTTAGCATTTATAATGGCCCTGCCTAGTACTTTTCGCAATGTAGCCTCTAACACATTACTCAAAAGCATGCCTGCAATACACTCTGGAGTAGATCAATCCTTTCTCCTTTCACTGCTATCTTTCTGATATATACAGATTTCTTCACCTCTTCAACTTTACTTTTCGAGAAGGACTACTCGATCAGCCCTGCAATTTTTAGAGTTACCAACCAGAAAGGGGAAGAAAGAGGAGATGTAGCTTTTCTTTCAACTGAGAAAAGAGAATAGTGTCTGGATGAAATGTGTATTGTTTGTTTGTTGTAACCCATCATTGTTGTCATGTCCTTGTACAACTTGATATTTGATAGGAACATACTGCCTGTTGCATATTTAGAATAGTAATAATATCATCTTTTCCACATAATACTCCATGGTTCATCACAGCTTGTTTATCACCATGCTTTATCTTTTGCAAGAAACATTATTTTCAGAAAGCATATTCATTGCTGAAATCTTGTCTTTGATTTGGAAGAGAAGGTATAGATTTCTGTATGGGCATATCCTCCATCATCAGAAGATCACGACATTGCTATTGTTTATTCTTCCACAATCTGAAAGAGATAGTTTAATTTTTTTTCCAGGTTCTTAAGCTATTATAAACTGCTTACAGGTGAAAGAATTCTGTCACAATAGGAAGGGTACTGCAACACATCAGGTCCTCAAAGTAAACCGTTACAAACTCAATTGCAGAAAATATGACTTTAGCAACAGAGTGGTCAACACCTGGAACTCACTACCTGACTGTGTTATTTCTTCAACCCCCCCAAAACTTTAACCTTAAACTGTCTACCGTGGACCTAACTACATTCCTAAGAAGTCTGTAAGGGGACTTGCATAAGCGCACCAGCGTGCCTACCGTCCCTGTCCTACTGTTCTTATTTATTTGTACTCGTTTATTATGTATATATTTATACCTGTTTATACTTATATGTTTATACGTTATGTTCATACTTATTGTTTTCTCATACATGCTTGACAAACTAAACTAAATAAAATAAATAAATATTTAGAAGTTGGGAAAGATTCTGAAAATAGCCACCAATACAGCAGGAGCTGAATCAATTTTTTAGTAAGAGGAATTGGACTACTAAATGTCTCCCTTGAGTATCAGAAATATTATATTCTTGAATACCAATTGTTGGAGAACCAAATGGAAATGGGCTTTTGCACCTATCCCCCCACTTTGTGGCTTTCCAGAGGCTTATCCTTAATCATTGTGGGAACAGAGAGCTAGCCGAGATATGCCGTTGGTCCTGATAATATTATATGGAAAATGCAAATTATATCCTGGCTTTGGCTTCTCAAATCCTATTGGGGACAGTTCATATTTCCCTGGATGGCAGTTCCATGGGAAGTAAACAGGTGAACAAGGTCAGGGAATACAGTTAGCTAGCACTACTTTTAACAGACTATTGTATTTAAACCTGCTTCTGGCTTGTTTTGTGGAGGGCCTTGGAAAAGATAACCTCACTAATATATCAACTAGTGGATAATTCTCATGAGCATTTTCTGGGGGAGAAAAAAAAGGAGGGAGGGAGTAAAATCTGTAATCTTTCAGTTTAAAAAATGCATGTTGCCATTGGGGAAAATAAAATTTCATGCTGAATCAAAGCTTATGCAGGCCATTTGATTTTGGGAATTAAATACCTCTGAAGCATAGAATAGTGGTTTCACACAGCCTGGCTCTCCTTGACAGATTGCAATAATTCAGGATATGTTCCATTTACTTGTTAGCAGGCAAAATGCCATGGAAACTCTGTGGTTTTAAATGCATATGAAATCCCTGCTTAGTATGTTTATTCTCCTTTACTAATAGCATTTTCTCCAGACTCCTGTTTCACTATGCTACAGATTTTTGTCTCTCCCCCACTCCCCCTTATTTCATTATTATGATTTTCGAAAAGAAAAAAAAAGATGTTAATATGTGCTAGAATTGCATTAAGAGAAGAAGCCATAGCCTTGGTTTCTGTTCACCCTTTTAAAGTTGTATATGAAAACCAGGTGCTCAGGATGGGGGGTGGGAATACTTAAATAAATAAATTTGAGGCCTAGAGGGATGTCTGAAAACCACATGAAAGGAAACAGTTCCAAATCTGAGGTAGAAGAAGTGGGCATTAGACTTCAACTCATTCTTAATTCTGCATTTATGGAATCACTTTTACAATGGAAGAGCAAGTAGGATGATAAAGTAAACGCAATTCACAATTACAGGATTAACACCAAGTCATTTCATAATATAGCTACAGGTATGCAAATTTCTTTATAATGGGTGTGCATATTCTTCTCTCTATCTGTCTCTCTCTCACACACACACACCACACAAAACACAAAATACTTTACAGAACAAGAGTAAAACTTCATGTCTATGACTGAAGCTTAAAAGCCTTCACGCAGCCTCAAAAATTTTCCACAATTGTTATCCTGCTGTGGCTTTCTACTGTGACAGAATGGGGAAAGCAGTTACAATACATGACAAGAATGTAGCTGTATAATTGCACCAAATTTTGCTTTTCTTTTAGTCTTAACTGTTACTTTGGGGAGTGGGTTCCAAACAAAGTATGGCCTTTAGTTTCACAAATGGCTGTGCTTATAGTTTAAGAAACTATAAACTTATTGGGCTTCTCTCAAAGTGGTAAAAGTAGATCCAATTTTATACATAGCATAACAGACTCTCTAGGCAAGCTGTGTTCAATATTCCTGGAATATTGGCATGGCTTCTCTTGTGATTCTGATCACAAGAGAAGCCATGCCAATATTCCAGGACAGAATCTCAGGAACTAGGAATTCCAAGGCAGGAATCATGAAGGCATTTCTAAATCAGTACTGTTGTCATAACTTTTAACAGTACCCTTTGGCCTGTCCTAAGCACAGTAGGCACTGCTTAGATCCTGCTTCAATTAGCAAGTTACCCCTGAGAAGGCTTGTCAGATTTAGCTGCCTTTTGGCACATCCAAGCATCTCTAGTCCACTTGTCTTTTGATGCTCTTCATCAACATTCTGGAGTGTCAAACTCAATTTAATTGAGGGCCACATCAGGGCTGTGATTGACCTCAAGTGGCCAGGTGGGCATGGCTGACTGTGTGGGTCTGGCTGACTAAGTGGGCGTGGCCAGTTTGATGCCACTCCCCAAACTGCTGGCATGTTTCCTCTTCACATTGGGTAGACCGGGCCGAAGCCAGGCTGGCTCGATCTTCCCTCTTCACATTGGGTAGACCAGGACGGCCCCTCAGGCCATATCTGACCACATCGCAGTCTTTGAATTTGACACCCCTTTTCTGGAGGATCAAAAGAGGCTCCTAGTCAGGGTCAAAGTCTATTAGGTTCAGGGAAAAAAGGGTGCAGGCTTGGGCATCACTGCTATGGTCTAGCAGTGCTAGGTTTACTTTGTGGGATGCTTCTTCCTGGTCCCTGTCCTCAACTGAAGAACACTTTTGAGACCAAGCCATGAGGTTAGCACAGGAAAAATTATACAGAATTGATACTGAAGGTGGATTTTAAAATTCCAATCAATGAGATACTTTAAGCAAATTCTATTTACAAAGCCCTGTTTCTCCTATTTTCTGCCAACTCATAAGTTACTGTACCTGTTTAGAGTTCAGAAGACAAAATAAACTTTCCAGACAAGTTTAGGCTTATACTTCCCATTCTGTTCTTCTTGGATAGAGAAAGGCAATATCTTTGTGGATGTGAGTACACTTCTCTTTTTTATAGCCACTGAAGACCACAATGGGTATAACGACATCCTCCTTTAAGGAAGGGCTTTGCAAGTAGTAAATGTAGTAGAGTTTTTAACACATGTATTTTGGTGCTTTTTAAGCTCACAAAATTATACCCCAGAATTTTGGGTATTATTGGAGCTATAAAAACAGGCCTAGAATCTAGACATAAAAGGATGAGATTAGGAGATTTGTTTTTAATTTGAGATAAAGAATCAATAAGGTTTGATTCTAATTTGATGGTTTGCCACATTTGGGCAAAACAAATGATTGATTTAAAGCTAGGATAATTAGTCTGGTATCATTGAGGGGTTTGCATTATAACTTCCACGATCATTTGCCAGTGACCATGCTACTGATTGGAATAAATTTAAATGGTTACAGATTTAAGACCATGAGGAGGTGCCCAAACCAAATCCTTTTAATATAAAACCTTAGTTTGTCATCATATCTGAATTAAGTACTGTTCCATAGCCACTGAGTAATGTACAATGACATTATTGTAGTTGAGCAATGCTTAGACAAATATTGATACAGACTAGCACAACCTTCTCTCACCAGGTGCAAAAGTGCTAGAATCCAGATCTCATCTCCTTGGTCAGATTAATGGGAAATGTGGTTCAGCACATCTGGACAGCATCAAGTTAGTAAAGGAGGGTTAGAAGAATATTGATGAAAGACATCCTATGAAGGAAAGGAAAAAGAACACAGTTAGCCAAAGGTAGGGAAAAATCAGGCTCCATAAAGTGCTCTGCAGAGTTATCTGTGAGTTCTTTCAGAGCTGAGGTTGGGTGGGATCCTGAATCAAAGGGATGTTCTGATTCTTTTAACATCAGTCTTAATTATAAAGGACATGGTTGGAAACTAATCAAAGAGAGAAGCAACCTGGAATTAAGGAGAAACTTCCTACCAGTGAGGACAATTAACCAGTGGAACAACTTGCCTTCAGAAATCATGGGTGCTCCATCACTGGAGGTTTCTAAGAAGAAACTGGACAGTCACTTGTCTGAGATGGTTTAGGTCCTCCTGCTGGACTAGAAGACCTCCAAGCTCTATTCTATTCTATTCTGTTCTGTTCTGTTCTGTTCTGTTCTATTCTTAGAACAGAGGGCTGTAGAGCACGGTAAAGTGGTGAATAAGTCTAAGTGCTGTTGCTATTGCTATTTCTGCTCTGCTCTGCTCTACTCTACTCTAAATTATGGCAACTAAAGGATCTGTGCAACAGGTATCTATGGAATCTTACTATTTTCGCCATAGTATTATAAACAGTGTTATGTTGCAAGGTCCACCTGTTTTGCATGTGTGTGCAATGTCACCACACAGATGCAAAAGAACTGGAGCTTGCATCATGACACTTCTGTCATTCTCTCTCTCTTATCCTTGCCTGCAGACACTTTTGCCTAGCCCCCACCTGAAACATGCTGTTTTGCAGACCATGTTTGTTTATTTCTTAAGGAGCAACTATATTTCAGGTACAAAGAGGAGAACTTCCATATGCAGTGGGGAAAATTAAAGTTTCTGCACCTCTGAAATTCTGATTGATATGGTCTCTGCCACTATATCAATTCATATCCAGGCTTTTTTTGAGGGAGAGGAGCAGTCTTTTCTGTATTTCAAATGTTTAAATGTGATCTGTACAAAAATGTTGTTAAAATGATGAGCAGAAAATTTGAAGAGATTCTGATTTAATTTTTCAGTGGCATAATAATTAGAGAAATGCAATGTGCATTTTTGTGAAGCATCTGTTTTTGTTTTATTTAAACAAAAATCAGTGCAGGAGTATATATGAAATGGAACTTCAGTGGGTGCAGAGCAATTTTAATAATTGCAATAATTGCTATGCACCCACTGGAGTTCCATTTCAAATATACTGCTGTGCTGATTTTTGTTAAGAAAAAACCCCAAATGCTTCACAAAAATGCACGTTGCATTTCTCTAGTCATCATGTCATTGAAAAATTAAATTAGAATCTCTTTAAATTTTCTGCTCATCATTTTAACATGTTTTTGTACAGATCACATTTAAACACTTGAAATATGGTGTTTGTTGATGCAGTTCTTTGTGATGTAAATCAATTGTATATATTGCCAAGACCAGGTATGATGTTTTTTCAAATCCAAAATGACTCCCTACATCTTAGAACCCTAGAACTATTTTTCCGGCATACTTGTAGGATCAATCAATACTTAATAGCTTGGTTTGGTCCACATTTAACTGATGTAATTTGCATTTCATGGACTAATGCAGATACTTGTGACACAATTCACAATTTAAAAAATGTGCAACAGGAGACATTTTAGGGTGGAATGCCTATACAATAACATGAATGTTGTGTAGTTAACATTCAAAGTGTTAATGAAGAAATATAACATATTTATGAATAAATATTTATATGAATGAAACAGATTAGACATAAATTTAGTCTTATAATGGTCTTAGAAGTTAAGAAACTTAGAAGTTAAGTTGTTGGCACAAAGAGATGAAAAGTTTTCTTTGCTTTCATTTAAAATAAGTAAGAGCTTGCCTCTTGAATCCTTAATGAGCCTTACTGGCTGTTGGCCTTTTAATGTTTATTTCACTTGGACTTTTAAAAAGTGCTTACTGTGCACTCCAGTCAGCACTAAAGAACAAATGCATTTTTGTATTGTTTTAGCCAAAGTGATAACATATTCCCTTAAGTACAAGAAAAACAATAAAAGGCTAAGATGCAGCTCATTGAAATATACCCCAACAGCTAAAAGTTGGGTTCTGTGCAGGAATTAACCACTATTTGTTTTAAATGATTGATTTTCCCAATACTTTTTCTTGGCTTTCTACCACATACTTATATAGAATTTCCCAGAAAAACAGTTTCTGATAAAATTCAACTTAAAATCTCCAGTTAGTTTTCATTCCATTAATTGGCAATTTTTTTTTCATAGTTGCTTGAAGAACGTTTTCATATTTTATACAGCAAGTGGTTTTTGTCTTCTGATTCAGAAATCATATTGACAATTTCCTATTCTCTTGATCATCTTCATTCAAGCTATAACATAATCATCTTCTTCCAGGAAACCCTCCAGAAATGTTGAACCAATTATATTCTCTGGAAAATATGGGAATAGAAGTCCAACACCTCTGGAAGGCATCAAGTGGGAGAAGATTGTGATATCCTATTCAATTACTAACAATTATGCCTTTGGCCATTTTATCTGTACATTTCCACTTAATGGAGTGTCTGGATTATCTAAAGCAAAAATATGTGTGATGTTGAGTTGAAAAACTTTAATATACTGATTTTATTCCATTAACAATCAGTCAGTTGTGACCATCATATTTTTATTGATTTCTCTTTATTCTGCCCATTTTATCCATTAACTTTATTGACTTTTCTCATTGTGTTTTATTGGGCACATTTTAGTGCTGTTAGCCTTCTTGGACATGATTTGACAGAAAGATGAGATTTTAGGTTTAACAAAAAAGCAAATAAATGAATAAAAGAACAGAACAGAATGCAGTTACTGCAGCAAAAGCACTTTTTCAATTTGTTTACAACATAATGCATTGTCATGTACATATACTTTGACTTTCACTTAAGATAGTACGGTTTAACAATTCTATTGAAATAAATTTTATGCAAGTATGTGTTTATGGGAAGCACAGGATTCAACTGAAAATGCTTTATGTACTTAGGATATAGAAATTTAGAAATCATAAACTAAATCAAGATTTCCATTAGCCCTGAAATTAAGCTCCAGTATACTTATTTTGCCTATATTTTCATTGTCACTATAACTGCTATGGTTGCAAGTTCAGGATAAAATGGCAATACTTTATTACATAATGTTCTCAATTTTTCTTTCAAGTCAAAACATGCCTCTGCAAACTTTAGGTGAGAATTATTTGAGACCTATATTCCAAATTTGATTCTGCCCTTGAATTTTTAAAACTATTTTGTTCTGAATTCTATAATAAATTATATATACTTCTTTCACTAAGAGCCTCAGCAGCATGGTTTCCCCTTCATTTCATAAGATATTAGTGGTCCCCTATTGGCAAATGCAAAATGTAATGCATGGATGAAGGCAATCAGCTGAAATTGTATCCCAACAAACCGGAGGTCTTCTTTAATGGATGGCTTTTGGACCCGGGAAGGGGATAAATGATCTGACAAGGAAGTAGTGCATTTCATCTGAAAGGACAAGTGCATATTTTGTGAATATTTGTCTTTCTCACTGGGAGCTCAAGTAACCTTGGTGAACAAGAATGCTTCTCCTGGCTTACCAGCCATGACAATTCCTTGACAGAAAGAATCTGTCAGAGTAGTTCATACAGTGGTAACTTCCCATTTAAGCTTTCTTGAAGTCTCTATTTCCCCTACCTATTTGGCACTTTGAAGTTGAGTGGACCTGAAAAACATTAGCTCTTTCCTTGCCTGCCTCAGGAAACCTGAGTTTCAGCTTTGTAAGAAATTCTATTAGATTATACAAATTAGGTCCATTATATGCAAGGCTACAATGCCTTTATTTGTTCAATAGGAATTTGGGTGACTTGATTGCAATGACATTAATTATTAGTGCTGTTATTTGATTTATTTTTACCTTGCTTCAAAATTATATTTGTCAAAATAGCTTACATATACTATAAAATATTAGTGCTTTTGCATGCTTCAAAAATGATTCAGAAAAAGTCAACTCATTAAAGTTAATGTGACTATTAAAGTAGCTGTATCTCTCTTTTTTCAGACTTGTGTGAAAAGCCTGAAATATGACAGACTGCTTTAACAAATTACTTTATTCATACAATTTCCAAAATCACCTCTCTCAAATAATTTCTGAAGTGTGAACATCCCCATGAAATATAATTCAGACATCAGCACATCAATACTTAATAAGGATAAAAAGGCACAGACACATATCTACCACTCATGTTTCAGCTTAAAATAATTAAAATGGCAATAGAAACAAATGCTCTGAAAAAAAAATATTTTTATGAATACTAATTGATATAAATCATGACAAAGTAAATTAGAAGGCCAAGGTTGAACTGATACATGAAATTTAAAAATAATGGTTGGTAGGCATATAGATATCGGGAGATTTTTCAAGCATACAATATTCCCACAGAGAAAAACTGAGCTGTAATATTTACCCACTAACTTCTACAGAAATACTGCTTAAAGAAGGCCCCTCCAAATTTGCCTATGAATGTGGGCAGGTTACATTTTAAGATAATGTGTTCTTAAGATGTTAGAAGCCTATGAATTTATTTTAATACAAGTGATTATTAGCTGACTGTTCTGTATTTATTCACTGATCCTTCCATGAAGACTTCAAAAACAGGACCTCATAGTACCAATTTTAGTATTCAAGTAGGTTGCTACCCAGACATAAGCGATGCTAATATTGAAGCAAAGGGTCTAGCTCAGCATGGAAAGGAATTTCTTGTCAAACTACCACAATCTCAGAAATATGACAGATGATATAGCAGCACAGGTGGTGAAGAGCACTCTGTGCAAACACCACTATGCATGAATCCAAAATAAGTGATGACTTTTGAGGGCATTCCTGAGCTGCAAATCTGACTTTTGAAGTGCAAGGAAGCAGGTGCATCAGCTAAAGAAATACGTTGTTCATGCAAACAGGAGGTCCTGTTAGCACTTCCTCATAGAATGGCACTTACTGTATATGGAAATGAACTCAATGTACACAAATAAGTAATTTTTCATGACAGATCCTTGCCTATCTGTAAGTACAAAAGTACTTTGTAAAGACTGTTTAATATTTCTCCTTCTCCTTCTCCTTCTCCTTCTCCTTCTCCTTCTCCTTCTCCTTCTCCTTCTCCTTCTCCTTCTCCTTCTCCTTCTCCTTCTCCTTCTCCTTCTTCTTCTTCTTCTTCTTCTTCTTTGGCAGAGGTAGCTCTCAGGTTCTCATTCTGACCAAGGAAATGATTTTTCACAGAGGAGAATTTTCAGCAGCCTCTATCATTGGGGCATGTTGTTCAGTGGTGGCATTTGACCGGTTCTGCCCGGTTCTGGAGAGCTGGTAGCGGCGATGAGCAGTGGAGATGGAACCGGTTCTCTCTGCTGCTCTGTTTTTGGCCCACCCGCCTGCCCGGCCTCCCATACTCACTTTTATGGCCAGAATTTGAAGCGCAGCTGCTTTGCGTGGCACAGAATAGTGCCACGTGGCAGCTACTGCAGCGACCGGCATCGTGCAGGCTTGCAGGAGGCGAGTTAGAATGCCTCTGTGCCTGCGCAAAGTGCACATTTGGCATGCACATGCATGCAAAGTGTGCACGTGTGCACAGCGCGCCCACGAAGCCACGCCCACCAAACCAGTAGCAACTTTATTTGAATACCACCACTGATGTTGTTGTCTCCTAAACAGGGTCATCCCTGCAAAACACCTTGCATTTTAATGCAGAAATCAAATGTAGACCTTATTTGGCCTTCAAGAAATGCTTTTTGCGAGAATTCTAATGCCAAAATTGCCCTCTGCTCCATCTGCTTGCAGCATTGCCTTCTAAGCAAATAAAAGCGACTAACCTCCTCGCAAGCCTGCTTCTTTTTATCAAGCTATGTTTGAATGACTTCATAACAATTACAAAGATATTGTTAGAGGAACAGGGTATTACTAAAACACATGGTCCTTACACTGATCACTTGTTATATACATAACTGATGTATACAGCTATCATATACCGTCCCTGATCCGTTACATTAATATTTTCTTTTACATATTTCTAACCTTGCTAATGTATTTGTTGCTGCCACACTGTGGCTGTTAGTTGTGAATAAATAGCTGATATTAATCACCAGAGAGTCATAATGTACCAGCACCATGATACTCAATCAATGCCAGATTGGTGCTTGTCACTGGAGGAATATTTATAGGGGAATTGAATTTTGCCAGGATGGTAGGGATGCGTGTAAAGCCTAGAAAAAAGGGAATGTGTGTTGTACGTCTGCTGACAAATATTACACACAGAACATGCTTTATCAAGAAACTTCTATCCTGTAAAATAAAATATGCATGCTGATGGATGAAATGTTGACAGATTGTCTATATTCACATCCATGCATTCATGACCCTCACACTTACACATTCTCAAGACAGATTCTGGAACAAAGGGACTTTAATATAGAAAGGACACCATTGCTTGCAGGTTTTCAAATGGGGGCGGGTGGGGGTGAGAGTTACAGCTGCTTTCAGGAAAGGTTTGCTGGATTTCTGACCAAAGACTGGACTGGATGACCTATAAGATCCCTTCTAACCATTTGTTCTATGACTGAACTCTATCACTGGATATGTATATAACATAGGTAGTCCTCGACTTATGATCACAATTGAGGCCAACATTTCTGTTGCTAAATGAGACATTTGTTAAGTGAGCTTTGACCCATTTTCCAACATTTCTTTCCAGAATTGTTAAGCCAGTTGTTAAATTAGTAACACAATTGTTAAGTGGATCAGGTGTCAAGGTCACCAAAAGTGATCACGTGACCCTGGGGACTTTGCAATTGTCCTAAATATGAAACAGTTGCCAAGCATTTGCATCTTGATCATGTGGCCATGGGGATGTTGCAACAGCCATAAGTGTGAAAAACGGTCATAAGTCCCGTTATAGAAATAGCAATAGCACTTAGACTTATATACCACTTCATAGTGCTTTACAACCCTCTCTAAGCAGTTTACAGAGTCAGCATATTGCCCCCAACAATTTGGGTCCTCATTTTACCCATCTCGGAAGGATGGAAGGCTGAATCAACCTGGAGCCTGGTGGGATTTGAACTGCCAAATTGTGGGCAGCTGGCTGCAGAAGTAGCTTGCAGTACTGCACTCTAACCACTGCACCACAGAGGCTCATGCTCATTATAAGTTATGCCATTGTAACTCTGAATGGTCCCTAAACTAACTGTTGTAAATCGAGGACTCCCTATAGATTTATGAACTGTTTATCAAGTGAGAAATAAAATGGCAATTAAACATTCAAAAAAATAGAAAGTATGACCATTTGTTTTTAATTACATGCATAACAAAAGAAGTGTGTGTGTGTGTGTGGGACAACAGTAGACACTTTTAGCCTCATTGCTATCTTAACGCCACAGTGTTGGGGTATGAAAGAAGTAGAGAGGCATCTCTTCCTCCTTATTTTCCTCTTTAAGAGCTACTCCAAAGCATTAAACTGGTGCATGTATACAATATGAAAGATGTAGGGCTAGCTAGAGGCAAGCTGGGGACAGGAGCAACGTATTTTAAAAGTTAACTTAAAAGCATTATTGGGAGTTCCAGGCAAGTAACAGGTTCTTAATTATTCATTTTTTCTTGGCAGCAGCTGAAGACTTAAGTAACAGCTTCTGTCTCTCCATATTTAGTGTACTATTGTTTGAAAAAGGCGAAGGGGAGGCCAAAGTAGTTCCAAAATGATGTTCACTCTTTTAAAAAAAAAACATAGAAGCATGTTACCAAGAGTTAGACAAAGGGGGAACATAATCATCAGCCGCTGACAGGCAATGACATATTTATAGGCCTTCTGGCAAAAGCCCAATGTGAAAGAAGTTGACAGGTCCTTGGCTTCCATTTCTGGGCTGTTAGCAGAATTTTGCTATAGGCTAAGTGTTGAGAAGACCCAGTAATATGGCGCCACAAGAGGGTTTGGATTGGTTGTTTGGTCTGTCTGTCTCCCATTCCTGTTCCAGGGATGCCTCTTACAGCAGCTGTATGTTTATCTTCAATCATTTTGCTGTCCTCTACAATGGGAAAACTTAAATAAAAAAAAAGGTTGGACCGAGATCAGCTGCAGGGAAGGGCCTTTAAAACACTGGTGCGTGACATTTATTTGCTTGAACTTCTCAACACTGGCTGACAGAGTGAAATAAATGGGGATCCAGCTGGGCGAGGAAAGGATGTGGCCAAATCCCAGCAAAGCTGTTCTAATGGTCCATTTAGCTCAGTAAGATCTGTCCTGATAGGAATTAGTCCTCAATGTCACTTGCTTTGCAGATGATGCTTGCATGTTCAAAGCTTCAGGCAATTTGAGCTTTAAGCAAGATGCTAAGCAACAAAGGAGGAAATGTCACCTCTACTGTTGTGGTTAAAGACCATTCAGATGCCATATTTCTATAGCTTTAGTATGTCCTTGAATCAGATTGCATTATTATCTATAGCTACTTTTATTACATCCTGATTTCCATTTGTTTTACATTAACTGAATGCCGATTTCAAGTGCTTTGGACAACAATGGCTTCATCGTTTTTGCAAACTTAACCACGAATTGAAATCTGGATGGTTTCCAAGTAAGTATGTTTAGGATTGTACCTTAAAAGCCAGTTCACAAAATAGGTTCCATCATGACAGTGATCTAGATCTATCGATCTGTGTCTACAGGGCTCCCGAGCATGCACATATTCTGGAACACCTTTCATACTCCATAGGAATTCCTGCTACAGTTTGCTATATTCCAACTGCTTTTTTGGGGAGGGTCTTTTAAAGACACTGTAATCCCTTACATTGAGGTGGAGTCCAGGCAACTGAATGGAGCTGAGTGTTTACTGGCCGGTTGCCCTTCTTGTCACCAATGCAGAGTTTGCAGCAGATAATTACTCCCTGTGCCCAGAGAGAGAAATAACTGCTGCTACCTAGGATTGAACTCACAGCCTCCTGATTCTGAGGTGAGAGCTCCACCTCTAGGCCATTGGACCACTCCATATTCCAACTGCTAATGCCAGTGGAAAAACAACAAACTTCAGGTAACAAGAGGGGGAAACAGATTTAATAAGAACAAGGATATGACAGACGTGTTCCAGTTTGCTCTTGGTCTCTATTAATTGTAATGAAGGCTGATTCTGTTACAGACAGAAAGCCAGCATACTATAATAGTGTCATTGACCAGAGGAATGTATGAAATTATAATCTACAGAGCTTTTATGTGAGATTAACAGAGTTGCCATTGTGGGGTCCAATTTGCAGCTTGCTTATTGTAGAGTTATACAGGTAGTCCTTGACTTATGACCATAATTGAGCCCAAAATTTTTGTTGCCAGATGAGATATTTGTTAAGCCCCCTTTTATGACCTTTTATGAATCATTGCAGTTGTCAAGTTAATAACATGGTTGTTTTATAAAACTGGCTTCCCCATTGACTTTGCTTATCAGAAGGTCGCATAAATTGATCACATGCCCCTAGGACATAGCAACCATCATAAATATGAATCAGCTGCCAAACATCCTAATTTTGATCCTGTGACCATGGAAATACTGCCATAGTCAAAAGTGAAAAATGCTCTTTTTTTTTTCAGTGCCCTTGTAACTTTGAACGGTCTAGTCACTAAATGAATTGTTGTAAATCAAGGACTACTTGTAATCTAGACATGTCCCAATCTCAGACACTTCACCTTTTTAGCCTGGGTGGGTATAAAGCAGGATTGTCAAACTCATGTTGTCACTGTGGCGTTACATGATATATGGGGACTTTTTTCCCTTTCGCTAAACTGGGCATGGGTGTGGCCAACACAAGATGCATCCAGCCCTTGGACTGGGAGCTTGACAGCCCTGGTATAAAGGGTTTGGTTCACTGCTGTTCTCAAGTCAGCTGAACTAGAGAATAATTCATTGTAACCTGAGTTCCCCTATATAAGAAAAATACTGTATATAAAAGACAAAGCACATTCTAAGCTAGTTTAACAGTTGGCAAAGAGAACCTAGGAATATTGTTCATCAGTTCATTTTCCTAAATTAAGATTTGGAGTCATCCATGCCTGGATAAAACTTTTCAAAAATCTTACAAGAAACCATGACAATTGAATGAATATTGTAAAATTAATTTGGGACTTCCACCTATATTAAACCCTTAATTTAACTGTTGAAGGGAATGAGATATGAGCTTGAGGATTTTGCCTGTGTAATTATATTTTCTCATGTGTAAGGTGGAGGAAAGTAATAGACATAAAGAAACCTCATAGCACTTCTATTTCTTACAAAGGACCTGAAGCATAATTGACTTTAACTACTACAAGGGCAAAAAATAGAGAAGATATAGGCAGCAATGAATATGCCAATCATTACACTTTACCTTTTCTACTAACCAATCCAACTAGGTAAAGCATATTACTCATTGAGAGGAAGTCATTCAGTGCTTGATTGTAAAAATAGTACTATAGTACCAAAGGATCAAAATCTTGCTACCATTCCTTTGTTCTATTTAAACAGTGAGTTTTGAAAGTACCTTAATTGCAGGCTATCCATTTTGCAAGTTCAACCTTATCCCAATAGCAGTGACCACGCCTATATGTGCTGCAGCAGCTGGATTGGAGGTGTGGATCAGAGATAAGACTTCTAAATGCATACAGAGCAAGACAAGATCTGAGAAGAGGGTTTGAAGTGAGAGAATATTCTGGCTGGCTTGAATCCAGAAGCTAAGAGGCCAAGTGAGGCCAGAGTCCCTCTCAATAGGAAAATGAACAGCCCACAAGGACTTCAGAGCCACAGTGGTTTGAAAGAAAAGACCGGCTTGCAGCTATTTTCAAATAAACCAGAGCAGAATCAGAAATAAATCAAATCAGCTCCAGAAAACATATGAATGACCCTGTGAGATCAGGGAAAGGATAATCTGCACCACCTTATCCAGCAGAATGTCGATCCTTTGGTTGGAGATTACAACATCCCCAATTCCCAGTTTATCTGCCCTTTGGATACAGCCCTAAGAAATACTCATTTTTGTTTTGCCTCCACTTACTTCTTTGTCCCAGCTCTCTCTGTTTTTGGGGACGCATTCTACTGTACAGTGTTCAGAGGTCAAGTGGCATATTTGGTTCCAAAATGCTTGTGCAAGAAATGAAGCATGAATGAGATAATGGTCACCAGCAGTGGGCATATCAGGAGGTGGAAAAACCTGCTTCCTTTCCTGCTATTAGTCTCCAGAAAAGCTTTCCTGTCTATTAGCCAATCTCTCTGTAGTCTAGAAGCAGTAATTGCACATCGTTTCTGTTGTAGAAATCCAACCATTTCAAGGACTATCTTTTTCAACAAGGTTTCAATAATTATGTCATCATTTCCCACACATTTGGACCATTTCAATTCAATAGTTCTATTGGACTTCTGTTTCTTTCAGTTGGATGAAAATGTTCATCTACTACCATCCAATGGTCTTTATTTTTACTAGGGAAAATTGGTGAAAGGGATTATTTCCTTTGCTTTATGGGGGTGGGGGGATGGGGAAGGAAAAACAGGGAAACATTTTGACCTGTGGCTATTAACATTTCATGTTTAGAAGGTGGGTTTTCCAGCTTTTTTTTTTTTTTTTGACAATCTCTGGGCCAATAAAAATCAGTTGACCACAATTCTGCTTGTAAAGCACTTCCAAATTGCCTAGTTGGGCATCACTGCCTCTGCTCCAAGCATCTTCTTAGAAAATAGTGGGGATTCTGGTATTAGCCAGTAAAATCTCTCTCGCCTGCTCTGCTTCTTCCTTTTATGGGGGAGGAGTTTAGGAGGGTTTCTGTTAGCATCTCCCAATAGCTGGAAGCAATCTGCAGCGTACATTAATTGCAGTCTTCCGCCAAGACCCACCTCTAAGCACTTAATAACTTTGTAATTAAAGTACAATTAACAAATTAACTTGTACCCATCAAAGGGAATGCTGTTGTTGTTGTTAATGAGGAGTTAATTAGCCTATGTCACTGAAAGATCCTTAGGGGCATCTTGAAGAGCAGAAACACTCGCTACATATGTCCGAGGTTAATGGTGTCAGCAGTATACAAATTAATGGATGCTCCTTTTGCCTGGGCCTGTCCTTTTCCACACACAGACAGGCCAGGTAACAAAGTACCTCATTTATTTCATAGCCAGGAAGCAGAGGCTTCCTATGCAGGTGATTTTGAAGTAAGTCCTGTTCTGTTAATTCAGTTAATTCAGAGGTAAAATCTTTGAAATAAATTGAGAAATGAAGTCAATTTCTTTTCATCTTCTAGTGGGATTTTCTTAGGCAGTTTGGAAAAAACTCTCTGCTTATGTAAATCTATAATTGTGGTTTCTGCATGATACTTTCCTCCTTTATTATGTTTTTATTTTACTGAAATATTTATTAGCACAGCAAATAGTTATAAAGGTTGCAATTCTAAAAAACATTTATCAGGAAGCATGATCCTTTGGATACTGTGTGTGTAATTTTCATGTAAGCACAGATGAAATTACCTTTTCAGTAAAATTTCTGGAAACTCCATATTTTACCACTTGGAATAAATCATACAAATTAATCAATTATTTTTTGAAGTGTTTATTTATTTATTTATGAGGCATGCAATCCTATCAGTCATATTGATAATTGCATGTATTACTTTCCAAATGACCTCTTTTAGAAAAAGCTTTTTAAAAGCCATTGCTTCTTTTTTTAAACCATAGAGTATTTTTAATCGAGCTTAAAATAAGCTTTAAAAAATTGGGAATGGCACTTTCCTTTTATTTTTTTTTCATATTGAGTGTCTGCCCAATTGTACTACACAGGAAAAAGGAGATTTTCTGTTTCCAAAAACAGAAATGGAACAAAATGGTTCCAAGACTACACACAGTGTTTAATTTCCTCTTTCCAGCCAAAGTAATAATGTAATTAGGTTATACTTTACTTTTTTGCCAATATTTTAGTGGCTCACATGTGTAATTTGTAATATTTGACAAAATGCTCCTATAGGATAGGAAATCTAGTGTTTGCCAGACGTTTTGGACCACAGCTTCCATAATTGCAGATCCTTACAATGCTATTAGGGAATAATGGAAGTAATGCCCCAAATCTAGAGGTATCAGATTGTCTATCCCAGATGTTTCTCCAGTATCCATAATCTTCATTTAAAAATGGGTTGGTTTATACCGAACCTTTATTTTTTAAATAAATAACTCAAGGTGGCAATGACACACAATACTCCTTCCTCTTCTAATTTTCCCCACAACAGCAATTCTGTGAGGTGCATTGAGCTGAGAGAGAATGACTGATCCAAAGTCATCCAGCTGGCTTTGATTCCTAAGATGGGACTAGAAATCATGGTCTTTGGATTTTTACCGTGGTGCCTTAACTGTGAGACCAAATTGACACAAATTCTGCAGTCCTTCTAATTCTTCAGGCTCTTATATACTTCAAGAATTACTACTACTACTACTATATAAAGAAATGGAGCAACTACTTTGAAACATTCAGTCTAATTCTCTACAGGTTTTCCATTTGTTTTTTTCCCCTTGAATCCTTCCTCTGAAGTTTATCCAAGGGTGGGCTTCAAAATTTTAGCAAAGGGTTCTCTGCTCAGTTGATGGGTGGGCATGGCCATGGTGGACGTGGCCCAGTCAGCCTCCTGCACCACGGTGGGGGGATGCTTTTGCCCCCCCAGGCTCCGGAGGCTTTCCTCAAGCATCCAAGAGGACAAAAATGGCTTCCCCAGGCTCCGGAGGCTCTCTGGAAGCCGGAAATGGGCCCATTTCTGAACTTCCAGGAGGCCCGTTTTTCACCCTCTCCAAGCCTCCGCATGCACCCTGCACTTACCTGCATCCAAAACGGGTCACGTGGGGACTCCTGGGAGGGGAGGGGAGAGGTGGATGGGGCCAGCCAGGAGTGGGATTTGGGGTTTCTCCAAACTGCACAGAATCTTATCTAGGAACCTCTGCGAACCCCCAGCAGCCCACCCCTGTCTCTATCAAATGACTATGGAGATTCTCAATCATCCAGGTCCTGGTTGTCCCAAAGGTGTTTTTCCAAATGGCAACTGGACTTTCTTGGATTCTTTTTCTTGAAAACATTTCATTTCTCACCCAAAAAGCTTATTCCATTCTGAAGAAGTTCACTTCTGTTCACATCTGAACTGAAGAAGCTTCCTGGATGATAAGCAAAATGTTTTCAAGGGGAAAAAAACCCAAGGAAGTCACATTGCCTTTTGAAAAAGCACCTTTTGGACAGCCTCTATCAAAGTTCAAAGGATGTGACTTAGAGACACATACCAAGACCTTAGCTTTGCCTTGACTGAAAAGGCAAGGATTTGAACATGATTTGAAAGTCAGAATAATTTGCAAAATACTACTTTCAAAATAATTTATTTTTTAAAAATTTTTTATTGGTTTTTAAGACAAACATAGACAAACAAAACATAAAAACATCAAGCCATCTTCCATATATATACATACAGTGTGTCGGTTGGTTTACAAATTGTTTTGTGCTTCCATTTCGTAGTGTTCAATTACAATTACATTGTATATATTCTCATATTTTCAATCAAATATTAAATACATTAATATCATTGTTAATCATTTGACTATACTTTTATTCATTCATGTTTTACAAAATAATCCATATTTTACTTAATTTGTTTTATGACAGTTCATATTATCATCTCAAATCTATCCTACAATCATTTTGTAGATATAATAAGAAAAAATACATCTTTTTCTGTGGCATTTTCTGTAGCTCTTTCTCAAGTCCTTTATACTCATCCTCTAAGGCCTTAGAGGCTAATCTTTTGATAGTATTTCTTTTCCTTGTATAGTCTATTATCAAGCCTCTGGCATATGCCTTCATTGTATCCCATACGTTCTGCACTGATGTATCTTCTTTTTTGTTTTCTCTAAAGAAGAAAGCCAGTTCTTTCTCCATCCACTGTGTGAAGTCTTTTTCCTTTAATATAGTATTATTTAACGTCCATCTAAATCTTCTTCTTTGTCCTTTCCATTTAATTGTCATTGGATTGTGATCTGCCCAAGTACTTGTTTCAATATTTATTTTTTGAATATTAGCTAACAATTCTGTTGACATCCATATCATATCTATTCTGGACCATGATAAATGTCTATTTGAATAGAAGGTGTATTGTTTAGTCTTAGCATTTATTTCTTTCCATGTATCTTTTAAATTTATTTCATCTATCATTTTAAAAAAAGATTTAGAGAGTCTTTCTGTTTTGCTTTGTTGTTTTCTGTGCTGTGTAGTCCAGTTTATTATCTACAATTCTATTAAAATCTCCCATCATAGCTATATTAGCATAGTCCAGTTCAATTATTTTCATATGTAATTTTTTATAAAATTCTTCTTGATTGTCATTCGGGGCATAGATTGCAATCAGGAGTGTTTTCATATTATTGTCCATTATTTCCACCATTAGTATTCTTCCATCGTCATTGGTATAGATCAATTTCGCTGGGATAATATCTTTAATGTATAAAACCACTCTCTTTTCTTGCATTGTGTCAAAGAAGTAAATATTTTCCCTAGTTTTGGCTGTATCAGCAATTGTTCATGTTGCTTTTTGATATGTACTTCTTGTAGGCAGATTATATCAAATTTTAATTTCTCTAATTTATAGAAAGTTTTCCTTCTTTTAACAGCTGAGTTAAGTCCATTTATGTTAATTGTAATCAGTTTTTTCTCTTCCATGGTTATATTTTGTAGTTAGGTTTAGCAGCTCTCGTAGATCTTCGTTCACGTTGTTCTTTGGCTTCCACCTTTCCACCTACTGCATCTTCTTCTTTTTCAGTCGCCATTTGGCAGTCCTCTTGGAATTCAATTAGTGACATTTCTTTTTCTGCCTCCTCCTCTTTCCCTCCAAAATATTCTGTGTAAAATAATTCAGCTTTCTCAATTGAATCAATTCTATGTCTCTGTTCTTGCCATGTGAACATTAAACCTTCTGGAATCAGCCATCTATAATTCACCTGTTTTTTGAGTAGTATTTTGGTCAGAAATTGGTATTCTCTTCTCATCTCTCTCACTCTTCTGGGTACTTGTTTCAGGACCACAATCTCCTTGTCTTTATATTTCAATGTTTTCTCTCTTGCCACTTGCAATATTTGTATTTTAATGGCTTTCTTTGTAAATCTGATGTGAACTTCTCGTGGTAAGCTATTTCTCATTGCATATCTTGTGAAGACTTGATAAACCTTGTCTATTCCATTCATCATCTTCTCTTCAGTTATTTCCAAAGCTTCAGCCAAAATTTGTATCATTGTCTCAGCTAGGTTTTGTCCCTTTTCTTCCTCTATGTTTTGGAATCTGAGATAAAATTCTGATCTGTCCATCTCCCATCTCAACATCCCACTTTTATCTTGTTCAACCACAGTTAATCTGCTATCAATATCTCCAATCTTCTTATCTCTTTGTTTATCTTCTTCTTCTTCTTCTTCTTCAATTTTTTGGAATCTCTCATCATACTTCATCATCATTTGTTGAATGTTCTCCACCTTTTCATCAGTTTTTCCTGTTCTTTGTTCAATGTTCTCTCTTCTCTTTTCAGTATTCTCTGTTCTTATTTGAATATTTTGAATTCCTTGCATAATCATCTGCAGGGTCACTTTTTCCTGTTCTTTTTCTTGCTGTAACATCGTCTATATTGAACGTTGTCCTCCAGATGGTGAAGAGGAAGAAGTAGAAATTGAGGAACCAGGGGCTGTTAGTTTCCTACTCATTTTGGACAATTCAAAATCTTCAGGTTCTTCTAGACCTTAATCCACTTATGAAGTAACCAATTGTAATTCCAAGTAAAAATAGTGGGGAAAAAGAAACCAAATAGTGACAATAATAATAATAATAATAAATTTCTTCAGGTTCTTGTATAACTTAATCCAATCGATTGGTTAAATAGCAGTAAAAACTCAAAAATGGAAGAAAAGACCATAAACATACACAAAAAAAGAAAAATTGTTAAATCCTGGAAAAAGCGGAAAAGTAAAAAATAAAAAACTAAAGAAGAAAAAAGAAAAGTTCTTCAGGTTCTTCAACACCTTAATTCAATTAAAAGGTCTCAGGTATAAAAGGATGCATAAGAAAAAAAAGAAAGCCACAAAGATTAAAAAAAAAACCCAATATGGATGGTAAATAGAAAAAAAATACAAGGGAGGGAGAGAGAAAAAAGAAAAAAGACTACTCCCTTAAAAAGAAAAAAAAGGAAGGAAATCATTAATAATCAAGCTTTTCCTTTAAAATAAAATACAAACATAAAAATTAGACTTCAAAAGACAAAAAGAAAGAGAAAAACAAGTTCCAAAAGGCCAAAAATCCAAATAGCTATTGCAAAAAATAAGCTAGTAAGGAGGGGGTTTGTTAAAGTAGGAAATAGCCCAGCTTAAAAACAAAACAAAACACTGCACCTTGTTTGGTTATCCAAGGCTTTTGTTAAAATTTATAACTCTCTTCTCCAGTCTTATCACCTTCTTTTCTATAAACTTCAACACCAGACTCCAGCTGTTGATAGAAACCCAGAAGAGCACCTGCAATAATACTCTCCGATGCTCTTCTCTCTATCTTATCAAACAGCAATGTCCTTGAAAAGAAGTCTCAGTTCTTTCTCAGCTTTGTCTGGTCAAGAAAAAAAGAGATAGAATATTTACAAGCCTCTAGTTGGCAGTGTTACAAAGTTTCTTCTGCTTTCACTTTCCCCCTCCTTTTCCAAACAAGATATAATAAAAATTAATTAAAAAGGGAAAAAGATATTTAAAAAGATGACTAAAAGGGAGTCTCTAGCCTAGAATATTATAAAGTCAAAAAGGAGAGAAAGAATAGGTGGAAGAAGAAAAAAAAACAAAAACCAGTCCAGTTTCAAAATATAAACTCGTGTGTAGAAAATCCAGCAATAAGAAAATAAAAATATTACTTGACTTCCTGTTTAAAATTTCCGCTTAATAATTTCTGTCAAAACTTTAACAGATTCTTCTTTTCCTTAGGGTGTCCTTTCAAATCTTAAAGTAAAGAAAAAGTTCTCACCAAACCGGCACACTTTCTCTTTCCGTTCTCTTTCATTTCGGAGCTGTCCCAACTTCAGCAGCTTTAATGGCTGCCTCTTTGCCGTTGGGAAAAAGAGCTTCTCCTAGATCTACCAGGGACTTTGCGGTATCCCTGGGATCGACAGGATGCGCTCTTTACATTCACTGTCTCTTCGGGATGGTTTAGATCCGATTGGACCATCCAGGAGCAAAGATATCGACAGCGATCTCAGACCTCCAAGATCACATGCCGTATCGTCGCAACACCAGCTCTGCCCTCCCCTTTCAAAATATTTTCTAGCTGATTTTTCAAGCATAAAAACTTATTAAATAATTGATCATCGCCAAACATGCCATTGTTTTTCAATATCACACAATCTTCAAAGTTGTTGATAAGGTATGCCAGCTATCAAACCACATTTAATAAGATGAACATTAGCTATAAATACTGACAAATATCAAATATTAAAACATAATAGCACAATCAAATGATTGAAATGAAAGAAGCTGCTTTCAGAAAAGAGGCACAAAAAGATGGCATGTTATTCCATCTTAAACAACAGGAAGAAACATCAAAATCTGGAAATCATCAAATGCATTGCAACCACAACAGAAATTAAAATTCAGAATGCAAAGAAAAAAGCTCCATGACTAACAAGGATGCTGATGTTCTGAATAGGTGGTTGAGTTATTGATCTATTGATCTGTCTATCTGCTGTAAAGTCAATATAAAAATGAACACAAACTAATACAAAAATAATGAAAACAAAGTAAGGATAAAATAGAACTTTCCTGCATAGAACTTTTAAACCTTCATCAAATCTTGATCAATGACTCCCATGATTCAAAGGGGCAGTATCAGCCTGCCTGGATATGCTTGGCTGACCTCAGAAGTCAATGTTTGGCAACTTGACTTTAAAAAGGACTTCAGCCTTGAACTCGGTCCAAATAGGTGTCTTATAAATAAGGACCATGATTACTTGCCTGCAAGTAATAACTTGCCTGACCAATTTGTGTTCCCAGATGATACGTCCAATGTATTAGGTTATCCAGGGTCTCGTTATTATTAGTATAGCTTTGCATATGTGGACCTGCCCTAAATATCCACCTTTTATTTATTTGTGGTTTGGGGTTCATTTGTATGTACAGTATATGGTTTTCATAAAGATGTTTTTGCGTGGCTTTCTTATCTGCACATAGCTGAATTAGAAGCTCCAGGACTAACAAGGCTACCTGTTCTCTAACTGACCTCAGTCCGACTTTGTCTGTGCTCTGCCTTGTTGGTAATTCAACCTTCTGCCTACTTATCCTTAAATATATTTTATTTGTTACTTCACCTTCTTTCCATGACAGGCAAGTTAAAATATGGCTTACTGAACCCTGTTCACCTCTGACCAAGGATAGGGATTTGTTAAATACCTTCATGTTCCTAAAATATTTTTTTTAAAATAAGAACCTAATGGTGTAGATTACAAATGGTTTTTAAGATTACCTATCCAAAATTGTGGGCAGAGAAATTTTCTACATTTTTCCTAGGGGAAATAGAGATTTTTTTCCCCCAAAGTTTCTCAAGGGCAAGATTTCGTTTTAGTGCTCCAACTGGAAAAGCCCAAAGGAAGAAGTTCTTTCTTGGTGATTTCCTAGGACTTAACTGAACAATAGGAAGCCAGGGAAGATATAGGTTTGCTAGAGATGTGACTGTAACATAAAAATAGGCTGATCATACAAGGCCATTAGCTGTTTCCTAATAAAGGAAGTCAAAGAAGTCCACATAGCTGACATCCCTATCCGTCAAGTTGACACAAAATATATGAAAGGGTTAAAGTTGAAATAACAAAGGCCACTCAGTTATTTTCAGGCAGAGCTTCTGAAAGCCATAACAAGTTGTAGATAATGGCTTCCTGGATTCTTTTGGTAGATGCCAAATCTGAAATCGAGGTGGGCACATTTCTGAAAGACTTTCCCCAACTATCTCTCCATGCATCTGCATGCACAGATTTCAGTTCCACCAAAATTGACAGTAAAGCAACTGCATAGCAAAGCAACTACAAACATGCAGACAGCCAAGAACAGCTTTCAAAGCAAACTTGCAGCCTTTCCAACTTGCTGTAGCACTTTGAGGCAGTTTGCTTTGCTGTGCTAATATGCTTTGATGAGCACCTCATTCAAATGTTTTGCATAGTTCTTTATCATAATACCAATTACCAAAACACCACTTCCTTTAGTCCCCTATTACATTTCCCAGAAAGATATGATTCTGCATCTTACTAATTTAAAAATGGAAACAGCAAAAAGCACTAAACTATTTTAGGAAATGGCTTTCAAATGCATCAAAGATGTCATCAAATGCCATTGTTGTAAAATCAGATCAGTCTCTGTTAATTGAAAGGGTAAAAAACTGAAGCTGAATTTAAATGTGCATATCAAGTATTCACATTGTTTGATGAATGGTGGCATTAGAATAGTCACCCTCTGAGAAACATCCTTGTCGTTTAGGTTACTCTGTCAGCTTTAACTAATATTGAGTTAGATATTTTGTCATCATTGGAACTTATACGATGGTCAGCTAGCTGTGATTTAGCTTTAGAATTCTCCAAAATGAAAGAATGGCTGGCTAAATAGTTAACAAAATCTGAGCCAAGAATTATCAGCATTAAATTGTCTAAATAAATTAAAGCTTTACAAAGGATAAAATGGTAAAAATCTTTGTGAGGTAATGTCTGATACGCATGAAAGAGTAGTCTGACTTGGGACAAATTGATTATGTTCCTGTTATCATTAATTTGTTCTTCTTTATATTTAATATTAGTTCATTTTTTTTTCACAGTGCTTCCTGATTTTCAGTACTAGAATATTTACAACTTTCAAAATACAGTAATGTTATTAGCATAGCATGGAATATTGAGTTTCTTTGTGTAATTTTAAAACCAAGTTCATCTTCTTCCAATCCAGTTCCCTTAATATATATTCACCATATAGGCACACCCTCCCAGCATTCTTCCCTCCTCCCTCCCAGGACACATACCCTATTACCACCACAATGAGATAGCAAGCAGAACTTGAAGGAATGAGACAAGTTAGCATTAACCACATTAATAATTCACAGAGTATATTGTAGATGTAAATAGTAGAATCCTCAATCTGACAATAATTAGTCTATAGGTGTGAAACAATCAAGAACTCAATTTAGAATTGTCATGTGCCATTCTTGGTTTTGCGTCTAACAATCAATCATCTTTACCTACTTAGTTTAATACTTTTTTTTCCTTTTCCTCATTTAAGTTTCTGTTGTTTCAAAACAGCAGTATTAGCACAATCATTTTCATACTTATCTTCAGACCAGGAGGCATTTAAAATATATATATAGTGTGTGTCTGTGTTCATCTGTACATGCATATGAAAACCAGTATGGTATAATGGTTTAGTTGGTGGACTAGGAGAATGGAGACGCAGGTTTTAGCCTCTCTTTTGATATGGAAGCTTTCAACTCTATTACAGGAAAACAAATGAACTAACCTCTATTTCTCTGCATTGTAAACTATGGTCCATAATCATCAACCTTCAGTCTTGATCCTGCTGTGGAATTATTTGAGGCTGACAATAATCAGTTTATCTCTGTGTTTGTCTACTTATCTGCATTAGAATCATTTGGAAATGTCATACATTTTGAATTCCAATCAAGATATTTATGAATCTTGTATGCAGCAGTTAAAACTAGGATTATTTTTAATTCTGCCTTTGCTGGCATTTTCTGTCCTATGCTTGGCTACTGTACCTGTGGAAATTTGTGCTCCATTTCAGAATCATGGACTACAGTCAAGGTCATTAAAATATGTGTATAAATTGTATAATTCATGTATAAAGCTACCCAGAGTCATTTCGTTACAAGATAGGTGGCAAATAAATTAAATCAATGAATCAATAATACATTCCAAATCAACACTATATATCCCATGCTATCTGAACAGTATGTATGTCTCCCAAACCTGTTGCTGGAAAATATGACCAAGAAGGTGCCCCATATTTTCACATAGTAATGTTATACAATCACTGTAGAGTTTAGGCTTGGAAAGGAGAAGCTTGTATTTGAATCCTTTTTAATCACAGATTTCACATTGTGACCTTGAACTCTTTGTCAGCCTCGCCTACATCACAGAGAAAGGAGCATATAATCAGATCATTCATACCTACATTGCCTGAATCCTTTACAAGAAATACAGGATGCAGCAGTTATAAATAAATATTGGTGATTAAACTTAGCTTACCCTGTATCCACCTGGTCTCTTACCTTATTGTACTAGAATAAATCATAGTTCCCCCCTTATTTATTTTTTTAATGGGTACTTACTTGCCCCTGATTGACCAACCTGCTCTAGTTTCATTTCTACAAGGCCAAATGCTTGACACAAAACAACAACTATTGAACTGATTCAAACTCAGATGAATGGCCTTGTGGTCAAAGGCCACTTATCTCATTATCGGTCACCTCAAACATATGATCCCTGGAGGCTTAGGCATGCACTGATAATAACTGCACACAGTTTATTCCTCAAACTGGGCCATGATTAGGGCCAGTATGTTCGGGCTCCTTGTATATTCATTTAAAAAGTCCTGGATATGATTGGGGGGAAAACATCTATCCCAAATAAGAAAAGGGCCCCCTTTTTCTGCAGCTGGGAATCACCCAGATAAGCTGCTGAGTCTTTCACTTGTCTTTATATCACTGGACTCTATCTATTACCGGACGATTTCCCCTAGCATTTAGCATCCATGACAGACTTCTATTTCCATAAGTGATTTCCCAATGCAAATATGTGTTACTACTGCTTAAGCCTTTTCTTGTCCTTGTTTCTCACCACCGCCCTTCCACATCCAATGGGATTACGTGCCATAACTACTTCATTACTGAATATGTAAGTCTTTGTTCTTTACAATTCCTCCCCCACAAAGCTTAGCCATCTTAACTGGCATCTATGGTAATTTGCACACCCACATTGCTTCCTGCTCCAGGGGGATATTACAAAAAGGGCCTTCCACGGTGGCAAAATTAGATCTGCTATGAATAATTCCCCTCCAGTCTCAGGCAAGTGAAAGGCAACATTTCAGTAAATCAGATAGAAATGTATAGAAAAACAAACTGTTATTATTACTAAAGAACAGGAAGAAATCTCTTCTGGGCACATAGGCTATTTTTAAGCTCCCTCTTTTCCCTTCTGAACTTCATTATCTAAAGGAATTCTGTTATGATGGATAACCTAAGATACATCACTGGAGCATTCCAGATTTCCCCCCACTGTCTTCTATTTTTAGATGGATTTTGTTTTGTGTGTGTGTGTGTGTGTGTGTGTGTGTGTGTGTTGACCTCATGGTTACTTCAACTGGAGCTTTATTTCCATTCCTTCCTGCCCTTCTGAGCAAAGCTGCAGATTTAAAAAAAAATTCTAAAAAGTGTGGCAGTGATGAATCTATTCAGTGGGTAGCAAATCAAATGTGAGATATGGCTGTGCCTCAAATATTAGTGTATGGTTCATTTATTGCAGAATCATAGAGTTGAAAGGAGTTATTTGAATCATCAAGACCAACACTGCTTTGTGCAGAAAAACCCACATTAAGGCCTCCCTGACAGATGGTTATTTTGCCTCTGCATCAACCCATTCAGTGAAAGGAAGTCGACCATCTTTCTGGTAAACTGCTCTTATTGCTAGAATCTAATTGGAATCTGCATCCATGAAACTTAAACCCATTACTCCATCTCCTGGACTTTGAAACAAAAACAGGTCTTGAGCTTCTTCTATGTGACATTATTACAGGTATTGGAAGAATGCTATAATATACTTCAATTCTGACATTCTTCTTTTTCTCAAGGATAAGCACTCTCAGTTTCTCCCATTTATCTGAAGAAAAGTTTCTAGCTCCCTGCAAATCACTGGTATTCTCTTAATCTGTTCTGGATTGAGATCTCTCATAAAGCCTAGAACTAGATACAGTATTTAGAAGACATTGACCAAACCAGATTGAAGTAAGGCTATTTTTCCTATGATTTTGAAGTTTTTGCTGAAGCCTAAAATTGTATTAATGGAACAGTTTGCTCTCAGAAGCTCCAAAGAATACCTCTCTATTATCTTTTGTTTTCATTAAATTGTGGAGGCATGATAAACCATTATGAGTTGCCAATGTTGTATACATTCAGCTTTAACTTATTTTATGGAATTTGCATAGAATTTTAGAACTCAAAATAAATACTCTGTATGGTTTTTAAACCAGTTATGAAGCTCTTTGTCATGCAATGTACCCCACATACTGTATAACAAATGTACTAATCGGAGTATCATGGAATGCTTAGTGAAAGGTTTTGCTGTAATCAAAGTATAATACATGTACAGAATTTGCAAATTTATTAGATGATACAATTACCTCCAATATGAATTACTCCTTCCAAACAGACACTCCTGCAGTTTGATTTTTAAGAGTTATAAACTTTACGAAATACACAAAAGCTACTTAGTTTAGACTAGGGTCTTCAGTGTTTGGATAGTGGAGATGTGTATTCCTACTGGAAAGCTGAGATCTTGTGAAGGTTTTTACAACATGGCTGCTAGAGGAACACAATCAATTTACACAGCATGAGCTTCCCAGAATGTTGCCTATTAATCTTAGCAGCTCACTTCCTTTCAGGATGTTTTTACTATTCTTTCGCTGAAGAGCTGGACACATTTCCAAATTAAGTATTGGAATGCTATCATTCCTTGATATATTTCTAAGAGCTTTTGGTATTATGTTGAAAGTTGTCACCTACCTTTACAATATTCTAGTTTCTTATTTTAAATAAATACAATAATTTGTAAGGGAACAAACGCATCTGGGATAGAGTGAAATATCCTAAACAAGTATTTGGCATACAGTGAATATGAGTCCCATGCTGGAGATACAAGATTTCATTCCAGCCTGGATGTGGCTTTGGACTATTACTTCATAGAATGAAGGGCTTTCAATAAGCTTCATCCAAGAAAGAAATGGCAAATAGGAAAGTTATTAGTTGCATCCTATTCCCTGTCAGCTGAGTTGATGATTAAGGGGATGGAAACTTAAGTTGGGAGAGGCAGGAACTGAAAATATGGTCACCTTTTTAAAGGGTGTAATGGTCAGCTTTCTGTTATTTACAATCTCTATATGACTAGTATCTTTTGGAAAAAGTATTGCTGGAACCTACTTTAAATGTATTTTCACATTGGCTGGTTTTACCATTGTGTTCTTAAATTATAGTATGTGGTTCCATACCTCATCTGGCTTCAACTTAATTACATGTATTTCTGCATGTATGAAGAAAGAAAATCTTTTGCAACTCTAAACTTTTACAGAGCTTGTCAGTGACTTCAAAATGATTTAGAAAATTGAGCAATAAAAATAGCGTGGTATAGATTTTTGTATAACTGGAAAGGTAATGAACAATTGGGGCTATGTAGCTATTTACAAGAAGGAGGACCCAGAACTTCCGGTTTGTCGGCTTCGCGAGCAGCAGGGATTTGCGACTCTGAGCGATCCCTGCCGCGCTAGCCGCTTTTGGTGCTCCGATCTGGACAGGTCCAGAGCTAGGCTACCCTGCAGGGGTAGCTGAAGATAGGGGGGATCCGGAGAGGGGTTTGGGGGTGTTGCAGACCCCCTCCCCGGCCGGCAGAACCCCCTTTTCCCAAGACGGTGCAGCGGCGGTCCGCAATGGCCGCCACAAAGAAGCCGGCAGCTGGGCAAGTATGCGCAGGAGGAAGAGGAGAAAGCTTTTGAGAGTGAAAGTTTTCTTGGTTGATCCAGGACTCTAAGATACATTTAATATAATTCCTGGAAATGATGGCTTTTTGGATGATTCTTTCCACAAGAGAAAATAAGCGGCAATTTTGAGGTGCTGAAAGGGAAGTTTATTCTCCCTCCCGACGGAATTAATAAGTGGATATTGAGAAACCTGTTTTTTTCAGGTAAAACTAGCTTTATGGGATAAGTCGGAAGGGAGAGGACAAAAAATATATTCATCTGGTTTGATTTTGTTGGAGGAGATGCCTTAAGGATTTGAAGACAGAAATATAATTCCAATAAGGCTTCAAAATACAGATTTGGACTTTCTTTTTCTTTGTCTGATACTACCCCTGGAAGAGAAAGGGAGAATTTTGTCTTGGCTTGGATTGATTGAGGATTGTGGATTTTGTGATTGTTTTACTTTTTTTTGAAATATCTTGGTTGGTGTAAGAAGAAAGAGGGAAAAAAGAAAAGAAAAGATCTATAATGGCTTTTTCTTTTTGAGGAACTGAGGGAAGAATATGAGCAAACAAAAGCAGCCGGTAAAGATGGTATGGAAAAGCCTTCCTATTTTTAGAAATGGCGCTGGTTAACTATCAACAAACAATACAACAGATGGAGGCAGAAGAACAACAACAAGAAGAAGACGAAGAAGCCATCTTTAATGAATTCCAAAATTTAACTAAGAAAGAAGGAAGGAAGAAAGCGAGGAAAATGAAGGACTTAAGATCTAAAAAAACATTTAAGAAAGAGAAAAATAAGATGCAAAATAAATATAATGATAGTAAACAAAAGAAAAAGGGAACACAACAGAGAAGGGATGCCAGCAAGGCAGAGGCTAGAAGAAGGGGGTAGGAAGATTTGGTGGGGAAGAAAGAAAGGGGAAAGGCGGAGAAAAGCCACAAAGTTTTGAAATTAGATGGGAAAAGAGGAATTTTTTTAGGGACAAAGGGTAAAGTACAATTTTCTTAAAAAAGATTTTGCAAGGTACATAAGATGGTATTGTAACATCTGTATTAGAAATAGAAAATTAGAATGGCTTAAGAGTTAATAAGAAATTAAAATGTTGAAATGTTTAATAATGATTGATTTTAAAATGTAATAAAATATTAAAGGGAAAGGCAATGGGAATGTTATAAGATTTAATATTTAGATTTATTATTTAACTATGTATTTAATCATTTTGGATTTATTACTCTGTTTTTATTGTTATTAAAAAAAAATTAGTAGATAGAATGTACCAAGCAGAATCAGATTGGGTATTAGGTGTTATTTTAAATGTTAATCTAATTAATTTAGGGGGAGGATAGAAAGGCATCATACTCTGATTAGTGATTTCAGGAGAAATTCTTTTTTTTTTTCATTATAAGGAATGAGATAGAGGGATAATAAAGAATGGGCAAAAGATACAAATATAATGATTTAAATTAAGATGGATTAAATAAGATAGAATTATGAAGAGTGAAATGTGTGGAGAAGTTTATATAGAAGATATAGAATGGTAAACAAAATAGGTAATGATATGTAAGATGAGCATGAATATAATTGAAGCCCATATAAAGAGAGGTACCTGCGGCCAAGTTACTTTCCTAAAAGATTTTTTATATGTTTGTTTGTTGTGTGTTTATGTTTTTGAGAGTATTAATAAAACCTTGTAGAAATACAGAATGAGAATAATGGTAATCAAGTCAGAAAGAAATAGATGAAATAATAATAGTGAAATTGAATAAGAGTAAAGAGAAGTAAAGAGAAATTGGATAAGAGGAATTTTTATGCTCATATGGAAATGGCTTAAAATAGAATTGTATTGTATAAAATAAGGTTTTATCTGACTTGTAAAATTTATAATGGAAAAAGGTTCAAATATGTAATGGTTGATGATGATTTGTTTGTCTTTGAAATTAAAAAAATTTGCTTAAAAAAAAAAAAAAAGAAGGAGGACCCAACAGATTAAGGGAAATCTAAAGTTTCCACAAATATTCTTTACATCCATCCATCCATCTATCCACCCAACAAAATGACAAAGAAATCCTGCCAGAACCATCCTGCCAGAACCAATGAAGCATCTTGGATGAGAAGTGCAAAAAATTCTTTCTCAGGGAAAAAACAGTCCAGTTGCCTCTTGAAAAAGCACCTTTGAGACAATGGTTTCAACTTTGACCTGCATGCCTGAGAATCTCCATAGACATTTAACAGATAAGTAACAATCAAGAAAAAAAACCTAATTTTAAACAGATAAATTAAGCCTGACTATGGCTCACTGGCCATACAATATTCTATCAAGTGAAGACAGGACAAATAGAGAAGTGGGAGGGGATGGAATCGAGTAACCAGAACAGGATTAAGACTAGAATCCCTTTTATTGCTAAAGCACCACAACTGATATAATGTGAGGGCTTCTGATGACCAAAAAAGCTGAAAGCAGCCTCCTCTACCCTTCCATATAGATGTGAAAAAGTGATCACCGTAAGAAGAGAGGGTAGTCTTCTTTCTGAGAACAATTTATCCTCATTTTTGCTCTCCTGAATTAAGAGTTAGGGAAGCAGTTATTGGTTTTGCAAATCATAACCAAATGTTTGTTGAATAAATCATAATTGGTTTCATTCATGCTTCACTCTGTAAATCCTGATTTACAAATCAGAATGGCTGGGCACGGACATATGATTAAACCAAAGCAAATACATTACATTATAACTTGGTGATGAAGCTATTATGATCAATTTCTACTGCCCTACAGAGTTCTTAAATTACTACCACGATAAAAAATAAACGATAGTAAAAGATAGAAACCTCTCTCCTCAATAAGGTGGCCTCAAAAACACTTATGCTTGAGGTTCTACAGTCCTTCTCTCTGTCCTGACTTACAGGACACTGTCCTGGATAGTGACAGTTAATTTGCTTATAATTTATTCATTTCAGAGTTAATGTGTTGTAAAGATTGTTGAAGCTCTTGAACCAAAAACTCTTAAACAGAATAATAGAATAACAGAGTTGGAAGGGACTCTGGAGGACTCCTTGTCCAATTCCTTGCTTAGGCAGGAAGCCCTATAACATTTCAGACAAAATGGTTGTCTAATCTCTTCTTAAAAACCTGGAGTACCCACAACTTCTGGAAGCAAGTTGTTCCTGTTGTGTCCCTGACTAGCTAAGTCTTCAACCTGGTCCGCATTTTGAGCGGGACCATCTTACTGTTCCCATTGGTTGGTGCCGTTTGACAGCAGACTATATAAGGAGCTGTCAAACGGCATCAGCTGGGGGAGTTGGGGCCCGGCCCAGCCAGCCGGCTGCCAGCCCAGCTGGGCAGCCACGTTAATCTGTTACTGCTTCAAATAAAGAAACGTTATTCTTCAGCTCCTGTGTCTGCCTGGTGTGTCCGTCTAGACTAATACAACACTGGCGACGAGGGTGGGATATCAGAAGAGACACCCAGGCAAGAAGCTAAGTCACTGAAGAAAGAGCTGAAGCCACAGAATGTCTGGAGCCGCAGACAGTCTCTGCGCGCGCCAAATTTAAAGAGCCTCCTGAGCTGAGGAAAAGAAGTCTCCCTGAGCTGAGGAGAAAAAGTCTCTCTGAGCTGAGGAAAAGTCTCTCTGAGCTGAGGAAAAGTCTCTCTGAGCTGAGGAAAAGTCTCTCTGAGCTGAGGAAAAGGAAGTCTCCCTGAGCTGAGGAGAAAGTCTCCCTGAGCTGAGGAGAAAGTTACTGCCTGACAGGCACTCTAGCCTCCCGTGCGAAAGGCACCCCTGTTAGCGCTACCAAAAGCGCAGAAGTCTGAAAAGCCTCCCCAGTCGAGGAACAGACGTCGCCTCAAGGCCCGTGAAGGCTGGCGAAACCCCCGTTGGCGCTACCAAAAGCGCAGAAGTCTGAAAAGCCTCCCCAGTCGAGGAACAGACGTCGCCTCAAGGCCCGTGAAGGCTGGCGAGACGCCGCCGCCGCCGCCGCCGCCGCGCCGCTGCCGCCGCCGCCGCCGCCGCCGCCCGCCGCCGCCGCCGCCGCGCTCGCCGCCGCGCCGCCGCCGCCGCCGCCGCCGCCGCTGCCGCCGCCGCCGCCGCCGCTGCGCCGCCGCCGCCGCCGCCTGCCGCCGCCGCCGCCGCCGCCGCCGCCGCCGCTGCCGCCGCCGCTGCCGCCGCCGCGCCTTCCGCCGCGCCGCGCTCGCCGCTGCCGCCGCCGCCGCCGCGCCGCCGCCGCGCGCCGCCGCCGCCGCCGCCGCCGCGCCGCCGCCGCCGCCGCCGCCGCCGCCTCTGCGCCAGCCGCCGCCGCCGCCGCCGCTCAAGCCGCGCCGCCGCTGCCGCCGCCGCCGCCATCCGCTTCAGCCGCCGCCGCCGCCGCCGCCGCCTCCGCCGCCGCCGCCGCTGCCGCCGCTCCGCCGCCGCCACGCCGCCGCCGCCGCCGCCGCTCGCGCCGCCGCCGCCCGCCGCCGCCGCCGCCGCCGCGCCGCCGCCGCCGGCCGCCGCCGCCGCGCCGCCGCCGCCGCCGCCGCCGCCTTTCCGCCGCCGCCGCCGCCGCCGCCGCCGCCATCCGCCGCAGCCGCTGCGCGCCCGCCGCCGCCGCCGCCGCTGCGCCGCGCCGCCGCCGCTCGCCGCCGCCGCCGCCGCCGCCGCCGCCGCCGCCGCCGCCGCCGCCGCCGCTGCCGCGCCGCCGCCGCCGCCGCCGCCGCCGCCGCCGCCGCCGCCGCCACGCCGCCGCCGCCGCCGCCGCCGCCGCCGCCGCCGCCGCCGCCGCCGCCGCCGCCGCTGCCGCCGCCGCCGCCGCCTCCGCCCGCCGCCGCCGCGCAGCAGCCGCCGCCGAGCGCCGCCGCCGCAGCCGCCGCCGCCGCCGCCGCCGCCGCCGCCGCCGCCGCCGCCGCCGCCTTCGTCCCGGCCGCGCCGCCTTGTATGCTCTCCGCTGCATCGCCTCCCCGTGGCCAGCCATCGCCGCTGCCGCCCGCCGTGGCGCACCCTGCGAGCGCCTCCCGACTTCCACCGGCTGCCGAGCGATGGGCCTACTGCGGGTGCAGCTCTTCGTGGGCCTGCTGCGTTCAGCTCCAGGCCTTTTCTCCATTTCAGGCTTTTCACCATTGTGGACATGGGTGCAGCCATTGGCTCTGCAGAGATGCAGATAATAAAATTCTCTCTGCCCCCCTTTCCAATGGCTCTGGGGGATGGATCCGGTATTTAGGGAGGGGGTGTCAGGCGTTGAACAAGGAAGTTCCATGCACCCACCTCCAGGGTCTCTCCCACCTTGGCTTGTCTCCTTGTCATTAGCACTACACTCCCCAGGGGGCGAAAGCTAGGTAGGTGGGAGGTTGGATGTTCTTGTCCCGAGGGGGGCCAGGAGAGCACAACGAGCCTCCAGCCTTAGGGTTCAGGCACCTCTGCCCTACCCCATGCAGGCAGTCACCAGACAGGTTTATTCACCATCTTATCTGGTTCCCCTTCTCAGGCTCCTGCCTTGTGACAGGTGGGGTGCCATTTTTTGTGCAAGCCACAGCTAGACCTGCCATCTCTGCAGCGTTGGTTCCAAGGCAGGCAGCTGTCAGTATTTGACCCACAACCCTTGGGATGTGGGGCCCCTACTCCGCCACAGGCGGGAGGTCACCTGGGCAGGGTTGCTTGCCACGTTTGTCAGGGTCTCCTTCCCAGGCCAGGTGCTCGTCCCTGGCCACTAGTTCAATTTCCTCACTAGTTCAATTTCCTGGTTATACCATTGTATTCCCAAAAGGCTGGGCAGCGCATGTCCTTAGCTAGGGGAAAGGGGTGTTGTGTCCCTGACTAGCTAAGTCTTCAACCTGGTCCGCATTTTGAGCGGGACCATCTTACTGTTCCCATTGGTTGGTGCCGTTTGACAGCAGACTATATAAGGAGCTGTCAAACGGCATCAGCTGGGGGGGGAGTTGGGGCTCCGGCTCCAGCCAGCCGGCTGCCAGCCCAGCTGGGCAGCCACGTTAATCTGTTACTGCTTCAAATAAAGAAACGTTATTCTTCAGCTCCTGTGTCTGCCTGGTGTGTCCGTCTAGACTAATACAACAGTTCCAGTAATTGTTCTAACTGTCAGGAAATTCTTCTTAGTTCTAGGTTGCTTCTCTCCTTGATCAGTTTCTATCCATTGCTTCTTGTCCTGCCTCAGATGCTTTGGAAAATAGGTTGACCCTCGTCTTCTTTGATTTAGATATTGGAACACTGATATCATGTTATACTTAGTCCTCCTTTTCATTAAACTAGACATACACAATTTCCCAATTCTTTTATGGGAATGAATTTGGTACTTGAAGAATGAAAAATCTATTCAATAAATTAAAAGGTCAACAACTGGGCAGGTCAAGTTGTTATATAGAACTGTGATTTTCAATAGATTTTTATATTGGATAATGTCTGTTTTGAAATTATACAATCTCTGATTTACTTAGAAAAAGTCACCAAACTATAATGGGGGACAGAAATGACTTTTTGGTCAATGTTGATTTAAATTGGTTTTGTAAATGTTGACCTTGTGGTCTAAAGAGCAACTTCTCATTACCTAGAGATGAATCCAACTCTTCTTCATGACAAAACCTTTACACTTGGTAGGGAATGATTTTTTCCAAAATAGTGCTAATTCATTGAAATTCAGGCTCACTGCATTTGCAAAATGATGCTTCCCTTCCCTCCTCCTTCAACTTCGTTTTGATGGCCTCTCATCTCTTTCTCCAGAGCGCTGTAGAGATCACAGGAATAACTCAACTTCCTATCCTGCAAAATTCACAAATAAGCAATCAAGCCAAATTTATGAGGAAAAGTGATATGTTATTGATAAAAAAATTCATCTACACATGTTGCTAAAAGCAATTCAGAACACATCATATTCTTTGAACTAAGAACATTTTTTTTATATTAATAGGGTTGATGTTAACCAAAAGTGTTCAAAAATCAGTGTCTCATTTCCAAGAGTTCACATTGGCTAGTTTAAATAAACATACTGAGGCTGATTCAGTTAATAACTTTAAAAAAAGACTAAGAATGACATTTCCCTTTTTTCTCCTAAAACAAGAGCAATGATTATAATTATGATAATAATAATAACCCAGAGTGAGACATTACATTGATGTGGTAGTGGGACTTGCATGTTCCTCTGAAGATTAGAGTTATACCAGGAGTTCAACCGCACTGGAAGTTCTCATCAAAGGAGCCAGACAAAGAGTGACTGTCCCTGTATGATGAGATGTAACTTGCAGAAACCTATACTGTATCAGTCATCACTTGGATCAATAGGGATCATGCTAGGTGCTGGTGTCTCTTGATATCTTGTGACAAATGAGCTTTTGGACTCAAGACTGTTGGCTGAGGAACCAGGACCAGAAGCTTCAGGATTACTGTAAGAAAAGTTGTTTATACATTGCAAACATACAAAGACTGAAGATAAAGAAACAAATATTTGCTATTACAAATCAAGTCCAACAAGGGTATTTGAAAAGAAAGTACCACATATATATATTTAAATTTGGGGCAGCCTATTGCTGTGCCAGAATGTTTTTTTTCTTCATCCTGATTGGTTGGGAGTCTTGGTCTGTGTTTATTGGTCTCTGGTATATGGTGATAAGAAAACACACACCAACCGCTACCTCAACGCCCAATCCCACCACCACCCAGCACAGATAAACTCCGTGGCCAAAACACTAATCGCCAGAACCAAATGCCTGGCAGACAAGACACACATTAAGACTGAACTATGCACCCTGACTAAAGTACTGACAGCCAACGGCTTCCACAAAAGCAAAATCACCAGCTTGATCCACAAAAACACACTGAAACATAATAGAGACCCAGAAGATGAACAGACCTATGGAACAGCTGTCCTGCCCTACATAAGAGGTACTACAGACAAAATTAGTAAGGTATTACACAGACATCACATCAAGACTGCCTTCAAAACAGACAGAAAAATAGCAGCCATCCTTAGCAACCCCAAAGATAAAATTGACCTGGAAAACCAAGGCATATACGAAGTCCCCTGTGCATCATGCCCAGCCACATACATTGGACAGACCAATAGAAGAATAAGTACCTGCCTGGATGAACACAAAAATGCAGTCAAAAAGCTGGAACACACTTCCTCACTAGTCCAACACATGGAAGCCACAGATCATAGCATCAACTTCAATGGCACCAAAACCCTAGCCACTATAGAAAACCCTAGCCACAGAATCATCAGAGAAGCCATAGAGATTGAAAAAGACCAGAAAGCATGAATAGAAGAGATGATTCCACCAGGCTGTCAATCATTTGGAAGCCTGCACTCACAAACAAAAATCTCCACACCACAAGCCAGGCAAACACCTGGGCACAAACAGATCCCCCTGATACCTCCAGCTCAAACACATCCCAACCAGGCACCCAGATGAAACCCAGCTTCCTAACTAATGATAGCCGTCCATTTACCCGGCCAAGCTGCACTAAAGGCCTCCAATAAAGTAACACAATGCTGCCAGCCAATCAAGATACAAAAAGAGCCAAAAACAGACAGAAGATATTAGAGACACCAATCAAGCAGAACACAGCAAACTCCGAGACCAATAAACACAGACCAAGACTCCCAACCAATCAGGATGAAGAAAGAAACCATTCTGGCACAGCAATAGGCTGCCCCAAATTTAAATCTGAAACCACTGTAAAAGTCTGACTCACAGACGGACACAATACAGAAGCCTGATGATGGCAGATGAGATTCTGCTGAAACGTTGCTACAACTTTAAAAGAACAACTACAATGACGTGGGAAAATACCCGAACAAAGCTGAAGGCTACAATATATATATATATATATATATATATATATATATATATATATATATATATATATATATATATATATATATATATATAGGATAGATCAATGTTGATTTAGAATACAAAATAATGTATTCACAAAAGTAGAATGAGAAGAATTGTAAAGGTTTACCTGCGGCAAATAAATTGAAATTTTGCCAGAAATAGCTGAGATAAACCAAAGGGAGCTAATAGTAGAGAAGCAGTGTTGCTATTAAATCATTCTTATTCCCAAATCAAGCATTCCCTCCTCTATCTTCTTGTTAGAAAGAACAAAGTCCTATAACTGAAAAACAAGGGGAACTGAAAGGAAAAATAATTGAGCATTTAGAACAGCACAAAAAATAACAGGATAAGAAGTTTGGCTGCGTTGAAGTTTGTTACAAAAAAAAATAGCTAGCACAACTGAAAATCTTGGATGTAAAATCAACAAACAAGAAAAAAACCAAGACCATCATGCTAAGATCAGATGCAAACAAACTAGAACATATGAAAGAAAATAAACAAAAGAACAAGAAGATCAAAGAATATCTGATTAAGAAATGTCACCTAGAGACAAAGAAGCTCAAGGAAGTCCTGGAAACAATAAAGCAGCAAATAACAGCTATGGCCAAAAAAATAACCAGACACAAAACTTGAGTTGCACAACACAATACTGAACAAATTGGGTCATAGCTATCAAACATCAAAAAACATCTGCCAGGCCATCCCACCTCCTTTACATAGATGATCTGTATGGAAAAACACCATCTGAAAAGGATTGCTGCTCAACACTGCCTGTACATACAGTCAAGAGATTACAGTGGAGTTTGGATTGGCCAAACATTCCATCCTTTCCATTAACAGAGGAAAAATAGTAAAAATTGAAGGAATCAAGATGCCCCATGGAAATAGCATCAACAGTGTGGATGAAGACAATTACTACAAATAGCTGGGCTTCCTTCAGTCTGACAACATCAAGCACATGGAAGTCAAGTAAGAGGTTAGTAGTGAGTACATCACAAGATTGAAGAAAATCTTAAGGTTTAAAACCAGTGGAGAAAATAACATCAAGGTGATAAAAAGTCCGTGGAGATTCTTAGTCATCCAGGTCATGGTTGTCCAAAGTACTTTTTTTCAGGAGGCAATTGGAGTTTCATGTTTTTTCTTTGAAGACGTTTTTGCTTCTCATCCAAGAAGCTTCTTCACCTGTGACTGGATGGTGAAGAATGGAAGGATTTATATTCCTTGCAGACAGCTGTTCATTTGCATTATTTTAGAGAGTCATTGAGATCACTTGGAGATTTATCTTCTGTCCTCAGGCTTCCATTACTCACCATCAAGTTAGAGCTGAAGAAGCTTCTTGGATGAGAAATGAAACGTCTTCAAAGAAAAAACAAACAAGAAAGCCCAGTTGCCTCCTGAAAAAAGTACCTTTGGGACAATCAAGGTGATTAATACTTGGGCAGTTCCAGTCAATAGATGTACAACTGGAATAGTGGACTGGACTTAAACTGAACTAGAAGACCAGAAAAATAGTGACAATGTATCATATCCCTCCTCTATGTAAAGACTTTGACAGACTCTACTTATCAAGAAGCAAAGCTGGGCATAGAATGTTCCAAATGTACTAGCCAGTTGAAGAAATATTGGAAGAGTATTTGATAGGCTGTGAAGAAGAGACATGCATCTAGTACATCATGAAGGATTACTAAATACCAAAGAGACCAAAGAGACCTATAAGAAAGATCACATGAAGAATAAAAAGGAGACATGGCAGGGCAAAGTATTACAGTAGAAAGTATTATGTATCGGCCAGTACATAAAAAAAAAAAAAACCTAGCAAGCAAAGCAGGGAACAAGAACTGACAATAGCTAAATGCAGGAAAGTTGAAGAAAGATGGAGGGGCTAATGTTTGGTTGCACAAGATGAAGCCTTAAGGACAAATGCATACAAAGCCAGAAATAAGAAGAAAGCAAATGCCACCTCTGCAAAGAAACTGAAGAAACAGTGGGCCACCTAGCTAGCTGCTACAAGAAGATCACACAGAATGATAACAAACAACGACATGATAAAGTTATGAGTATGAAGAGAGTTGGTCCTAGAACACTGCCCTGAGGGACACCACTATTGACAGGTACTGGATTTGATAGGACTCTCCCGATTTTGACCATTTGTTGTCTGTTTGATAGGAATGCTTCTATCCAGTTATTCAGTTGTCCAGATATACCATAGGATTTTATTTTTAGGAGTAGTTTGCCGTGTACCACTGAATCAAAGGCTTTACAGAAGTCTATGTAGATTGCGTCTATTGCTTTGCCCTGGTCGAGTTGTGTCATCCATATGTTTTTGCAGTGTAAGAGTTGCAGATTACAGGATAGTTTTTTTCTGAAACCAAATTGTTTATTGAGAGTAGGTTGTTTGTCTCTAAGTGGAGGATGATGGATTGGTTAATAATTGATTCCATGACTTTGCAGGTGACGCAGCATAAGGAGATTGGTCTGTAATTTTCAACTAGGCTTGGGTCTCCCTTTTTGAAGATGGGGATGACTGTGGCTTGTGACCATAGGTTTGGCAAGGAGCTGGTCCTGAAAGATTTTTCAAAGATTATGCTTAGAGGTTTGGCTATGGCAGTGGATAGCTTTCTTAAGAAGTAGGCACATATTCCATCCGGTCCAATAGATAGGGATGGTTTTAGATTGCGTAGTGATTTTTCAACATTGTCTTCTGTGTATTAGGTCATTGTTGTTATCTGTGGTACGGTTAGGAAATACTGGGCAAGATCCATTGCTGTTTACAAATACTGAGCCAAGAATGTGTTAAAGATGTTGGCTTTAATGGTGTCACCAGCAGTCTTTACCATCAGGTCCTATCAAGGAGGGATGGACCTTGAGTCTTTTAGTTTGTGTTTACAAAATTGTAAAAAGCACGGGTGGAATTGGTGCTAGAAGGTTTTCTTCTTGTTTAATGTGATAATTGGTGCATTCGGTCTTTATCTGGTGGCATAAGTTTTGTATCGGTTTTTGAAATTGGCAACGTGACCAGATTTGTTTTTCCGCCAGAGTGACCTCTTTTTGGATTGAAGTTTTTTATTGATATGGGTAATCTTCTTTTTGTTTTGTTTTGGGAGTTGTTGTTGGAACATATAGTATGATGACTCTTTTGATTTCAAGTAAGAATATGTTGTAATGGTCTTCAACGGTATTGCATCCAGAGAATAGAGATTGCCAATCAAGGGATGAGAGGTCGTTGTCTATAAGATCATAGTTGCCTTTTTTTGAAGTTATAATTGGGGATTACATCATTGAGGTGATTTTTGTGTGGACGTATGTTGAGACAAAAGTCAATCATATTGTGGTCACTGCTGAAAAGGGTTCTTTAGTTTGTATTCTGTAAATTAAATTCAAACTATTGCAGAAGATGAGATCGAGGCAGTTGTTTAGTCTAGTGTTGTTGGTTACTAGTTGTTCCAGTCCCAGATTTGTAATAGCATTGTAGAAGGTTGTGTGTATGATTTCAGTTGTACAATTATTTAGGGTCCAGTCGATATGAGGTAGATTGAAATCTCCAAGAAAGATAAAAGGGTATGGGCAGGATGTAGCCCATGTTAGTAATGTATTTAGCTTGTTTACATGTTCGATGTCATAATCAGGTGCTCTGTAACATAGTAAGAATCGAATTGTGATATTTAAGGATAGTTCACAGATGATGGTTTCAGGAAGGGCAAGCTCCTGGGTAACTTGGATATTTTTTAGATGTAAGGATTTTTTATAGAATATAGCAACACCACCTCCTCGACGATTTTCACGATCTGATCGGTAAACATGATAGTCTCTTACTGTGGTAATGGAGTCGGGAGAGATGCATTGAGCCATGTTTCACAGACAAATATAATGTCGAAGTTAGCCGTATTAAGGAGGATGAGAAATTCAGGTATTTTATTCACGAGGCTTCTTGTATTGAGTAGTTTGCATTTAAGTCCGGCAGTAGTTAGAATTGAGGTAGTTGGGGGCGCGTGCCTAGTCTTGGGTGATGGTGGATGGGTTGAGGTAGGGTTGTGGTTGAGGGTAAAAGTTGAGAATTGGGTTGCGTGGCTTACTTTTGATACAGTCAGCATGGTAGTCAATGTACAGGTCCTTCTCTCCATTGTCAAGACGGTTTTTGAGTTCGATGCGGAGTACACGGAGCGGGCACGTTGCTGTATGGTTAGGTCAGGCGGCAACGGAGGTTCTTGTGGTTGGTGTTGGTTTTGGCGAGTGAGTTTATAGTATAAATGAATTTACGTTTGCTTGATTCGTTTTTGCAATGGTGCATTGAATATTGGTAAAAATACATGCCTGCAAACAAGAACTGGTGGGATCACAAAATAGACAAAGGAATAGGAAAACAAAGAAGCAAAAGTGCTGTGAGATTTTAGAATTCAAACAGATAAGCGTTTGCCAGACAATACCTCAGACTTAACAACTGATGATAAGAAAAACAAGTAAACCTGGATAGTGGGAGATAGCAGAATAGAAGTGAAAGAAATAAAGAAAAATCACAGATAAAAAGGCCTGCAAGTAGAAGTAGAATGATTGGGGCAAAGGTAGTATCAATAGTAATAGGTGCCATGGATGCAATTCTAAAACAGCACTTCTTGAACACCATCGGCACTGACAAAATTCCCATCAGTTAATTGCAAAAGGCAGCTTTACTTGAAATAACTTACTTCCTGCAGTGATACCTTTAACACCATCAAACAATATCATCTACCTATCAACAGATCCTTGGGTAGGACTGGCAAAACAAAAAAGCCAAATCCAGTCTAAACATCTTGCTGACAGTGTGATAAACCATAATAATAATTCCTAAAATGTTATATGCAAGTATTTTTCAATGGTTACCTTGAAGTGAAGTGAAATATCCCTAAGCTTATCATAGATGATATTGCGTAAGGTCCTTGTGATCAAGGAGCCTTCTAGAGAAGACATCTAGTTTACAGATATCCTGCTGCCTTCATTGAATATTCTAGGATCATCATACATTGTTGTCTTACATATTTTCCACCTCATTTTTCTGTCTACTCCTTTAATAGAAATGTTTCCTTGAAAATGAAAGAAAAAATAGCTTCCGCAACAGAACTTTAGGAGCTGACTAGAAACATCTCATAATTTTAAAATGGTACATAGCTATGGTTCCTCTAATTCTCTCTGGCAAACCAAGTAAGCTAAACAATATCCCATTTGTTACCTAAGTAGATAATAGTAGGTGTGCATATATGGATGTATTAATCAATCAATTAATCAATCAAAGGCTTTAAGCAGTTTTATGAACTGATGTTAAAATCCACATTTTCTAGGACTAAGTCTCACTGAATTCAGTGAAACTTGTTTTTGGATAAACTTCTGGGTCATCATTGGAAACCTTGCATAAAAAACATGTCTTGTTTTCATTAAATATAATTATTTTAGAAAATTTTAAGGAATTAATAGCTGGTTAAGTAAATGTACAGGAGACAGAGCAGGAAACTTGTGCATATTTTTAGTATGATTAAAAGAAATTGGCTCAGTGACATAATGGTGGCTTTAAATTATTTAATTCCCACAAGATGACATCTAATTAATTCATCAGTGTTGTTCCTTTTTGAACATTACTTGATTCACTATAGTTCTATAGTAGAACATTTCCTAAATGTACAATTATTTGCTAGAAAAATAATACCTTCTCCTACATCTGGTTCAGATATACTTTATTGCCCCATCCTTTTCATTTATGTTCTGAGACTTGTTCAGCTTGAAAAAAAGAAGCTTATAACATAAATCAGATTTCATTTGTTTACTATAAATTTAGGACATGATTCAACTAAAGCTAAGTAGTCTGAAAGTTTTTTAGAAAATATATTTATATTATTGGCAGAGTAAAGCACATATCGTACATTAATCTCTTCCACTGAAATCAATGCAAGTTTAAAGTACTTGGCATTGCTTGGATTGCATTCCTATTGTACAATATCACTTATATCATCATATAACAGCATTGATTTGCTACTTAGCTTTTGATATATAGTACAAGGAAAATGTATCTGAATCAGTAGAATATTTCTTGTTTATCCCTGCTTACTTTATTGTAACTAACAAATCTGCACACATATTTCCTTTTGTTGAATCATGACTGGTGCAATCAGGTTAGCTTGTTTGTTGAAATAAATAATTCATTTATAAATAAACACTACATTTCTTATTTCTTTAAAATGTTAATTTTGGACTTCCCACTACAATCTTTACAATAACAGATATTAAAAGCAGCATTTAAAAAAAAAATCACAGCAGCATCTATACCTTAATAAAAGGCCTCAGAAAATAAAGATGTTTTTGGCACCGAAAAGACAGTGACAAACATGGGTTTCTGGAGAGGTTAATCTAAAGTCAGGCTACCATTGAAAGACCCAATAACAGATGCCTACTTGTCAAATCACAGGATGAGAGGGCACCTGGAGCTGACTTTGCATTGGCAATCTTATAGAGGAAAGGGATGGAGATCTTTCTTTCAGATAAAGTAATTCCAACCCTGAACTTTTATTGATTAACACCAGGTTTTGAACTAAGGACAAAAATTAACTAGGAGCCAACAAAGATAATAAAGAACCCATCTAATACGGTCATTTTACCTACTTTCAGCCACCACCACCCCCAATACTTTGTAATAATACAAGTTTCTGAATAATCTTCAAGGACAGCCTTGAACAATGCATTGCAGTAGAAAAGTCAGAAAGGTGATTTTTCTTGAATCTCATATTGCATTTGTATAATAATTTATCTTTTGAAGCAAATAATTCACCATCATAATCATAACAGAAAAAAAATGTATATTTCCATTAACCTGTGTTGCAATAACCTCAGACATAGAATATTTTGGTACTCTCTAGAAAGGTACTGGAGTTTCAGTTTGTATACTTACTTGGTACTTTCTTACATTTTGTCACCCAGTAAGTTTTCTTCCCCATAAATTCTATTGTCAGAAACTTGGTCTGTTGTTCATTTGTTATTGTGCTACCTAATTGGGCTTTGCCATGGGCAGGAATAACCTAAGAAAGTTTAAAAATGAGTCTAAAAACTATTCATTTTTAAAAAAAATACAGTTATGTTCCTCTCTTAGCTAAATTGAATGCTGCTCAGCTGAGTGATTTGTCTAAGAGAAATTCTGGTTGAGTAAGTTACTTAATAGGCCTCAAAGGAGCTTGAAAACAAAAGTACAATGTTATTATTCATAATATCTGTCAAGGTTTCAGGATGAATCCAGAACTTTCACTATGAACTTTAGAATTTCACAGCTATCAAAACTGAATGCATATCCTGATGAATATGGGTCATAAGATTAGGAATCTAGAAGGAACAAGAAGGCATGTCCTTATTTTCTGCTTACCTGATCATTTTGAAAAAAAATGTTGCAGAATATTGGTTACTTACATAGCAGCCAGTACAGAGTTATGAGCTTACCAAAGAAGAACAGGAGCCCAATATAATAAATGCACAAAATAAATGAAAAACTGGCTCCTCAAGCAGAATGAAGCTAAAATCCAAATGATTCCTAATAATGAAAAAGTGTAACTAAAGAATTTGACCTTTGTCTCTTAAAATCTATTTTTTAAATTCAGTCTAATGATAGCCTCTTTCCTCTACCTTCTCTGAGCTCAGATATTATTCTTGATCATGTTTGCCTTCAAGGTAGGCAGGCTGGTCTCTCTCTCTCTCTCTCTCTCTCTCTCTCTCTTTCTCCCCCTCCCTCCTTCCCTGTCTCCCTCTCTGTCTCCCTCTCTCTCTGTCTCTGCTAGCTAACTAACTATCATCTTTGATCTATCTATTTAAGATCAAACAAAACTCAGCAAAAACATTTAAAACAAAAAGGCATGGCTATTTCTGTAGGATTACCACATCTACCATTTATATTGGGATGCAAAATAAGTCTGATTGACTATTACTAAGGTTATACTTTTAGCAGTATGGTTCTCAGTCAATTATACCACATCTAGAACTGTAAGGAAATGGTAGTTGCAGAGTTACTCTGGGACCTTTTATTCTTGTCTTCATGAAAATTGTGAAAGAAGCAATGTATCTAATTCATGCATCTGAATTAAGACAATGGGAACACTGATTTGCACCATATTTTTGAGAATATATCTGTACTTAATACTACAGAGACTAACCATTAATTCATAGACTAATCTTGTCAACATCAACTAAAAGTGGCTCTCCCGATTTAAGCCACTTCCCTATGTATTTTATCTCAAAACATTTATTGTGACATCACAATAAAATGCTGATTTGTGCTGGGATGTTCATGATTTGTATTGGGATGTTTATGATTTGTGTTGGGATGCATGCCCATAATTTCCACCTTCCTTGGAACACCTTCTCTTCCTAGAAGCCTGCATATTTTCCAGTTCCAATTGCCAACATTTCAGGGTTTGGAATTGTGATACTATGCATGGAAAGCATGTGATCTATTACTGAACTATGGCTTCTCCCTGCCTTTTCATAGGAAAGCTTGTTCAGGGTTACTACATATAGGAAACATGTATGAAAATATAACTAGTGAACACTATGATAGTATTGTTTAATCATTCCTATCCAGTTTTATTCTTTATGGAAGCTTAGTTCTTAGGGGAACTTGGTAACTACCAGATAGTCTTTATTTACAGCATCATGTTACATGTTCTCATCTATGCATGTTTATTTCAGTGCTTAGTTTTGTTCTTTGGTTATTAAATATCCATTAGGCCCCATAATCCCAGTAAAAACAGTCCTCTTTAGGGGTGCAGCAGATATACAACACTTTTGCCAAACAATAAGTGGATTCATGGGGGGGGGCATTAAAATACAATAAATTACCTCATTATCACCCCCTTTGGTTGAAACAGCCTATCTCCAATTCACTTGAAGGCAGCTCAAATCTGATTTACATTTGAGTTTCCCAGAGATCAAATAAAAGCCAAATGGGGAATGATGGAAATTTCTCAAGGGAGAAACCAAACTTAGGTAATCAGCTTTCACACTTCCCTTACCAGCAAGATTGGTAGACCTCATGCTTACTGACAATTGGTGAAATGGTTGAAAGGCTCAACGACAGTGTTCCTGTTCTAATATTTTTTTTTAAAATAAAATAAGCATACAATCACATCTTTCCTTTTGCATGACTTCATTTTGTAAAGACATTCGTCAAATGTACTGCAGCAAATCTGAGCATTTTTATAATCTTTCTTACACTTTCCCAGAATAGAACAGAGGGTACAGATTCCCTTGAAGGGAAATACTGATTGTGTCAACTAGGCTTTCTGAATATTTACTTACTCATACTTGAGTTTATCCATTGAACATTAGTATAGCAATAGCGGTTGGACTTATATACCGCTTCACAGTGCATTACAGCTCTCTTTAAGTGGTTTACCAAGTCAGCATATTGCTCCCAACAATCTGGGTCTTCATTTTACCAACCTAGGAAGGATGGAAGGCTGAGTCAATCTTGAACCAGTAAAAATCAAACTGCTGGCAGTCAGCAGAATTAGTCTGCATTCTAACCACTCTTATGCTCTTATATTGCTCACTATCATCACTTGGTGTCCCACTTCAATAGACACTGTGAGTGGAATCAGTAGAAAACCAATTTTTAGATTGGGACTTTTTTTTCCAATTAAGATTCAATCCAGAAGAAATTCTAAAGGCAATTTGAAATTCAAAACTTGCATATGGGTTCTTCATTTTGTATCAGCCCTAACTTTAACCTTTGAAGACATGAAAATACTGAACCACCTGACAGAATAGGCCAGATAGCCCAACTATTTTATTATATGGAGAGTTCAGCTATGAGCCATTCAGAATGTCAAAGTAGCAAGAGAACAAACATCATTAGTTTATTTTTTAAGGAATCATAACTGCCTATACATCTAAGGAACACTATCCACTATCCACTGCTAGGTTTTTGAATCAAGGGCCATGCCTAACCCTTGTATGGCCAATCTGAGGCATGTTCTATGAAACAGATAGAGATGGGGTAAAGAAACAAGTGGGCCAGAGCAAAAACTTCAAAATCATCTCAAAGGGTTTTGAGTTTAATCCACTGTAATAGGTAATTACTAATTTTACATATTTCTTAGAGGAAGAAAATTATAATGGGGTGGGAATTTTGGAGGAATCTCTGAGGCAACATCCAAGGCTAGTTCAGGAGCTTAATCATGTCTATCATTGCTTTTGCATGGATCTTAGATAGCTAAGATCAGGTCATGTTATTTTTTTAAGTATGGCTCTTTTCTTCCCCCATTATCAACTTTTAAAAATTAAACAGATTTCTAAAATGTCATAGTGTAGCTATCCTCTGCTCCAATTATCTGTTTCTTAGATCCCTATTTCTCAGAATCTCTGTTTTGGCTCCAGGCTTGTTGTTCTCAAGCCACATTCCCCACTAAAAAGAATCATATGTAAAAAGTAAATATTTAACCTCATATACAAGTTCCATGACACAAGAAATAACAGGCGACAGATATTTATAATACACTTAACAGTTTTTCCAAGTCAGTTTTACAAGAGCCAAGATTCAATGCAAATTATTAGATAAATACATCATGTTTTTTGAGTATTTGGGGATAATCTAATTAGCAGCTGTTGGTTTAGCAAATAGCCAACTGATTCATTACTATTGAGCAGAGATGAACTAATTATTTGTTAAGCTTATCCTTATCTTTTTCTCCTGGTTTCTGTCTCATTGTATACTTCCATGTCACTCAGAGATGGTCTTCAGTTGAGCCATCTGTATCCTTAACCAAATTAGTGACCTTCAGACATTTTGTACTTCAACTCTTATAATCTTTAACAGCTGCATCCTACATTTATTTTTTATAACCACATTCAGCTATTTTGTTGGACCTGAGATGCATCAGAAAATGAATCTATAAAAGGGTTGTAGTTTTTTTATGTAGTGTAGGTCATGTATGAATGTAGCTATGAATCTATTCCTCTATTCCAGGCTCTCCCTCCCCCGTAAATAAAATGTCTCAATGTTTAAGCAATATTGGTTCTGGTAGTCCTTGACTTATGGCCATAAATGAGCTTGGCAATTATGGTAAGCAGTTGTGATGATTGCAAAGCAGGTCACCACATTACTGGACCAAATTTTAGGACCTTTTTTGGAGCCATCGGTAAACATTGTGATTTTCGAACTGTACCCATTATTTGCTGTGGGCTAGTTATTGCTGGAAACCAGAAGTAAACACCGATTTCCAGCAAAAACATTATAAGCTGTAGTCATGTAACTGTGAGGCTCTGCAAATGGCCATAAATGTGGTTCATTGCCAAGCGCCCAAAATGTGGTCATGTGACTGAAGGGAAAGGCAATGTTGGAATTTTGAAATCAGATTGCAAATTCTTTTTTTGCATGGGAAGTCTATCGTAATCTCAAACTGTTGCTAAGTCAAGGACTCCTGTACTTTCTCCTACCATCTGTATCTCTGGGTAAGTAATAGCCTTTGGCTGATCATGTCTAGACTAAGAAATTAAGTATGGTTGGGCCTAGTTAATCCTTGAATGGGGTGCTGCAAACTAGACTGACAAGTGAAAAAAGGATCACGGAACAAGGCAATTGTAAGGCATACTATTGCCTAGAAAGCGCTCTTGCTGTATTTCTATTTTCTTTACTTCCTGATGAAGGATGAAGAGAAAAATGGAAATCAAGTTGTAGTTTCAGCTCTTTTTAATAAATTACACAGTATACATAATGTTTACCTCAAAGCCCTGGAAAAGAAGGAAGATTATGAATGTTTTTAAGTATAAGTAATTTATTATGCAAAGCATTGAAAGCTTTGCATTAAACAGGGAGAGGACAGAAGGCTATATACCGTATGAAGGAATGCTATATATGGAGATCTTATGAAGATAGGAGCTGAGAAGCACTTTGAACCATCTGAAATTCTATTTACAATAACCATCATTGATACAGAATTTGGAGTTTCCAGAGAGCTCTAAAATCTGCCCAACTGAAGCGGATTCTGTCAAAGAATAGTTCTGTAAGCTGCATTTCCCTAACACAGATTCAAGCAATATTTTCTGCTGAATGCATTAGCTGCTGACCATAGGGGGTGAATCATGCCAATTCCTGCCTCTGTCCTCTCCCCACCACCCCCTGGAGAGAATAAAACAACTTGTTTCTGCAATGGATACAACAAAGGGCCAAGGCAGCCCCCTCTGACGCCCAAGGAATTTGTGATAACTTTCATAATTAGCTCCCATAATAAAGCAATTAATGGTTTCTCAGTCAATTCCCTCTGTAGTTAGCAGGGGAAGTTTTGTCAGAGCCGTTTACCTACTGCTGAGACACAGAGCCTTGCAAAGCCCTGGGAACCAGGAGACACCAGAGCCTGAAACACTGCAAGACTTCCAAGCCCTCAATTAGCCTGGCAATTCAGAAGGAAAACAATTCTCCACTTTCTCATTAAAAGATGAGCTTAAAAATCCACCCAGAATGACTCTACCCCTGCTTGGTGAAAAGAAGAAGTTGCTTTTCTTCCAAAGCACCCCCTGGGTTTGGTTCAAACTAGGCTGAGAGCTCCTTTGGCTGGCTAAATTGCAAGCAAGGGGGGATAATGGGAGATTGATTAGGGTTAATAGACTTATTTTTACTGGTCATGCCGCACAGCAGTCTGGATTGTGGTGCTCCAAAACATATTATCACAAGCCATAAATCAAGGCCCTTGGAGGGGATTCAGACCTTTCTCTTTCTCTCTCTCTCTCTCTTTCTCCATCTGAATGGCTAATTAACAATTCACGTTTGTCTCCAAACTGCTATTCCCAAATGCCTCTTGGCTGGTGTCCTTTTTCTAAAGGCTCTACTCACGGGGAACGTTGCAAATCTTGGAAGAGCACTGACTTCTCTGTCCCTGCAAATATAGTGGTATGAATAGTTGGGCCAGTTAATCATCAGGCCAAGTTGCCATTTTGTACAATAAAGCCTGTCCCTTATTATTACTTTTTAAAAAATAGGGATTTAAAAATAATTGCATCCTAACTACAGGGTGCTTCAGGTGACAGCTATGATTCTTCCCCTTCTCTTCTAACCTTACAACAGCTCTGAAGAGGGAATGAGGCCGAGAGGTGGAGACTGGTTTAAATGAGCTAAAAGGCAGTGAGCTTCGTAGCACAGTGGGAAGTTGTATGAAAGAACAATTCTTTTGCTTCTTGAGAAATCCAAAAAATAATTTAAAACATGACAGATCGGCTGCCTTCCTTATGTCTGTGTGGCTAATTCTGTCTTCCTGCTTGCTATTAATGCACCCATGGCTAAACATACTAAAAGATAAGGCAGGCTGGCTTCTCATTTAAAACAGGCTAGCAGAACTTGTCTGCACACAGGAGAGCCATTCGGAATCGCTGTTTATGGCTGATCTTGTGGGAGATACCTATTTTCACACACTTCCTTATCAGTTCCTTTGCCTCTGAACTTTTCTTCAAATGGACCAATGAATTAATATAATCAACAAAGTCCCTGCCCTCGTAAGGAAGGGATACTCTGAAAATTTATATCATTACCCCTCTTCCCAAGATGACCATCAAGGTCCAATGGGAAGATTTACAGACAAAAACCTTATGCTTGCAGTAGGCCCGCAGATTTCAGAGATCTCAGATCAAAAAAAAAAAAGAGGGGGGCAATGTTTTTGGTGGCAATCCCTTCAGGAAAGATGAGGAAAAGAAGCCCCAATTTGAGATTAAAGATCAGAGAGCTAATGAAAGACTGCAAGAAGGCTCAAAACACTTCAATCACTGTCCTTCATTAATATATTCAATAAACAAACATCCCTTAAGAATCCACTGTTAGTACTTAAGTAAATTCCACATGAAAGCACACTTCTCATAAAACATTTCAACTTCTATCTCAGGCTAATATATTAGGACTCATTTCATTTGCATTTTAATGACAAGGCTATACTTTTCGGATAAATGACTGCACTTTATCAAAGGATGACTTCATTTGGTCTGTAATGGTTCTTGGCCATATGGGAAACATATCGATGCTGAGAAACTGCATACCACGGCTCACATGGCTAAAATTACCAAGTTCCACGTTTCACTTTGCAGAGCTGCTTTTAAAAAGAAGTTGGAGGAAAAGCACTGAATCTTAAAAAAAACATAATTTACATTTCTCTCAAAATCAGGACAAAATTGATTTGGTAATTTTGGTTCTCTTCATCCATAATGATATTTCCATCTCAGGTTTTGTAAAATAGCAAGTTTTTAATAATGTAACGTTCGGTAACATTTTGTGCTATGTGACCATTTAAACTAACAGTGAGCTGGCCTGGTATTACTAACTAGCGGTAAAACTTTGTAAATTTGGAAATGTCAGTGTTAGTTTGAATTGTAGTTCTATTTCTGTTAACAATAAAGAAACTGCCATTTCAGAATAAGCCTCATAATGTATTGTTTTTCCCTGCTCCACACCCCCCCCCCCCACTTTATTTTTGACTCCTTACAGCAAAAAGTTTCAGTTTCCATGTGATGGATGCTTTTGGTAATGGTTATCCCCATGACAAATTTCATATTGGCCCTTTTCTAGATTTCCTTTGAAAATCTCATACTACATGGCATTAAACGGTAGCTCATTGATGTGCTCTCTTCCTTGAGATATTACAGATAACATCTCTGGAAAAGAAGAACATTTGCTATACAATCTGCAAACGTTTGGATTTTGTTATATTAGAAAGTTTTTGCATTAAAAATGAGGCAATTCAAACTTACACTCATAATTGGCTTCTATGGGACCTTTCTCTGAAACACACATCATTTTAAGAACAAGTGAAGATGGGAGAGACAAATGGACCTTTCTTACCTGCAGGATTTGGAGCTATGGCCCTTTGGTATACAACTGATGGCAAACTGAGAGATAGTAAAACATGCTGGAGCAGCCTGCAACTCGCTGGGTTGTTTAGGGTGATTGATGAGTGCCAAAGTTCCCTGTGGGGGATAGGAAGACAAGCCTCTGCTCTCATCCCCTCTTTGTTTAGGATATGTTCTCAGTCAGCAACAGATGGCCCTTGTTCCCCTTTGCTGACCATAGATTTGCAAATGCCATCCATCTTCTGTGTCTGACAAACTAGAGGACAGATGAGCTTGGTGGAGGAGATGATGGTGGTGATGAGAGGGGGAGGAGAGGGAGAAGGAGAGGGGGGGAGAGAGGGAAGAGGAGAGGAGAGGGGAGGAGAGGGGAGATGAATGGAAAGGAAGCAGCATGAGGAGGTGCTTTACCTAATTTTGCATATATTTTTTTCAAAGGAGGGCATATTCATAATGTTAACTTAGAAAGAGACATTGCATCAAAGCAGGCAGGCTGTTTGATCTTTTTCAAGGCCCATCGTCCAGGCATACTGCACCATTTATATTGGTTTGTTTGAATTTCATCTTGGCAAATAATTGGTCCTCCCCAGAGAGGAAAGAACCAACAAGAAGGCTTATACAGATCAGTCTTCCTTAGCCCTTGACCAATTGAAGTGAGGAAACAGAACAGAATAACATAGTTGGAAGGAACCTTTGAGGTTTTCTAGTCCAAAAACTTGTGTAAAGACTAAATTCAGGGAGCTACTTTTCCCCTTTGGTAGGTGCAATGAGATTTCCTTGAGTCTCAGAAGAATCCTGATTTAGGCTCTCTCCAGTAGACCATGGAATGAGGGACATGTATTTTACTTTGGCATGTGGAGAGAGGGATGGGATAGTGATTATAGGAGATGTACCCTTGCATGTGGCTCTTACTCATGTATGCTCCCTCATGTATGCTAAGTGTGGGGGAGAACCAGAGAGGAAAAATGAAGCCTTGTTAAATCCTGCATTATGCAGATTCCTGAGTAGAATAGAACCACACCCTTAATATTAACAGAAGGTTATTTCCCAAATGCTCCATATTATAAATCAAGTTCCAAAAGAATAACATAGATTGCTGACTATGTCTATTTCTACACACATATTAGTAGTTAGTACACAGCACTGTGAAATGAATCTGGAACCTTGCAAAAGTTAGGGGGGGAAATACTGTTTCATAAAAAGAGCAGGTAAAATTAATACAGCTGAAATGGGTGGGATTAGCTGCAGCCATCTTGTCTGTTGCTTTAGTAACAACTTAAAAACAAACATTCAGGTTGAAACCTTTCCTACCTATCAGTTACACATTTTGCTTAGGGATATCTCAATTATAGTAATTTTCTCAGATCCCTGAGTGGTAACTGTGCCAGTTTCTTGCAGAGAATATTATAATATTTTAAAGGCTAAGAAATATATTATCATATAAGCTTTCATGGATCTCAATTGCCTTCATCAAATACAAGGCATTGTAGTTTTCATAAAAGGTACATAATATATACAGATAGCAGTTGTGGTGGAAAGGGAAGAGAAGAGAAGGAAAAAGAAGATTTTTTTTAAAAAAAAGAGCAAGGTAATATTCAATAAGAATGATATATGTTTCAGGTCAAATAACAAACAAGCTCAATTATATTCTGAGTCATGTAAGATTCTGTGGATAAGATACAATAAGCCCAGCTATAGAATCACATGGCCCATTTAATATTTCTATTTAGTTTTATAGAACTTCTGAACGCTGTCCTGAATACCTCACACTTTATACATTGTTTTTTTTTTCTCTCCAAGATTCAGACAAATTCAGCATTCCCAGCAAAGCATTCAAAATTTATCTAGAGACATTCTCTTGAAAATGAATTCAGCTGGATGCAGCATTTGGCATGTGTTTAGAGCCATGAAGTTAACTGCTATGTGAAATTTGTTCTCTCATTGTCACAATAGACAGTTGATATCTCAGATGTTATGTCTGTGTAGACCAGATTTCTTCCCATCTTTAATTCCAACCTTCCAAGTAACAATGGTTCTTTTATTTCAAACCTAGCCATAGTTCAGGAACTGTCTGCCACTGATGACAAATTATTCAAATTTAACAAGAAATGGCTATACACTAAAAAAAAAGTTACAGACAGGGGAAGATAAGAATACATGAAAATCCTGTCTTCCAAATTTCCAAGTGCAGCAATGTGATTATTTTCAGTAAATTAAAGAAGGGACTGCAAAGTTTTGATCTTTCTATTATTCATCCACTCTAGCCCCCACCTTTGGTTCAATAGTGCAGGCTGCAAAAACTTCCACTGCTCTTTGCAAGACAGTTTCTACTCTCTTTCTCTCTCAATGCAATCAAGTTAAAGAATTAATTCACATTTTTCAAGCTTAGTCCAAAGGCTTTTGATTAAGGAATTGGGCATTGGACGCTTACTGTATGCCATCTTTACAAATGTTAGAAATCTTGCTAAAATATTACTAAAATCTTGCAAAATTTTGGTCATGGGAGCTGCACATATGAATTAGTCAATTTATATATTAAACTTTATCTGAAATAAAGTTTATCTTGAGTTATTAAAATACTCTTAATTGTAAAATATACTACAAGCAGGTTGATCAAACAGATTGTATTATGCCTGGTAGCTGAAACATGTAATAATTCCAGTGAAAAACCCACTAAGGTATTGTAACTGTTGTGACTGATCATTGTCTTGAAAGAGAGGTGTGCAATGTTATGAAAGTGCTTTTGCGCAATTTCTCCTGAGTGTAATATGCCTTGGGCAAGCAATCAGCTCTCAGGAGTCCTCCTAAGATTTCAAATAAGACCAGTCAAAATACTGGTGTGTAACAGTAGCAGGGTCACGAAGGTATATCAAACTGTACATGCAGTGCCTTTTCAGTACAGACACTAAACCTCTGATTTGCATCTAAATCAAAGGCAAAGAAAAGCATGGATCTCTAAAAAAAATCTGACTAAATCAAAAAGATACATGAGTACAACCTGAACAAAGAGTACATGAAGATCATTTTTATGAATGGAGTGGTAATCCTTAGTTTGCAGTGTGCAGTGCATTTTATTCTAATTTTACTAAAATCATCATCAAAGTACATAAATGAAGCATTTAGAGTTGAATCATTCACCTTCAAGAATCTCTTCCAAGAGGAATTTCTGATGTCTTTCATTTATATTTCTTGTTTTGGACATTAAAGTATTTGATTAATAATAACTTTAGAATTCAAACAGTGAAGCAGCTGCCACATATCACCCTAAACATAACAACTTTTAATAAGAAAGATTAAAAAAAATCTGGACAGTGGATGTTGCAGAACGCTGAGACAATAGAAGAGAAGAGGAAGAACTGGAGAAAATCACAAAATACAAAGACCTGCAAACAGAAGTAGAACAACTGTGGCTAAAAAAAAAAAGCAATAGTAATAAGCAACTTTGGTGGAATCCCAAAACATCTGGAGAACCTTTGGGATTGAGAAAATCACCATCAAAGTTGCAAAAGGTAGTTTTCCTTGGAATAGTTTACATACTGTGATGATACCATTAAGACCATCAAACAAGAACATCTGACTATGTCAGGTTCTTGGGAACGACTCAATAGATAAATAAAAATGTCAAATCCAGCCTAAACATCAGGCTGACTATGCAATGAACCATAAAAAGTGATCTTTTTGTTTCTTGGACTAAATTGTTTTCATGTGAATTTTAACTCTCCATCAGATATTTTGATCAATAGAAAAATAAATCTTGTATTTTATAAATAATAAATTAATAAATAGTAATTCAAGTTCCCTGAGTTGAACTTGACTGTTGCTAACCTTATGGACATATCTGTTGTTTTCTTGATAAGAAGAAAAAGTTACTGGCCAATGCCTTCTTCATAATGTCTTCCAGGTCTGATTCTATTTAGCTCTTTGAAATCAGACAAATCTGAATAAATAAATAAAAAGGCATCAAGCATGTATGTTCATTATGGAACATATGAAGATATTAATTTATCTCCCAGATTGAACTTTATTTCTCTGCTATGCTTTGCAAGTTGACATATCAGAGGTTAATTTTTACAGTAAGCATCTTTATTACTTTCACACAAAGCCAAACATCTGGTTACTAAGAACATGTGTACTGCCATCTTATTCTGTCCTTGACAGAATAATAACAATAGCTTCTAAATCAAGAACAGCCATAGTTCTGGTTTAGGAAAATTTCCAACAAGAATAGAAGATGAAGTAGATAAAAGCAACTATTTCACTTCAAAGAGATTGTCTCAATTCTTGTTATGTTTTAGGCTGGAATTCTCAACTTCTAGATTCTTCTAGATTGCTAGATTCTCAACTTCTTACACTAATATTTTCTAGGGAAAGATAAAATCACTTTCTCTGTATTTGTTATCATGCTTTAATCAGAATAAAATGTAGACACCACAAATCCAAGATTTAGTCCATTCTTTAGTTCTAGATCACTGATCAAATTTGCCTAGATTTTTCTAAATTTGCAGCACATTCTTTAGAAATAGGCAGCTTGCATGTATGCTGTTGAAAAAACAAACAAGAAACTAAATTTCCCTGCTCTGGTTTAACCATACTCTTGAAACAGAACAAATAGAAAAATATTGAAACTTGCAGAAAAAGTATAAGCCAGACTGATCCTGTTCTTCACTGATAAAACACTTAATCTGGGTTTTATTGAGATGATAAATGCCTTGTCATCCACCATTGGTGCTTGATTTCCACAACTAGTGACTGCTTTTCTTCTACAGTACGAGTGTCAAACTTGATTGTGTCATGTGACATCACGTGATGTATTGCAACGTTTTTTGCCTTGTTGAAGCCGGGGTGGGCATGGCCTGCACATGATGCATCTGGCCCATGGGCTGCCAGTTTGATACCCCTGTTTTATAGGTAGATTCTCTCATGTATCTCTGATCTACCATCTGTGTTTCACTTACCCACTGAAACATCTTAAACACTGTTAAGCGAGGAGTCTCTTGAGATAAGTCACAGTCATCTTCATGATCAGGATGGTCTTTTTCATTATGCCTTCCCCCCTCCCAAGGTATATGTGTGAAAGATTCATTGAATCTATTCCACAGTAACACAAGTCACTTTAAAAGCTCTGCTGAATCAAACACCGGCCTCATTACATTTATACAAGGTGTAGTCAGGCCCAAGAATAGCAGTTTTCTTTTATATCCCCATGGTCTGGTTCTGGTCTCAATCCCAACCCATGAGACAGCCTTAAGATCAATAACAGTTCCAATATAAAAGTCATATTTCAAGCCCATCCAGTCATACCCTCACAGTGTATAAACTTGCTTACAATAGCTGGTCAATAGAGGGCAAAGGATTGTGACCAAGTAGTTGGTACAATCAGAGATGATAAGTTTGGTGGAATGAGAGACGTCTGTTCACCAGCCACTCTCCAGAATGGCATTCCTTTCCTAATGTTACCCTCTCCATTAGCATTTTATTTATTGAGGCCCTTTTACTCATATTTATCAACCCCTGTTTTTGTTACCAATTTCTGTCCAAGCTTTCAACAAAGAAGAAAAGAGGTGGTTTTATTTTATTTGGTGAAGAACAGGAAATGATTTTCTCCTTATTTGCCAGTTTTCCTGTCTTTCCCACTGTCAATCACTCCTTCCTTTGTTATGAAGACAGAAAGGGGGATACCCAGCAGCTCCGAAGTTTCCTATCTGGTTGCACAATAATTCTCGGGACTCCTCTGACTTGTGTCTTCACTGTATCCTTCTTCATTTCAAATTATTTTAATGTGGGTGATATTCAGAAGGTGATAAGAAGAGCAGACAAACCAACCTTAGGAAGGCAAGTCTTGAAAATGAGACCCGGCTCATGGTGACAGGCTAAAAGAATGGACAGCAAAGCCAGAGGGTCTATTTATAACATTTATATATAAAATGATCCCATTGACTCTAATAAGTACCACACTCACAAACCAAGTAAAACCATTCAGCAGTGATTTAGAACAGACATGAGGACATTTTGCAGCACTTTTTTTTCCACATCTCACAGCCAGTAAGAAACCATGTCAGCATTAATTGTGCTGCCCCCACAGTGTGCCCTTAATGTCCATCCAGAACGAGGCCATGCTGGCCTGCTATCCTTATGCTCCTCCACATGACATTGTAACTACAGTGATTAATGGGTTTTCCTGGCTTCAATTTGAATGGAAGAGCTACCTTCAGTCATTTTGCAGAAAGTGTATGGGGGGTGATACTTATAAGGCCTTAAAGCTCCATCCAATCACTTTTTTTTTGCTTCGCCCCCTCCCCCCAAAGGACTATTGACCTCTCAACCTAACAACTATTTAATGGGAGCAAAGAGCTTGTCTCTCTTAATGGCAAAATAGTTGCTGAAATTGTGCAGCTGAAATGCAGCTGCTGTATAAGTATTCTCATAGCTGCAGTATTAACACAGGAGGAAGATGTCTTTGCTTCTGGGTTGCTCTCATGGATATCCATATTATTTTTCCCAAATTTATTATTGAGCTGTAAACTACTGACTATTGGTAGGAAAGAGCTATAACTATTTGTGCCTCTTGGCTGCCATCTAGCGATTGACCAGATTTGCGTAGCTAAAATGCACACCACTTCTGAAAATACTGCCTGGAGAATTGTACCCTTGCTAATAGTAGTTGCCTGGAGTTGAGGCTGACTCAAAGGAAAAACACCCCCGCCCCTGAAAAAAAGGGTGGGTGGGATAATTTATCTACTGAGCCATGTCTGGTGCACATAGAAAAACTTGATATAGCCACCCCTGGAAATTCCTGCAATATCACTAGTCTGATTACTTGGCTTTGTTGGAGGCTAAACAAATTTGGTTAAAAGCCCAGCTTCTGCTTCAATATCTTTTCCAAGCCTCTGGATTTCTCATTCCTTCTTTGAAGCCTCTGTAGGTATATAGGGCCCCTTATCTACATGTCCCATAATATCATTTATAAATGGGAGATTCCTACAGTAAATTGCTTTTTCCTCCTGCAGAAAAACAAGTTCTATTAGCTGTTCTTTCCTCATTAAAACTATCTCATCTTATCTAAGGGGTAAGAGATGGATGGGCTGCTACTGGTTTGAAATTGCACATTATAGAAAAGGGGGACCATTTCCTCCCACCCTCTCATCCCCCTGCTGCCTAAACTCCAAAGGAAGTTTAGGCTAGCTTTTTACAATCTACCTTAATTTTCATTTTCCAAGAATAATAAATGCAAACTAGCAACCACCAGAAAATGTATCAGACAGAAGGGTGGGGGGAGGTAAATCCCAGGGAATGTGACTCGAATGTGTGGTTAATTCCAGTTGCTCTTTTTTAGAAGAAGAAAAGAAAAAGTTGCATGGAAAGAAGAAAAGAAATTCATTCACACAGGAAAGCAATCTTAATTTCAAGTTTTCAGAGGTTTAGTGTGAATGGGTAAATGCACTGGGAAGAAAAAGTGGGTTATTTTAATAACAAAAAACTACTCCTGATGACCCTTTTAAAGTCAAGCTCTGAATAAATGGAAAATAGAACGATCTGTGTGTGCATACATGCATGGTTTTTTATATCAAAATTCAATAGCCCACAAGTTAAGAAATTAATGGGGGCAGCAGGCATTAGACATAAAGATCAAATATATCAGTTCATAGCCAACAGGGGTAAAATGATACTGTACCTCAAAGTAGCAATAAATGTAAAGTGCTTATCTTCTGTTTCAGATGGATGATGAACAGTTTCTGAATTCTTCTGCTTTAATATATTGGATAAGAAAAATGGTAATGGGAATGAAATATATCCAGGATTCTAACTAAAAAAAGAAACTTCCGGATTCAAAGATAAGACCACATTTATCTTCTCAGGCCAGGAAAGAGTAAAGGGTGAGAGTTGGGACAATAAAGATTTACACAGATATAAATAATTCTATTCCAACCATATTTCTCTTCTACATGTATAGTAAAGACTTACTGTAGCAATTCAAGAACTGTGTCATCAGATCTGGAGTAAAGATATATTGAGGATCCCTCCAGATGTTTTTTGGCTAGAAGTGCCATTCTACCCTCAGTGCTATTCTGATCTTCAAGATGTATCTGTCAAGTTTTTAATCAACCGTTCAAATTATGACTTTATAGAAGCTTGATCTATAGATATTTGACATAGTAAGATTATCCATCCTGTAAGAAGATTTATTAACTGATGCTGGCATACCACGTGGCTATTGAAAAACAAAGAGATAATCAGAATTCTGTCTCTACTACTCTTTTATTACAGTGTCTAGCTGTCATGGGCGGCGAGGTCTCCTAGCATAGTTTCTCCCACTATATTTGCTTCTGAAAATGTACCTCTCTTTTCTATTTATAAATTATGTATTTATTTTCGAATATATTTTGTGACATTGTCTACTTTCAAAGCAGGTTATGAGAACATGGTTGAGAAAGAGGAGAAGGTATAGATTTGTGATTTATATAAATGTTATTGAGAAGATCAATTCAAAATTGATTTAACTTTTCCTAAATTGAAAATCGTCAGATATTTGGGGTTTTAAATCACGTCATTTTTTACTAGGCTTCTTTTTCAGATCCCATCCAGCTGTGCTCAAAGACCAATGGGAAACTTCAGTATTGACAGGCCCTTGAATTATACTCAGGCTTTGACAATAGATGTTCCACTGATGACTTGCTCTTATTTGGGTGACTTGTTTTAGAATATTTGAAGCGGTACCTAATTGCTTATAGCTTTTTATTGCTTGCACTGGATTTATGGGGTTAAAGTACAGTGCATTTTGGAACATGGATAAGATCAGAGGTGGTATTTCATCAGGATTTGACCAGTTCTGGAGAACCAGTAGCAGAAATTTTTGAGTAGTTCAGAGAACCGGCAAATACCACCTCTGACTGGCCCTGCCCCCATCTATTCTCTGCCTCCCGAGTCCCAGCTAACAGCTGAGTCTTCTTTTGCTGTCCTGCACAGGAGAATGGAGCTGGAAAACAGGTTAGTGGGGTGGGGAGGGAATGGAGATTTTGCAGTATCCTTCCTCTGCCATGCCCACCAAGCCACGACCACAGAACTGGTTGTAAAAAAAAATTGAATCCCACCACTCCCTCTAATTTCTCTAATTTCTCATCTGTCTTCTTATATAACAGATAATCAGAGTTGGAAGGGACCTTATAGGTCATCTAGTCCAACCCCCTGCCCAAGCGGGAAACCCTACACCATTTCTGACAAATGGCAGTCCAATCTTTTCTTGAAGGTCTCAAGTGATGGCACTCCCACAACTTCCGAGGGCAAGCTGTTCCATTAGTTGATTGTTCTCACTGTCAGAAAGTTTCTCCTTATTTCCAGGTTGAATCTCTCCTTATTCAGTTTCCATCCATTATTCCTTGTCTGGCCTACAAGCACTTTAGAAAATAGATTGACCCCTTCCTCTCTGTGGCAGCCCCTCAAATATTGGAACACTGCTATCATGTCTTCCCTGGTCCTTCTCCTCACTAGACTAGCCAAGCCCAGTTCCTGTAACCGTTCTTCATATGTTTTAGTCTCCAGTCCCCCAATCATCCTGGTTGCTCTTCTCTGTACTTTTCCTAGAGTCTCAACATCTTTTTTATAATGTGGTGACCAAAACTGGATGAAGTACTCTAGGTGTGGTCTTACTAGGGCTTTATAGAGTGGTATTAGTACCTCACTTGATCTTGATTGTATCCGTCTGTTAATGCAATTTAGGATTGCATTAGCTTTTTTGGCTGCTGCTGCACACTGCTGACTCATATTTAGCTGGTTGTCCACTAAGACTCCAAGATCCCTCTCACAGTTACTGCTATTGAGCCTGGTTTCACCCAGTCTATATGTGTACTTTTGGTTTTTCTTGCCTAAATGTAGGACTTTATTTTTCTCTACACTGAATTTCATTTTGTTAGATACGGACCAGTGTTCTAGTCTGTCAAGATCCAGATGGATCTTGAGTCTATCTCCTTGGGTGTTAGCTGTTCCTGCCACTTTAGTATCATATGGAAATTTGGTAAGTTCCCCTTCTATTCCCTCATCTAAGTTGTTAATGAAGATATTGAAGAGTACTGGGCCTAAGACAGAATAAGATGATGGTAAAATTGGTGTTAAGGGGACCCCATCATCAGCATTAGTAGTAAATTTATGCCAATGGAACTTTTCATAGGCAAAGACATCCATGAAAGGGTTCACATGTCCATTGCTGCAACAGCATTCCTTTTTATTCTTTTATATTGCGTTCCTGAAGAGTTTTGAATTCAATGGCAACGGTTTATGATACAAATGATCTTTCACAATTGCCTACATATCATTTATGGGGAGGGAAGATTCCAGCTGTATCTGTTCACATTAATCACTTACTAGCTCCCTTTGTAGGCCTTTTGACAAACTTTTAACACAAATGAAGGATGGGGGAATTTTATCATAATTTCATCTTTCATTTTGAAGATTCCCCCGTTCTTTATGTGTATGATAAACTATTGTGGAAATCCTCTCTGAAGACAAAACGTCTTCTTCCAAAGCTTAATGTAGCACAGTATAAATTACAGACCTCTCATCCCATGAACCTTCCCTCTTATTTAAGAAAGCTCAGAAGAAATAATTGTGGAACACTGCTTTGCTTAAAATCCTTCCCGGCATCTTCAATCAAACACATTAAGAATAAAAATAGGGTGGCTCTTTTTAAAAGAACAGATATACACACATCTGTTTAATTGGAATAACACACCAACAACTTTATAAAGGCCTAAAGCTCTAAAGCCTTGAAAGGACTCCTTGGGAGAGAGACAATTTTAGATCCAAAGCAGTAGTACATAATCAGGGGGGCAGAAGTAAAACAAGACCATTATTGAAATTCCTGGCTTATTTCAGAGAACCTGTGGAAAGCAGAGGTTAGACAAATAAGCCAAATTCAGAAAATTGAACTTTTATAAATGTGGAAAATCAATCAATCAGTTGATTAATCAATCTCATTTCCAAATGAACTGGTTCCTTCTCAGTGGGCCAAAAGCATTGCCTGGTTTTCCTGCTACCAAAAAGATAGAATGATGGGAATCTTTTGTTTTCCTTACAAGCAACTCAGCATTAGGAAGGCCTTTAGCCAGAATGGGACAACTCCCTTCAATATAATAGCAATAGCACTTATACACCGCTTTCTAGCCCTCTCAAAGCGGTTTACAGAGTCAGCATATTGCCCCCAACAATTTGGGTTCTCATTTTACCCACCTCGGAAGGATGGAAGGCTGGCTGAGTCAACCTGGAGCCTGGTGGGATTTGAACTGCCAAATTGTAGGCAGCTGGCTGCAGAAGTAGCTTGCAGTACTGCACTCTAACCACTGCGCCACAGAGGCTTCTTTTTTTGGCTGCTGTCCAGACTAGTATTATGGATTCCATCATGCCTATAAAGTGCATGATATTTTATGCAAAACTACTCTTTGGAAAATTTTCTTTTTTCTCAGTTGTTCATGATAGCTTTACCAGTTGCCAGGTTGTTCGTCCCTAAATAATGTTAAGGTGGCTAGCTGTAAACTCTATTTTAACTTCTCAGTTTCTTTTAATAGGGATCATGATAATGAAAGGATTGGAGGGGATATTCCTCACTTGCTGCTATTGAGAAACTATATCAAGGATATTGTGATATAGGTGGACCATGAGACCTTCTGATCCAGGGCTACCTGAAGAACCATCTGGTTTGTATAACAAAAAAAGAAAAAGGAAAATATCAGCATGAGCAGTGAAGCTTTGTGGCAGAGGTGGTATTCAGCAGGTTCTGAGCAGTTCTGGAGAACCAGTAGCGGAAATTTCAAGTAGTTCAGAGAACTGGCAAATACCACCTCTGACTGGAGATTTTACAGTATCCTTCCCCTGCCACGCCCACCAAGCCACGCCCACAGAACTGGTGGTAAAAAAAATTGAATCCCACCACTGCTTTGTGGGATGTATAGCCATCTGACAAAGACTAACCAGGGAATGTAACTTGTGAGGAAAAGCTGAAAAATGGTTATGAAAATTCAGCATATGAGTCCAAGGTCCTTCACCATAATACGTTATGAGTTCAAAGTGCAGGAGGTGACCATGCAAAATCCCTGAATTTAAGTTCTCAAATAATTCAAAATAGTTTTTAAAGCTTTTATTATGGAAACATCTTCTAAATCAAAGAAGAGAGAGAGAAAATAAAGCCATATTCTTAACAGGTAAAATGTATTGATCATTTTACTGACGTCTGAATATGTACTTGTAAGGTGAACATGGAGTATATCAGTGATATCTAAATATTTAGAATATTTAGAATTAAACCTCTGTTTTTTTGTCTTAAAAACATGAGGGTCCAGTTGAAGGCAAAATGGGAAATTTACAGTACCAACTTTTCTCCCTTAGTTTCTGTTTGCTCTCTTTAGAGGGTGCATGCTTTGGGCTCCTTCTATCAAACAACGCCATCTTGTCGGTCCCCAGAGTTGTATCTTTTCAATGGCATTACCTTTTCTATGGAATAATATATCCCCAGAGATATGAATCTCTATGAAAAACCTGTTAGGGTTTTTCAAGGCCTTGAAGACCTGGCTGCTTCCCAGGCATTTGCATTGTGGGATGGGGGTGGGATAGATGAACTCTGCTGTTCTCAATGTGTGTGTGTGTGTGTGTGTGTGTGTGTGTGTTTTAGGGAGTGTGGTTTTATCCTTGGGATCTGCTGGGGTTTTTTTTCTTCTGTATTTTAATATTGCAACCTGCTGCCTAAAGTCATATGTTACATAGATAGTTATATAAATCAAACCCAATTAATAAATACTCCCAGTTTTCATTAAAAAGAAAACAAAAGACAAGACTGGAACCTGAAATATAAAGCAAAACATTTATAATGGTCACTATTCTGCTCATTTTGTAAGAAAAAAAAACTTACATTTTTTAGTGACTTTAGTCAATATACAAAGAAATGTAAAACAGTGGCTGACACACACAATGTATGGAAAAGGGGATTCTTTTGAGGTTTCTTATTAATCTAGATTTCAAGTGACAGCAAAAACAGGAGTTTATAATATTTCTAACTCCTATCTTTTATTTTTAAAAAGAGAGCTTTTGGAGTTTCTAAATCCACTTTAAAAATTACGCTGCTAATGAAGCCAGATAAAGTCTATTATTTTTACTTTTAGGTTTCAAAAGAAAGGATGACAGCTGAGAGCATATAAATCACACCGGTCTTGCAAGGTAATTCTGTATTGTGATACATGGTCATTTGAGGAATTGGGTGAGTGAAGTTCAATGATGTTCTCGCCAGCCTCCTGATATCCTGTTTCTTTTGGGGAGAAACACATGGAGACACTGAAGTTGCTTATATAGTAAAGCAATTTATTAACTGAAGAGGTTTTAGCTGTATGAAATGCGGCGTTAAGCAAGTTTTAAAAATTCCTCATTCTTACCTCCTGGAGAGGGACTCACTTTCTGTCTTAAGAGCCTGCCTTGACATTGAGACACTTTGGCCTCCAACTTCTATATATTCTATCTTGTGAAAGAACCCAAGAGCAGAGACCTAAAGGTGGGCTGAGAGACTGACCATGTGGGATTACCCAGGTTAAGAAAGTTAAAAAAAAATATGTATTCATTTATTAGATTTATATGCTAACCGTCTCTACAAAATGTTGAAGAAGGTTAGCAATTCTTTGATCCACCTTCGTCTAATCTGAATTAAGCACCAGTTTGATTCTTTCAAGTAGGCCATGGTGACATTGGTTATTGTTTGGGGAGTTAAGCAACAATTGAGAATTTTAGCACTGATAAAAAAACATAGTATGGATCCTAGATTGATCTTATGAAAAAGAAGGAGTAGAACTTTTTGTCTGTTTATTCCGTTTGTCAGAGTAAGCCTCTCTACAATAGATGTAGATTTTCTACTTCTTTTGGGATGGATCTGGAGAAAATTGCAGCCTTAGGAATTATGCAGATGTTCAGTTGAGGAGATTAACTGAGAGGTAGGGTTCCATTTTTATTCATTCATTGATTCATTTTCTTTTTAACCAGGCAACTGGACACAATCACACAATTGTCTACTGCCTGGTCAGGAGCAACCTTGACTTGTATGGAAATCACTAAATAGACTGTACGCCAGGGTAGGAAGATCAAAGAATAATCTAAGAAAATGAAACTTCTCTATATTAGATACTCTGTGTGAATGTGGTAAATAACAGTCCATATCATATAAGTTACAGTGCGTACAATGTCCTTCAACATGCATAGAGGAAGAACTCATGCTGGTGACAGAAAATGCTGTCGACGTGGCCTGATGTCATTTAATTTTAATCCTATTTATTCTACATACTTTTTACATGTGCTATATTTCAGTGATCTATTTTATACCTATTTTATTTGTTAAATGTTGAAAACTATATGTCTATAATTTGTAAATGAAATGAGATAATTTCCATATTTCATATCTATGAAACCTAACCAATAGAGCAGGGTTTCTCAACCTCAACAACTTTCAGCTTCAACAATTTTAATATATGTAAACTCCTATAATTTAAAGCATGCTGGCTGGGGATTATTGGGAGTCAGAGTCCACACATCTGAAAGTTTTCGTGATTGAGAATGGTGCAATAAAAAATGCTTCCAGAGATGTCATAGATCCATAATAATATTTTTTTATTATGCTAACAAAGTATCTACCAATATTTCTATTCCTATATCCTGCATCTACCCTATGTCTTCTGGTTTTGTAGTGTTCAATTTCTCAGATTACTAGTCCTCATTATGTCTCTTTATGGGCCTTTTTTTTAGGCAATATCCTTTGACTTGCTAGAAAAGGTTCTTAATACATTTCAGAGGCTTGTCAAGGAAATCGTATAGATGTATGTTTCTTCTCCTCCCCCTATATTAATTAATGCCCCAAGGAAGATTTTTTTCTCTCTCTCAAGCTGAATAGACTATTAAGAGACATTTAACTTTCCTAGATGAGCTTCACATTCTGAAGCATGTGTATTTCCTCTCTGAAGATAATCTTCAGCTAGGAGGCTTTGAATTTCCTGGGTGACTTCTGCCTTTAGTAGTCACCTGTCTTTAGAAAACATATCAGTGGAACAGGCTTGTTTTACTGCCTTGCGTTGATCTTTTCCCTTTCCTCTTCCCCCCCCCCCCCCATTATCTTGTTATCTTTTTATTTCCTAACTCTGCCCCCTCTGCTCTCAATGTTCAGATTACATATCAGTGGAACAAATGAGAGCAATAGTTTTTAAACTGCCTTAGAAAGGCAGAGAACGTGTCACCAGCTTCAAAGTTCCTGGGGATCCACCTCTCTAAGGATCTGTCCTGGCAGATCAACACTACCAGCCTGATCAAGAAAGCTCACCAGCACCTCTTCTTTCTGAGATTACTGAGGAAGAACCACCTTTCCCCAACTATTCTGATCAAATTCTACCACAGTGCAGTCGAGACCATCCTAACCAGCTGTATCTCAGTCTGGTATGGAAATTGCACTATTAAAGAAAGGAAGGCATTACAGAGGGTGGTGAAAACCACCCATCGCATTATAGGGATCCCACTTCCTGCCCTTGTGGAGATTCAGAGGAAACGATGTCTGCAAAAAGCCCACAGCATCGTTAAGGACTCATCCCATCCAGCCCATAAACTGTTTACCCTTCTTCCATCTGATAAGAGGTTCATGTGCCTGCAGTCCAAGACCAGCAGGCTAAGGAACAGCTTCTACCATACAGCAGTCTCCTTACTGAACTCCTCAACTTGTCTATTCCCCCACACACCCTGATACTTCCTCTGATAATATATATCTTGTATAAACTCTCTGTGCATTATACTTATATTCAATATGTTCATAAACACTCTGTGCAGTCGTATATATTCCTTCTATAGACATATATTCTGTATATCCATAGATATTCTGTATATCCATATATAGTTATATATTTTGTATATCTGTATACACTTCATTGCTGTTTTGCACTTCTGGTTAGATGCTAACTGCATTTCGTTGCCTGTGTTCATGTGCAATGACAATAAAGTTGAATCTAATCTAATCTAATTCACATCGCTAGTCATATGTGAATAGGTCATAGTTAGTTGAAAGAATGTAGTGCCATATAGCAGGTATGGTAGACCTGCTCAGGAGTGAGGCTGCCTCACATGTTTCTATCCTTCATTCCTCAGCTTTTGAATGATTGTTGGGATATTTCCATAGGCTTGGAAAAGATCTATGTAAACAGTGAGTTTTGCAGAATAGAGTGGAAGAAAGCTGCAAAGGCGCCATTTAAATTTCACCATACTGGGGCGAAAGAACAATTCCTCACAAAATGAGTTGGTTGGAGCAGTTCAGAGATAAAGACCTGGCTGTCATTCTGCTACATGAACCTATATTCCAATTTTATCTGGTGAATGTGATTCTTTCTTATCCCGTTTGCTGTTTGAAGGGATTTGAAGCAGAATAGATAATCCTAACTTTGAACATAAATCACCAGGCTGTATGGCTGATAGATGCCCTGCACTTTCTTATGATAATGCCTGATTGGAGCCCCAGAGGAAAAATGCCAGTGGCTTATCTCGGGGAAGCAGGATTGGGAGGGGAAAAGAGCTCTATTCTAAGGAGGCGAGGCAATGAGATGGGACCCCATTTATTTACTCATTTTTTGAGATCTCAACTTTCATGGAAATACCACAAGGATTGCCAGAGTTCCAGTGGTTTGTCTTGAGCAAGGCACAAACAGTATGAGGACAAGGGAAGCCACAATAAAAAGAATAAGGATGCCTCTGAAAAGCTGGTTTTTGAGTTCAACACTGCCATTAGGGAAGGACTGTTGTTTCCAGCCTTCACCCATATTTTTCACCAATGAAGACCAGTTAGATTGGAAAGAGAGCTGAAAAGGAATGTGAGGAAGTGCCAGAGTGGTGATGATGACACTCAGGAAAATAGAATCATGACTGGGCGGGGAGAGGGGGGAAGAATGGTAGTGTGGGAGACAAGGCTTCACCAGAACGAAAAATCTTCCCAAGAAGCATTAGCACATGTATCCCCTCCCCCTCTCCAAGCCTCAAAGACCCTAAGGTTATCTGACTGAAATTTGATAAAAATGAAATAAAACAGTGCACTGTTCTCTTTGTGCTCGGAAATGAATTTTAAAATAAAGGTGTTATCTAAACCTAACATTCCCAAAATGAAAAGGAGAGGGAATAGTTAAAAAAAAAAAAAAGATGACTGCCACAATCCAAACTTTTTAGAAGCTTAATTTAGCATCTCTTTAGCTATAGAAAAGTTGTTTGCTTCTGCTGAATGCGCCTCATATTTCTATGTAGCTCAGCTTAGAGGTACAGTATGTCACCATTGATTCTACTACAAGCACTGAAGTAGATCCTCAGAGTTCATATATTTCATCATTGTCTGCAGTCTTAAATCTGCATCTGGGGCACTATCTAAGTGTTCAAGTTCTAGGCCTTCTAGAACCCCCCCCCCCCAGGCCTACGCTAACCAGGGTGCAAGAGATTTATAGAAGTTTCATCTAGCCTCATTCTCTTTTTCTGTTGGTTCCCTGGAAGAAAATTAATCATGATAGCTCCAGGTAGACATAGATGGGAGATCTTATGGTCTCCTTAATTAGAGATGAGGGATTACTACGGCAAAATCTATCTCAGCATCTAATGTCCTATTTGGGACATAATTGGAATATTTTCTGTACGCTGCACTTTATTATACCCTGTTCTACATTTTCATTCTGTACAGCTAGTAAGTAAGAGAGTGGAGAATTTATATTATGAATATATTTTCTATTAGATTCATTGTGAGCTCTGCACTCTGATTCTGCTCTTTATAGTTCCATGCTATTTTTTTATTTTTTTTTATTTTGCTACTATGAGACTTCAAATTTGGTCCATGAATCTTAACACTGTCTCATTTATATCAAATGTTATATAAGTAGTCTGTAAATCACAAGATTTAGTACAGATCCTAATTCTTTCATTCTGGAAAGCTTTTGCTTGATTAAGAATCTTTTCATCTATCCCTATTTAATTTCAGGGGCTGCATCTGAAATTCAGTCTGGATTCCCTAGATATCCTATTAATAATCATTTCAAAATAGCAAGAAACTATATTTTTGCTATATATAAAATGGGGTGAAACTTTCAGAAATAATATCTCTTAGGTATATGAAAATTCTACATTTTAAATTTTGTTTCTTGGAGAAATGAAAATAACATATATGTTTTGAGAGAATTGGGTAAATTTGCAAAGTGGCATTTTCAATGGAGAATAGTAATAACAATAGTACTTAGACTATCACTTCACAGTGCTTTACAGTCCTCTCTAAGCGGTTTACAGAGTCAGCCTATTGCCCCCAACAATCTGGGTCCTCATTTTACCAGCCTCGGAAGGATAGAAGGCTGCGTCAACTTTGAGCCTCTCAGAATAATAGAGTTGGAAGGGATCTTGGAGTTCTAGTCCAATCCCCTGATCAAGTAGGAAACTTTAAACCATTTCAGACAAATGGTTCTCCAATCTCTTCTAAAAACTTCCAGGGTAGGAGGAACTGCATCTTCTGGAGGCAAGTCATTTCACTGATTAATTGTTCTAACTGTCAGGAAATTTCTAATTAGATTGGTTCTTTCCTTAATTAATTTCCATACATTGTTTCTTGTCCTGCCTTCACTGCTTTGGAGAATAGCTTGACCTTCTCTTGTTTGTGGCAGCCTCTGAGATATTGGAACACTGCTATCATGTCACCCCTAGTCCTTCTTTTCATTAAACAAGGCATATCCAATTCCTGCAACCATTCTTCATATCTTTTAGCCTCCAGTCTCCTAATCATCTTTGTGAGTTGTGGTAAGCATGAGAAATCATGCCTACCACAATTCATATGAAAAAGTTCGAGAACCTTTTGCAAGAACAAGGTCTTAATCAGTGTTTTTATAAGCAATTATGAAGAAGATGGTACACAACAAACTAAATATCCCTAGGTAAAAATAAAAAAAACACTGTAAAATTTCAGAAAGATAAGCATGCATTACTTTTTTGAGGGGCAGAATATTTGTGTATGTGTTTGATTTCTATAGCTGCCTATCTCACCAAATGACTTGAGCAACGTACATTATAAAAACAATTTAGAACAATTAGAACAATACAGTATAAATGTGCTCACTGTGTAAATCTTGCGTGGATGTTAATATACCCAAGAAATGGGGCCCTTTAATACACTTTGAGTTGCATAGCAAGGTCTTCTCACCCTTACAAAAGACCAACATGTTTGGAGTTATTCTGACCTCTGAAGAAGAATCTTCCAGAGGCCACAGCAGAGAAGAAGACTGTGGCAATGAAGGCACTAACTTCCCCTTACTCCATGTGCTTGCTTCTTTTTGGGGGGGCGTTATATGAAAATGAGATACAGGTAGTCTTCGACTTTACAGATTGACAGATTGAAAGAGTTGGAAGGGACCTTGTAAGACATCTAGGTCAATCCCCCCACCCAAGCGAGAGACCCTACAGCAGGGGTGGGCAAACTTTGGCTCGGGGCCGCATTGACTTTTAAAATTTGACAGACGGGCCGGGTCAGCACAAGATTTTTGGGAATTGCCACCTCACCCTTTCCCCCCTCTTCTCCTCCTTCCCCTCCCCTCGGAGGCCCCTGAGTCAGGAGTTGCTACCGCCGGCGCGGCTCAGCGCGGCTCCAGTCCGCGTTGCCTCGGGAAGGAAAGGCAAAAAGGAAGAGCCGCGGCAGTGCTTTGCAACAGCAGCAGCGGCACTGGAGGCTCAGGCTCAGCGGCTCCTGGTTTTGCCTTTTCCTTCTCAAGGCAATGTGGGACTGGAGCCGCACGAGCTGCACCGGCGGTAGCAACTCCTGACAGCCCCAGCTGGACACCTGAGTGGAGCCGGGCAGAACTGCCTGTTGCTGCTGCCGGAGCACTGCCGGGTCGCCTCCTCCAAGCAGCCCGCCCACCCGCCGGGCTTCCCCTCCGCCACGCGGCTCGGGGCCAGGCGCGGCGCCGCGAGGAAAAAGGAAGCCGCAAGTTGCTGGGAAGTTGCTCGGGTGCTGGGAGCAGGCTTTAAAGTGCCGCCCGAGCAGGACCGCCGAGCCGGGAACGGGCACCAAGGCAGGGCAAGGCTCCACCAGCAGCGGCCTAGCTTTAGGTGGCTCCAAGCAGCCCGCTCCAAGCAGCCCGCTCAAGCAGCCCGCCGCCCGCTGGGCGTGACCTTCCCGCTCCTCGGCCACAAGATGCTCCCGCCTGCAAACTTTGCCTTTGCAAAGTTTAAGCCTGGAAGCCCGGAAAAAAGGGGATCGGCGGGGACTCACCTTCGGAGAGGTCGCATTCGAAGGTGATTTCGAACTCCCAGCCGAGGCCTTTGCAAAGTTCTTCTTTTCTTTCCTACCCGAGAGCGCTCCGCACTGTTTTGCAGCTTTGGGGCCATGTGGCGCAGGGCACACGCCACGCCCAGCAATTTTTTTTCAGGGGCGGGCCGGATTGGACAGACCAACGGGCCGGATGTGGCCCGCGGGCCGTAGTTTGCCCACCCCTGCCCTACAGCATTTCTGATGAATGGCAGTCCAATCTCTTCTTGAAAGTCTCAAGTGATGGCGCTCCCACAACTTCCGAGGGGAAGCTGTTCCATTGGTTGATTGTTCTTACTGTCAGAAAGTTTCTCCTTGTTTCTAGGTTGAATCTCTCCTTGTTCAGTTTCCATCCATTATTCCTTGTCTGTCCTACAGGCGCTTTAGAAAATAGCTTGACCCCTTCCTCCCTGTGGCAGCCCCTCAAATATTGGAACTATCATGTCTCCCCTGGTCCTTCTCTTCACTAGACTAGCCAAGCCCAGTTCCTGTTTTAGTCTGCAGTCCCCTAATCATCCTGGTGACTTTTCTCTGCACTTATTCTAGAGTCTCAACATTTTTTTTATAGTGTAGTGACTAAAACTGGATACAGTACTCTAGGTGTGGTCTTACTAGGGCTTTATAGAGTGGTATTAATGCCTCATTTGATCTCAATTGTATCCCCCTGTTAATTGGCTTTTTTGGTTGATGCTGCACACTGCTGGCTCATATTTAGCTGGTTGCCCACTAAGACTCCAAGATCCCTCTCACAGTTACTGCTATTGAGCCTGGTTTCACCCAGTCTATATGTGTACTTTTGGTTTTTCTTGCCTAAGTGTAGGACTTTACTTTTCTCTACATTGAATTTCATTTTGTTAGATACGGCCCAGTATTCTAGTCTGTCAAGATCCATCTCAATCTTGAGCCTATCTTCTTGGGTGTTAGCTATTCTTGCCAGCCTAGTATCATGTGCAAATTTGGTAAGTTCTCCTTCTATTCCCTCATCTAAGTCATTAGTGAAGATATTGAAGAGTACTGGGCCTAATACGGAACCTTTTGACACCCCACTGTTTACTTCCCTCCATGTAGACTTAGACCCATTAAGGACTACTTGTTGAGTATGTTTTGTCAGCCAGTTGCGAATCCATCTGGTGGTGGTGCTATCTATCCCACTTTTTTCTAGCTTCCTAAGAAGTAGGCTGTGGTCTACTTTGTCAAATGCTTGATTTACAACAGTTCATTTAGTGACTGCTCAAATGGCACTGAGTAAAGTGACTTATGACTATTTTTCACAGTTACAACTGTTGCAGCATCTCCATGATCATGTGATCAAAATTCAAATGCTTGGCAATTGGTTCATACTTATGAGCATTGCTGTGTCCCATGGTCATGTTATCACCTTTTGCGACTTTCTGACAAGCAACGTCAATGGAGAAGCCGGATTCGCTTGATAGCCATTTTCCTTTATAGCCAGCTTAACAACTGCAGTGATTCACTTAACAACTGCAAGAAAGATCATAAAATGGGGCAAAACTCACTTAACACATGGCTCACTTTACAACAGAATTTTTGGCTTCATTGTGGTAGTAAGGATTACCTGTATATCGTAGCTTTATCCCTCAGTGCACATACTCTTCCACTGAAAAAACACTGATTTCCTCCCCTCCCCCCAGAAAGGTAACTATAGGGATTAAATAATTCTTATAAATAAAATAGATGAATCCTTTTTCCCCCCTGCTCAACTGGCATCAGAGCAGGGGTGGGATGCTACTGGTTCTGCCCAGCTCGATAGAACCGGTAGTTCTGAAGAGCAGCAGACACTGAACCGGTTTTGTGTGTGCTGCTGTTTGGCCCACCTGCCCACCGGGTTCTTACCTGTCCTTTATTTCCTGCTTTTTCAACCTCAGCTGCTTTGTGCGGCACAGCTGAGGTTGAAAAAGCAGGAAAAAAGAGGCTTTTCAAATGCTGTGTACCTGCGCGCTACGCTTTTCAGCTCTCCGGGCGGCATAGCTTAAGGGTTTTTTACACACGCGTGCAGCTCGCATTTGGCGTGCATGATCATGAAGCGCACATGTGCACGCAAAACATAGTCATCGAACCAGTAGTAACATCAGTTGAATCCCACCCCTGCATCAGAGTCATAGGAAACACAAGGGGAAGGAGCAGAAACAGTATATAGTTGCAGAGGTACAAAGATGTTAAAAACCCGCATTTCCAAGCAAACAACCAGAAAGACACTTTTGTCATCAACCATAGATTCTACCAACATTTAGCACATCTGCTTTAGGAAATTAGACTAACAAAAAATGTACTGGGATGGGGATTCTATTGCTAATTCCCCAAAGCACTGTGGTTCCTCTTTTTTTTTTTTTTCTGCTTTAATCCTATATTTTTCTTATCTGAGATATTTGAAGGAAAAAAAAAGAATTTTAACCAATAGTTTGGGACCTGCGTCTCCCCAAATTGCTGATCACTAAACAGAGTGTTGTGAATTTGGTTTAAAATTGTGCTGATTTCAATCTTATTCAAATTTATCTCAATTCGGGGGTTTCCGGTTTGTCAGCTTTGCGAGCGGTAGGGATTCGCGAAGCTGCGCGATCCTGCCGCGCTAGCTGCTTTTGGGGCTCCGATCCGAAGGGTGCGGAGCAAGGCTGCCCTGCAGGGACAGCTGAAGGTAGGGGATCCGGAAAGGGTTTGGGGTATTGCAGACCCCCTCCCTGGCTGGCAGAACCTCCTTTTACCAAGACGGCGTAGCGACGGTCTGTAATGGCCGCCACAAAGAAGCCGGCAGCTGGGCAAGTATACGCAGGAGGAAGAGGAGAAAGTTTTTAAAAGTGAAAGTCTTCTTGGTCAATCCAGGACTCTGAGATATATTTAATTTAATTCCTGGAAGTGATGGCTTTTTGGATGATTCTTTCCATAAGAGAAAGTAAGCGGCAATTCTGAGGTGCTGAAAGGAAAGTTTACTCTCCTCCCGACGGAATTAACAAACGGATATTGAGAAACCTGTTTTTTTCAGGTAAAACTAGCTTTATGGGATAAGTCGGAAGGGAGAGGACAAAAAATATATTTATCTGGCTGGATTTTGTTGGAGGAGATGCCTTAAGGATTTGGAAACAGAATTTTTTTAATAAGGCTTCAAAATACAGATTTGGATTTTCTTTTTTTCCTTTGTCTGATACTACCCCTGGAAGAGAAATTGGGAATTTTAGCTTGGCTTGGATTGATTGAGGATTGTGGACTTTGGGATTGTCTTACTTTTCTTTTGGAATATTTTGGTTGGAGTAAGAAGAAAGAGGGAAAAAGAAAAGAAAAGATTTATAATGGCTTTCTCCCTTGAGGAACTGAGGGATGAATATGAGCAAACAAAAGCAGCCTGTAAAGATGGTATGGAAAAAGCTTTTCTATTTTTAGAAATGGCGCTGGTTAACTATGAACAGACAATGCGACAGATGGAATTACAACAAGAAGAAGACGAAGACACCATCTTTAATGAATCCCAAAATTTACCTAAGGAAGAAGGAAGGAAGGAAGCGAGGAAAATGAAGGACTTAAGATCTAAAAAACATTTAAGAAAGAGAAAAATATGATGCAAAATAAATATAATGATAGCAAACAAGAGAAAAAGGGAATACAACAGAGAAGGGATGCCAGCAAGACAGAGGTTAGAAGAAGGGCGGGTAGGAAGATCGGGGGGAAGAAAGAAAGGGGAAAGGCGGAGAAAAGCCACAAAGTTTTAAAATTGGATGGGAAAAGAGGAATCTTTTCAGGGATAAAGGTAAAGTATAAATTTTCTTAAAAAGATTTTGCAAGGTACATAAGACGGTATTGTAATATTTGTATTAGAAATAGAAAATTAGAATGGTTTAAGAGTTAATAAGAAGTTAAATTTTTGAAATGTTTAATAATGATTGATTTTTAAAATGTAATAAAATATTGAAGGGAAAGGCAATTAGAATGTTATAAGATTTATTATTTAGATTTATTATTTAACTACGTATTTAGGAGGATACTATGTATTTAAACATTTCTGATTTATTACTCTGTTTTTATTGTTATTAAAAGTAAAAATTAATTGATAGAACGTACTAAGCAGAATCAGATTGGATATTAGGTGTCATTTTAAATGTTAATCTAATATTTAGGGAGAGGATAGAAAGGCATCATACTCTGATTAGAGATTTCAGGAGAAATTCTTTTTTTTTTTCAGTATAAGGAATGAGATAGAGTGATAATAAAGGATGGGCAAAAGATACAAATATAATGATTTAAATTAAGATGGATTGAATAAGATAGAATTATGAAGAGTGAAATGTGTGGAGAAGTATATATAGAAGATACAGAATGGTAAATAAAATAGGTAATGATCTGTAAGATGAGCATGAATATAATTAAAGCCCATATAAAGAGAGGTACCGGGGCCAAGTTACTTTACTAAAAGATTTTTATATGTTTGTTTGTGTCTGTTTATGTTTTTGAGAAGTATTGGTGAAACCTTTTAGAAGCATAGAAAGAAAATGACAATAATCAAGTCAGAAAGAAATAGAGGACAAGAGATGTTTTTATGTTCATTTAGAAATGGTTTAAAATAGAATTGTATTGTATAAGATAAGGTTTTATCTGACTTGTAAAATTTACAATGGAAAAAGGTTCAAATATGTAATGGTTGATGATGATTTGTTTGTTTTTGAAATTAATAAAACTTGTTTTAAAAAAAAAATTATCTCAATTCCATTTAGAATTTATCCAAACCTAATGTAGAATGCTAGGTTGTTGTTGTTGTTGTTTTTTGCAACTCTAGAATAATTTGATCCCTTTATAATTGCAACACCAATAACTTTAGAAAAAAGTGAGCTTTAGAAAAAGTAAGCAAACTCCTGAGGTAAGCTATAAGTCATTGACCATTTTTAATATACAGTAGATCTGCTGCTCTCATTGACATTGGATAATAACCATATTCTTGACCTCTACTTTCTTCTCCTATTCTGTTAAAATAAGCAGTTTAGCTCAATAATGGTGTACATTTTTAGTTGATACAGGTGTATAGATTCCAGTCCTTAGTGTTGCTAGATACTTCCAATTTTTCTGTAAGTACCCAAATTGTATGACACAGAAACAAAGGAACAGCCTATCCTATTCCATATGTAATGATAATGCCTGACCATGGATTTTTGCCAAGCCCAAAATGAAGAAGGCAGACAAATAACAAAATAAAATATGGGCTACCAGCAAGTCTAAATCTGAAGTGGATGATAGTTTCGCATACACTCAGGCCAATGTTAGTAGCCTGGCAGTCCTCTTAAAGGGCAAGACTTGGATTATGGTTCATGAGAATGATCTATTACGAGCAAGATTAGAGTTCTGAAGGATAAATGCTTCTTCTCTATCAACAGACATTTATGAATTGCAAGCAGAAAAAAGACTCTTGTTTTCTAGCAGTGGCAGTCTAGCCTTAGCTGCAAACATGTCAGCAATGAATTAAATTCTCTCCAAATCAGCTATGCTACTTAGCTAGCCTGTCATAGATGTGAGATCAATGGCAGATATTTCCAGATGAAAAAGAAGTAACAGAACATTCAACCAGACCTTTTTCTCCTTGCCATGTATTTTAAGGATATGTTACATTATTTGAACTTTGAACTTGTTAAGCTGACCACAGCCCATGGCAAACCAGAATCATGTCCTGACTTTGTGACTGCCTAGATCAGGGGTGTCAAACTTGTATCACAAACTTGTATCATGTGATGTATCATGATTTTTTTCTCCTTTGCTACACCGGGTGTGGATGTGGCCAGTGCGTGACACATCCGGCCTGTAGGCCACGAGTTTGATAGTCCTGGCCTAGCTCTTTAAAAGTCAGGCTTCCATCTTCCTCTCCTGTATTTTAAGTAAAACATCAGCAAGAAAGAAATTAGTGACATATTAAAAACTGGTCGCTTTGTGATCATATATGCTTTTATGGAGTAAAATCTGTCACATTAGATTATGAAGTGTACCGTTTCCTCTAGAAGGACCAATAAATGCTATTCTGTGATTAAGATGGTGGACAAACACTGGGAAGGGCCAAGTCAGCTTCCCCACCTCCACCACAGAAACTCGCTGGATGACTTTGGAGTAGACACATTGTTTAGCCCAATCTTTCCCACAAGGCTGTGAGCTGAATGACAGAAAAGAGAGATATAAATCTAACATTAATAATTATGGAATGGCAAAGTGGAGGATGGAAACATTACAAGCTGACGTCAATTTATTTAACCTCCACTGACATTAGATTTAAAACCTCGGTGTATGGATTCCCAACACTTGTTTATTATTAATCAGAGCATTTGGTCCCCGTCTTATTTAATATTGCTTTCTTAGAACAACAAAAATACATCTGTTTGTCATTGTCTGCTTCAAATGCATGCATATGTATCATTTGACTTCCCTTAGAATGTAGCAATTTCAAGGTGGGAGTATCATTTGTTTTCCTTTGTCCTTTCTTATTGAAGGCAAAATTCCCAATTGTTTCCACCTATCTCTGAATGCTAAAATGGAAACAAAATCCCAACAAAAAAGGGCAAAGAAAACTTTGAAAGATCAAATCTCTGATAGTTTGTTATGTTGATATACAGGAGATGAAGCTTTGAAGTATGTCTTGATAGACACCAGGTGTCTAAATATCTTGAAATGGACTAGAAATGAAAAATGTCATGCTTAAAGCTCAGCTGTTCTAGGCAGGTTTATCAGGCTGAGGAAATGCAGGCACCCTTTAATGGACAAAACTTGTAATTATAGCAAGAAAATAAAATCACTCATATGCCCAAACCTGGACCTAGTAGCATCTTGATGCTATGTGTATACAAATGTGATCACCTTTCTAAAAGAGAATTAGCTTGTCTTAGAACTAAGGCCATCATGAAACATGGCCTTCCCAGTCATGGGGGTAGGGAGAACCTACCCCTCCCCTAACCTACCAGACTGTGTAGACAGCTGCTCCCTGTTGTCTTCAGACTGGCTGGCGTCCAAGGAAGGGCCTGGTGGAATGCAGAATCAGTCACCTGCTGCAAGTCTGCCTGGAACAGCAGGAAAAGGAGCACTGAACAGCGCCTTCCTTAATCCTGGGTGCTGGTGTGGCTTTTTCTAATGATATACCATTACTAAAAAGAAAAACAAAGTGCCCCAGAAATGGTCCACACTAGACATTTCTCAGGAATCTAATTGTAACATGATATTAGCTGGTCATCTTTTTGCCTGGGCAGAAAAAGGATGAAGCTAGAAGTGCCTCCTCTCAATTACCCTGGGAGTGAAGGGGCATTTCTTGCCTGCCATAATATGCTGGTGATATGAAGCCCCAAACCGGCAAAGCTGATGTGTAGTAAATACAAATCTAGGATTCTGCAGAAAGAAGTGGGAAGGTAAAGTAGAAAAATAAATTATAAGAAAAAGTTGATACAGTCCTTTTTACTTGTCTTCTTAAAATCTCCCTCACATGGGTGAGCATTCATGAGTAAGAACCACGTACAAGGGTACATCCAGGGTGGGATGCTACCAGTTCGGCCCGGTTCTATAGAACTGGTCTCTCTGAAGAGCAGCAGACACTGAACCAGTTTGGTGCAATGACCTTTTGGTTGTCTGTTTGGCCCACCCGCCTGCCCACCAGGCTCTTGGCTGTCCTTTATTTCCTGCTTTATCAACCTCAGCTGCTTTGGTGGCATAGCTGAGGTTGAAAAAGCAGGAAAGAAGAGGGTTTTCAAATGCTGCGCACCCACACAGCTGGGTGGCACAGCTGATGTTTTTTTACAATTGTTTTACACATGCGCACAGCACACGCAAAATGCACTCTGACTGAACCGGTAGTAACACTGGTTGAATCCCACCCCTGGGTACATCTCTTGTAATCATCATTCCTTCCCTCTCTTCATGTGCCAAACAACACATTCCACGGTCTGCATATGTATACACTGGAGAGAGGCTAAATCAGGATTCTTCTGAAATTCATGGAAATTTCATTGCATGCACCAAAGGAAAAAAATAGTTCCCCAAGTCTTTACACAACTTTCCTCAATTCATTTGGTCAAGAGCTACTACTACATTTGTGTTGGAAGTGCCTACCAAGGCACATCTGGATTGAAAGGATTAGCAGATGACACCACTGTTGTCCAGGGGACATCCAAGGGGGTTCTTTGCATGTCCCTGTTATTTTTTCCCCACCAACATGGTACCTATTTATTTAATTACTTGCATTTGCATGCTTTCCAACTGCTATGTTGACAGGAACTGGAGTAAACTGACTGGAGTTCATTCCATCATACAGTTTGCTTTTGGGTTTTGACCTATCAATGGTCTCCATATCACCTATCCTAGCCTCAAGAGCCACAGCAGTCAAGGTCTAAGGAAGGCTGCTCAGCATAAGCCTTCTTGTTGGTTAGTATTCTTTCTTCTCTGGGGACAACTGATTATTTGCTAAGGCGAAATCCATAGGAAACAATACAGATGGGACAGTATGCCTGCAAGGTGGCACTTGGAAAAGGTCAAACAGGCTGCCTGCTCTGATGCAATATCTCTAAAGTAAAACTCTGAATGCACCCTCTTTTGAGAGAAAATGTGCAAGATTAGACAAAACACAACCCCATGTGGCATCCTTTCCATTTTTTTCTCCCCCTCACTTTCTCTTTCTCATCATTGGAGTGATATCATCTGTATTTGCATGTAAGGTACAATTTATCTCTTAAAGAACCCTGCTCTTTCCAAACAACATTTTAGCACAACATAAATGACTAATGCTGGTGAAAAAAAACCTAACAATATGGATTAAGATCTCCTGGCTATACATAATTCATTTTTAGTAAGTTCCTTCTAGGTCTGTTTTGGAGGATTAGGCCTGAAGCATCACTTCCCTTCATCTACTACTGCAGAAAAAAAGACCATAAAGAGACTTAGATCCAGATTGCAAAAATGGGCAAAATGTGTTTTTTTTTAAATTTTTTAAATTTTAAAATTTTGCTGCCTTTAAATCCACTCCAAAATTCTATGGAACACTAACTGAAACCAGAAGTGCATTTTCCCACCAAGAAAGGAATTACATGGCCATACATACAGATACAAACTAGATATAAGACATAAAACAGTACAGGATATATTTGGACCAACAAGAATTGGACAAAATTTTACAGGGGCCAGAGCAAAAAATGAATACCAAAATATACAAGTATTTGTTAAGGTATAAATTGGAAGAAGAAACTGTGAAGAAAACAATGATAACCTGGGCCAAAACCTTTGGATATAGTATTAATTTGCAAGATTGGGAAAACCTATGGAAAATAAATTATAAATTAACTCTATCAGCAACTTATAAGTAGAATTTATAAAAATGTTTATCGCTGGCATTTACTACCAGCGAGACTTGCATACATGTTTCCCAATAATTCAGCAAGCTGTTAGAAATGTGGCTATGAGCAGGGAACCTACTATCATACGTGGTGGACTGCCCCAAAGCCAAAAAAATATTGGCAGAAAATTAGAAATTTGGCTAGAAGAAATTACAACAGTTAAAATTGAATTAAAAGATATTTTTAGAGAGATATTTTTTATTAGGAATTTTAAAACAAAAAATTAGAAAAAAATGATTATATATTATAGTCCATACATTAACAGCAGTAAGGCTTGCCTTTGCCCAAAATTGAAAATACTCCCCCTGACTTCATGTTTATAAAGAAAACTATGGAATGTGGAGAAATGGACAAGTTGTCAATGGAACTTAAAAACAAAGAGGAGTCAGAGTATTATGAGATCTGGATTTTTTGATACAGTTGGTTGGAAGGTAGACATGAAAGTAACAAAACAAAGTCAAATAAAAAGGTATGACGGAAATTAGTAACGTTACATACAACTATATTTGTAATATATAATTAGATGAACCTTTGTGTTATATATTAATGTAATAAGTGTGGATGATTATTCTACATAATTTGAGAGATGTCAGATTGAATGAACACTGTCTAGCTCGTTGCAATAAGCGGAATGTTTGGTTTTATTGTATTTGTATAAATTTAGTTTAATAGAGTAAAAAAAAGATTCTAGGCTTTAGAGACAGAATCGCTATAGGGAAATTGGAGGGATATACTGCACAGATGGACACAAATAAATAATTAATCCATTAAAAAAAGGAATTACATGAAAAACCATATTTTAACTTCTAAGATCTACATGGTTCTTTACACAATTTAATAAAAAAGAAAGCCTTACCCTTAGCCCAAAATTATTGGGGACAAAACTAGAAAATCCCAGTCTCATTCATATGTTAGACATGAATGGGCAATCAAACAATCACATCATCACCCAACCTTCTAGACTTCTCTTCAAAAATGTTTAAGTGCATCCTTTAACTAACAGCCTGCCTATTTACCTTTAGGATATAGCATTGCAATATTAAGCATCATACTGGGTGAACAATGTAACTTTTAGCACTGTTAACAAATGCCTATCTTTGTGAGTAATATAAACAATCTTGATTGGGGACGTCAAAAAATGTTAAAGCACCATGAGTATCAAATCCTCTTTGTATACAATGACTTTACAAAGCTCAGGTGTTCTTATTTGATTACAGAAATCTTACACAGAAAAGTATGATAGTCTAAAATGCTGGTGGCAAGTCTAACTTAAAAGAAAATCTTCAAAGTAGAAACCTAGCTACTCATCTCAAAATGATCTAAAGCTTTTTCTGTAGATCATGTTTGGGGGTATTTTACCAGAGGTATTCTTCCTATGAGTTTTGACCGTATAATCTTAGGATATTAGAAGTAACATTATCCTGTAATGTTTTGTGTCATCCACTTCCAGCCAGAACCAATGACTATATTTACATAAATGGCATCCTTCCCCTGCCCTCACATCACACAGGATTTAAAACAGCATTTGATCTCCAAGATAGAAACTCTAATTAACTTCATTTAAAGATTAACTTAATATGATGCCTTATTAAAAGAAAAAAAGCTTTTACGGAAATTGTCAAAGAGTTAAGGCTTTTTCATAAAAGCACAGCCACAAAATGTTTCCGTTGTAATATACCAAAGGCCAAAAACAAATTACTAAACTCCAGCAAGAGATTAGCAATTTCCAGCTACTCTTGATCTATTACTTCACATCTTCCATATTGTGTATAAAAGATGTCTCTCTGCTACAGCAAGGAAAGCCTAATTTCTCAGCAGCAGGTCTATTCTGAACCCGAAATGTGTTTATCTTATATGCCACTCCAATCATGTCAGAATATAAGTGGCTTACAGATCTTCAGAATTAGAATAAGTTTAAATACTAATAGAATAACATAAACATAGCAACGTCATATATAAAATCTCAACCACAAAGGTTACCACATTATAATCTCCACCCAAGAAAGATTAAGTTCTGTTCTGTCTCCAAAGGCCCCTGAAAAAGAAAACAAAATAAGGTCTTCATGGTTTTAGTGAAGACTAATAGGATTAAATTCTGACTGTTATGACAGGTGGGAGAGCTGTTCCAATGATGGGGACAGGAGCTAAGAAGATTTGATCACAGAACCCCTTCCAGTGACATTGTCTAAGGTCAAAGTCTATTCAGGAGAGTGCAAAGATGTAAAATGAAAGAAGAGAGTTATTAAAGGAAACATTGAGATTTGTCGCTCAGGATTGAATCAACTGCCATTGGGGCAGTAGACCACTCCCATCAACACTGACAGGGCAAGTCACGAGAATATAAACTGAGAGCAAACCCCACTCCTTACTATTCCTGATGATGTTACCTAGTTTTGGGTAATGAAACATCTGCAAGGAAACTATCAAGCTCAGAGAACACCAAGTATCTCTCAAACAAGATCAAGAAAGAAGTGTATTTCTGGATTCAAATCCAGCTAAGCACATTTCATTTTATTCCAGAATACCTACTTTCTGAAGTATCAGAGAAATCCATGTGCATTGCTAGCAAAGGGACCACAAGAAAGCTTTTCCTGGCTACACAAGTAGGCTTTGAGCAACTGCTTTGTTTCAGGGTTGAAACTTAGCATCAGCTATGCATTTTGCATTTATAGAATTAGTTTGACAAGACTTTTTAAGCAAGGTTGACAAGTGCAAGATAAAAATGATTATTTAAAATTAGCATTCCTGTCTTTCTTTCCTCCAGGAGCTCAAGGCAATGAACATGTTCTTTCTCTTCCTCTTGCAAGATGTCCTCTCAACAGTTTTGTAAGGTTGATAAGATTTATAGACTCAAGTGAGCATGAACCAGGGTTTATTCAGTGCACATTCTCTCTTCAAGTCACACCACTCATTTTAGCAAGGGCAAAACAAAGGGAGCAGTCCATGTACCCACCAGAGGAATGTTGCAAATAGGATTAGTGTGCATGTCCTAGTTTAATATTAGACTCATGATTGAATGGAAGCACCAATGAATATTAGAATATTTAGTTGGCAGATGAAAATATTGTTTGGAAATATTAGGAGTTGTAGAAGAGATGACATTGATTGGAATAAACAGAACTACACTCTTTACAATGAGTTTTGAAGCAAATTTTGTGAAGGGCTTTCCCAAATTAAAAACACCAGAATTATCTGAACAAACAGAAAAATAGCAACCTTTATATGGCATACTGAAATTATATAAGAATAACTTCAAATAAATGAAATGAAAAAGTACATAGATAGGATGTGAAGAAGCATCAGATGTAATTATAATTAGCTTGTATTAAGATTTAGTGTTTGTGTATAGACTCAAGGGGGTAATAATGGGCAGTTCCAGGAATAATTCCAGATCTTTAAGAAGTTCCACAACAGCAACAGTGTTCTAAATTGACCCTTCTGATATATGGACCTATAACAGTCATACATGACTAGGGAACACACATGTCAATAGGAAGGCTTTGGTTAACTAACACAGATCCAATGAATTCTCTAATTTCTAGAGGGAAAAGTAACGAGATGCTAAGACAATTGTTTCCATGCACTCACCACTTGTGAAGATCAACCAGTCCAAATGTAGGATGAGTGGCTATCTTTTCCTCTAATTTTAAATCTCCACCTCCAAGCTCTAGCCATGGTGCTGAAGAGAAATTCAGCATTCTTTACTTTTTAGAATATTTTGACTTTATTCAAATCAAATCACTTCAATGGAGTATCCCTCATTAATTAGAATCAATGAGTTGAATTTTACATGAGTAAACGCTTTAATCTCTGCAATCTGAAAAAAAACCAAAGACATCAAATATGGGGGCAAAAATCCATATTCTTCATATTCTAAATTTTTCAGTGAAGCAGCTAAAGAGATCTTACAGACCAAACCATAGTTTGATCTAAACTAAACTAAACTAAACTAAACCAAACCAAACCAAACCAAACCAAACCAAACCAAACCAAACCAAACCAAACCAAACCAAACTAAACTAAACTAAACTAAACTAAACTAAACTAAACTAAACTAAACTAAATATAATCTGTCCTCTCAGTTCTATTTTTTGGATATGGACTCTTGGTATTCCCAAAGTGAAATATAGTCCTTACCCCACAAAATATTGTGCACTCTGAATTACTGAATATTTTATAACTTTTGTTTTGGCTCAGTGAACTAGCCAGGATTCCACAATGTTCCCCAGCCCTGCAGGCAAGACAGCTTCTTTTCAGCTTTTTCTTTTCTTTTAGGTCCAGATAAATTAATATCAGCAAATAAATTCCAATGTTTAGACCTGTGGAAGAGCAGCCTCTCTTGAGATCGTCCTGCTCTAACCTGAAGTTCAAATTGAAATGATGCATATCATAGGGGATTGCAAGAAAACATGAAATTAGTATTTGAAAATACCGTAAACAGTGAAAATATTTCTGATTGCCCCCTTTTGATATTTCTTCTAAGTCTGTTAAAAAATAGCAATGATTACAAGAAACTCAAGCCTCCTTGGAGAAAAAGCAGGTTAGTTGCTCACTTGTATGTATCATTAAATCCCATAATCCTGACAAGAATTTCTTTTCCTAACTACTCACAATATAAATGAAATCTGAATTATATCTTATATTGTTAGGGTTATGAGAAATTCATACTAACAATGAAATATTAAACAGTCCTCTAATATCTGGTTCAGCTTATTCATGTCTATCAGTCAATGTTATAATACAGAGTATATTACAAATATGCAAAACAAGCTAATGGAAAATAGGCTGGGGATTAAGGTGTTTCAAAGCCTCCTTTGCCAATCCTGTTTGTCTTTACTGAAACCCATGGGATTTACCCTTTAAAACCACCACTAAAAGGAGAAGCCATGCCTGAAAACTGTGCCATGTCACATGCAAAGCATATTCAGAGGTTTACTGCCTCTTTTTTAGATGAACGAATTGAACAAATTAGCTAATTAGCTTTCATTAGTTTTATACTAGGTAAGTGCAGGCCTAAATGAAGTTAGGACCATGGAACAGCAAAGAACCAGGTCTTGTACCAGAGGTGTTATGAACTAATTGTGTTTCATGGTTATTGTTCTCTGGTGGCAGATAAATCTGAATAGAAAGACTGTGCTGGAAAGCCATATGTAGCCGTACTGTGGACTCTTGTCTTTGTTCCAACCAGGGTTGAACGTTCAAAGATGTAACCAGGAAGGAGGAGGGGAGAAAAGTCTTTTAATAAAACTCTGATTAAGCAGTCAATTTAGCAAAAAGCCATCCATAAAAAATAGCTTCTTCAAAGGCTTCTCTAAGGGCCCTATGTGTTATGTCAGAACTGGGTAATAGAATCTATATCTGCAAGAGCTATAAAATAGAGCCGGTGAATGCCTGGTAATAGAATGTGTTATATGTTTAATTAGCCAGACTAATCAATTGAGCCAAAAAGAAATATAGCCTAACATAAAGCTTGGCATGTGTTCTTGCATTGCTAACCATTGCTTGGGCTTAGTTTCATATTCCCACAATACTCTGGAAATACTACCCACTTAAACGGTAGTGTCCATGAGGGATCTGTGCAGGGTTTTGCCCTGATGATTTACAACAGCCTTGCCCAAATTATTTGATTGACTGAGTGCCATGAAAACATTTTCAACTCCCAGTAACCCCATAGATAGATTTTCTGCATTATGATCTATTTTTAATCTAGCCTTTCAGGTCTTCCAATAGTACAACCATTACCACTGTAACTGAATCCATCCACCTGGCTTCTGGTCATCGTCTTGTATCCTTCTGAATAGCAATAGCACTTAGCAATATAAACCACTTAGATTTATATACCACCTTACAGTGCTTTCCAGCTCTCTCTAAGAAGTTTACAGAATCAGTGTATTTCCTCCAACAATTTGGGTCCTCATTTTACCCACCTCATAAGGATGGAAGGCTGAGTCAACCTTGAGCTTGATGAGATTTGAACTGCCAAATTGCAGGCAGCCGGCAATCAGCATAAGTAGCTTGCAGTACTGCACTCTAACCACTGAGCTACCGTGGCTCATGCAAACTACAACTCCTATTATTTAAGGACAATGGGACATTGCTGGCTATAAACAATGGATGTTGTAGTTTTACATGCCCAAAAGAAACATTATTGGGGAAGGCTAATCATAAGTCTTTATTTTCTGATAGCAATCTTAAGCACTACCTATAGCCCAAAGTTGTAGCACAAATTTACTATGTTCAGCCTGGCTTATGCAAAAGTAAGCTTTATACAGTTCAATAGGACCTACTCCTGGATAAATGCTGGTCACCTCAAAGAAAGTAAAATTTTGTCCTGTTTCTCCATGGGTTCATGAAGTTAATGCAGGTAATCCTTGCTTAACAACCATAATTGGGACCAGCAACTCTGTTGTATAAGTCACATTATCTTTATGGACTGACAACCTCACTTCTCCTGCAATTGTTAAATGAATCACAGTCATTAAGTGAGACATCATATGTCCATGATTTGCCATTTTATTCCTAGCTTCTCTATTGACTCTGTTGGAAGCTGGTTGTGAAGTGTACAAATGGCAATCACAGGACTGTAGGGTGCTGCAATGGCCATAAATGCTCACTGGTTGTGGAACATCTAAATCTAAATCGTGATCATGTGACCATAGGGATGCTGCAGTGAGCATAAGCGCAACATAATGTTTTCAGCATCATTGTAATTTCAAATGGGCAATCATTAAGCAAGAGCTACCTTTGCATTTAATAGTATGTCACTCATTTAAAATGTTGGGCAAATGCTTTAAAGATTTGGATATTGAGAATTATGGGGATTTCTGCTAGATAGGAAATATTTACTTAGCTACTTGAACCAATGTCTTGAATTTAGTAAACTACAAAATATGCCTGTGACACACACACCCCAATCCCATTTTTTTTAAAAAATGTATGTATAGAGAGAGTTAACTGCATGTTTTCCTGCACTGGTTTATGAACATGAGGATCAGAGACATGTTTTCATTTTATTAAAAAAATTAAAGCACGGGTATGTAGATATACTGAGGGCATTCTATGCCACAGTTCAAATCATGTGCTAATAGCCTTACCAAATATTCATGTCCTTGAGTTCAGGCAAGGCAGTCATGAAGTGAAGAATAAGAGTTGCCTAACTAAGGTAGTAGACATTATGTCCAGCAAGAGAAATGTAACCATCCCTCTTCAGCTCAAAAGTGGTTTTTCTGCCACTAAGTGGGTCCAGATGTTAAAATATTCAACAGTGTTGCTTTCTCTGTATCCACCATAACTGCTGCCAGAGTTTAAAATATTTACTTCCCTTGATGCTCAATTCCAGATTGAAACATTAAATATTTATAGCTTTGGTCACCTCCATCCATTTGTCCACATTTTGAAATTATTTTTAGCTTTTTAGAAAATAAGATAGGGAAATGGGCTTCTCATTGGTTCAAGAAGATGTGTCTATAGAAAAGCGGAATATATGAATTGGATACCACCATTCCCATCATTTGCTCTTCAAGACAACACATCTAGGGGAACTAATCCTTTGAGGCATGATTGTGAGCAAAACACGAGGCAGTTTGGTCAAGATTCCAGGATAGAAAGTAAGAGGCCATGAATTCAAATCCTGCCTTAACCATGAAAGCCAGCTGGGTGACTTTGGGCCAGACACTCTGTCTCAGCTCAACCTACCTCACAGGATTATTGTTGTGGGGAAAATAGAAGGAGAAAGGTGTGTTGGATAAGTTCACTGCCTTGGGCTGTTTGTAAAAATAGAGCAAGATACAAACAAACAAACAAACAAACAAACAAATAAACAAATAATAAATAAATAAATAAATAAATAAATAAATAAATAAATAAATAAATAAATAAATAAATAAATAATGTTTCCCCCCATTAAGTGGGAAAGTTTTGCTCAGTGCAAAAACTATAGCTGACCTGGAAAATAAAATATCTCCTAGGGGAGGTTCAGTCAGGAACTTGTATGTACTAGGTTGCACAGGCACACTTTAAAAAATGGCTACCAAGATAATTATTTGTTAAGACTCTCTGGAGGGAATTAATCAAATCACAGACTGATAACTTCTTGTGACTGTAAAAGGGTGTTATTTTCATTTTCAATTATATTTCTTCATCCTCCAATAAGAACCTGAAATGGAAATTATATATGGAATTGAGATGGGTAAGATTGGGCTGTCACGATTTTGCACTTTAGCTCCTTGCTACTCATGTAAGGCAGCCAGCAAGAATCATCGATGGACTATGCTATTTAAGTCCAAAGACTGGAATACACATTTTTGGCTTAACAGAGAAAGAACTGAGAGTCAAGCAAGAGGTTCTCCCATTTTAACCTAATTGAAATAATTATGCTGTTATTCCTTAATATTCATGCTAACATAGAAAATTGTGCTATTTTGTCTCAGATTTGTGATAAAGATTACTTATTTGTATAGTTCATTTTCATTGCTCTACAACAGGCAGAGGCAATGTTAAGGCAGAGTTAAGAAAACAAGGGAGAGAGAGCAGTATGATGAACTAAGTAAAGTATTAACTAATATTCAGAAGACTAAGATTAAAAACTAATTGCTCGAACATTGGGATGACCTAAAATAATCCAAGAAAACTGTATAGTAAGCGATTGTAGAAGCTGAAATATATTGCAGAGTTAAATTAAATTATGGATTCCCTACTGTACAGTGTAAATAATGTCTACAGATCTGAACTGCAAATATTGGAACAACTGCTAGGTAGCAGTAATTGGTCATCAGGATTGTTGCAGTCCAAGTCTGGTAGGCTTAGTAATGATAGCCACCAATTTGGATGACTTTTTTCAAGGAGAATATATCTCCACAAATATATGGAGATTGTAGAGTTTAAAGCAACCATATGTTTTTGGATAAAAGTTGCTAGGAAATAGCCAGAGAGACTGATTGCCTTATATCAAATTTTGTTTGAGGACTGGCAGCTTCTGGGTTGTTAATGGAAAAACTTTGATCTGACTGCCTCATTCTCCAAAGTAAAAAAGCTCAGCTGAAAGGTAGTTTGAATGAATTGTTCAAATGTACCACACTGAAAATCCTATGGACAGCTGAATAAACTTGTGGTTCTGATTCCACCATGTCCTTGTGTTGATTTCTTCCTTCACACCTGTAAGTGATTATATGCAATGAGCAGCCAAATTCCATCTTGGCTTGCTGCATCCCATTTTGGGTGTTATGATATGAAGCACACATTCAGAATGCCAGTCACATGCATCTTTAAATTGATACCAGTGTAAAGCATGGAGAAAGAGGCTGATATGGCTGCAGGCTCATTGTCTTTCATTACTCAACCAGGCCTCCAAGGTCACCATGGAATGATAACACACCATTCCATGGCCTTGATGGTTTTTATCATTGTGATGGGTATTTATACTGGAAAGTGCTGGCATGTTCCCCAGGGCAAAGTGCCCTTTTGCTACCTCAGCAAGTTGGATCCATATGGAGGGGGGTGGGTTTCCCTGGGTTAAATATTTACCAGAAAGTCATGTTGTTTTCCATCAAACAGGAGATCTTCCGTCAAGGCTGTTTGAATCTTCGTGCCTTAATGCCTATTTGGTTCTCTTGGGAGAGGCGCTGAGTGGACTGCCTGAAGCCAAACTCTGATAGAGAAAAAGCACATTGTATTCTTTCTCTGCTGCCTTTTATTGTCTGTTCATCAGATCTGTGAGCCTCACTATAAAACAGACTCGTCTAAACACAGCTTTCTGGGAGGAATCAGATGCACTCTTTATGCTTGTGTTTATGTGTGTTGCCATTCAAGAAAGAGACCTTAGAGAGCTAGCCAGAAAACCTCTCCTTCATGCACTGAAGCTGTCAGGGAAGAAAAGGGAAAAAGAACAGGCAAAAGCTTGTTGGGAACTATTAAGAAAACAACTTGAAAAGTAAAACCAGAATGCAGCCTAATTCCCCTATGCAAACCCATATTATACAGCACACTTTTTGGCAGGTCTGTATATATTCTCAGTCATCTCACATTTGGGAAAGGGCTGTGTTTCTCAAAATAAAGCAAGCACAAGGAGTTATAATATGGCCATTCTGATAACAGCAAAATGATTAGGACAAAGGCAGACAAGTATAAGTACAATGTCCATTGACTCAAGGGCCTCAACAGACTCACACCAGAGTGTATGGGGCCAGGTCTGTTTTCAGAAGAGGTTTTTGAGTTTTAAAGGGGAAGATACTGCAGGTGTCCTTAAACAACTGTAAATCTTAAGGCACCTATTCTTTCAGCCCCTTATCCTTATGATAAAAGGCCCATTTTTGGGGACTTCACTCATTCAGGGAGGTGGCTTTGAAGCAATATCTTGAATATTCAATTTACAGCTCTAGTTTAAAGGTTGGGATGGTTCAGATGAGCTAATTTGGTCACCTGAAACCCGCAAATCACAAATGTATCCCTGATTAGGCTAATTCAGATAAGCCAGATAAAAGCCATCCATGTTGTTGAGTGTTATAATGAAGGAAGAGATACTTGAATCTATAGCTTTCCTTCTCCTTCCTGTGAGGACAAGGAGAATGATAAAACCAATGTTGAAGTAGGGGCCTACACAAGATATGACCCCTGACTAGCCAAGACTCATAGCAAAATTCATAGCAAAATTAAGACAGTATAAGAAAACAGAGAATGTACCCAACATCTCTGAAGGACTCCTGGTAGGGAAAGTTTGTAATAAATTGTCCAGTTGCATAACACAGTAATTATTTACTAATTACACGATATATAATATGATGCTCTGTATAATCTGTATTCCACTTTATCTTCTCTTAATACCTGCAAAATAACAAACTGCTCCCTTGAGAAAAAGTAATGAATAACCTTTTCCTTCCACTGAACAAAATGAATGAAGAGATGTAAATTCCTGTTATTGAGGTGAGCAATTACACCTCACCAAAAACCGGGTTTTTACCTGCCACTTATATTGTGGGATAGAGGCTATCAAGAGATAGTTGTTGTGATTTGATGTTAATGCTTTTTTTTAGAATATATTTTTTACGTTTATATATAAATACAGTATATTGAATACAGTGTAATTGGTCATGGCATTCCAATTGCCATAAAAAAGAAGTAAGAACAGAATAACATATATGCAAATTTATATATACAAATTTTTGTACAAAAATTTCTGACCATCATATATCAACCCCTCTATCATTCTAATACTTACATTCCTCTATCAACAATACAAATAGTGTCTCTTTCCAAGTCCCCCTCACCTGATTCTTTCTCCTTCTAACTTCTACCTCGTGTTTCTAACCGTTGATAAAAATCTATTCCATGTTAAATAGTATTCTGTATCTCCTTTATCTTTTATTTTTAGTGTTTGTTTGTCCATTTCTGCACAGTCTTATCTTCCTTATCATCTCATACTCTAAAGGGGTGTTTTCACTCTTCCACTGCTGCATGTACACAATTCTTGCTGAGGTCAAAACATGTAATATTAAATATATTGTCCCCTTGTCATAACTCTCTGATAAATAAAAATAAAAACAGTTCTGGTTTGAAATCTATATGTTGTTTGGTCTTTTTTTCTAGCCATATATGTATTAAAGTCCAAAATTTCCTTGCCTTTATACAGGTCCACCACATGTGGTAATATGTACCAGGTAATTGTTTACATTTCCAAGTGAAATACTTAGGAATCTACCTATCAACAAGATGTACAAAGAGGACAACTATACAAAATTAATGCATCAAATTAAGTTGGATTTAGAGAGATGAAAACACCTGCAACATTCTATGATGGGTAGAATAGCCACAATAAAGATGAACATATTTCCAAATATGCTTTTCTTATTCCAAACAATATCAATAAAATTAGAGAAAAAATATTTTGATGAATTGAATAAAATAGTGTTGAAGTATATTTGGCAAGGGAAAATTCTGAGAATAAAATTGAAACTACTGCAAGAGTTAAAAGGGAATGGAGGCTTTGGACTACCAGACTGGGAATTATACCACCAAGCAGCTGTACTTACATGGATGAAATAGTGGATAACTTTGAGGTATAGAAGACTATTGGTATTGGAAGGTCATGACCTTCAACTAGAGTGACACACATTTCTTTGGTATGGGAGAAATATGGCACATCGATACTTCCAAAGATATTATGTAAGGAATGCATTGTTATTGCTGTGGGATAAAATTAAGCAACAAAACTACATGAAAATACCAGCCTGGCTCTCCACTCTAGAAACATTGATACATCCAAATGCTATAAATATGATGTTAATGCTCTATTTTACTGTAACAGAGGGAGTTGGAAGTCAATGCTTCTTTTTCTTTCTCCCAACCCTTCCTCACTTTTCTTCCCCCCCCCTTTCCCCCCCACTGCTTTCCTATTTACTTTCGTATTTTGTATCTTATTTTATTTTATAACTCAATAAAAATGTTATTATTGAAGAGGTAGACGTTCAGGAAGATGTCCTGTCTTCTGCTGCTCTCCAATTCTTTCTTTCCATGGTATTGAATGAGATTGGGATACAAAAGTGGAATACCCTGGCCTTCACAAAATGGATAAGAAAACCTTGTAAATAACCACTAATTCTATGGGTCAAAGTCAATGGATAAGCCAAAAACTACCCTTAGCAACCACTTCTACCTCAACATCAAAGTAAAGCATCAGGTTTTTGACACAAATACAGACATGACAATATAGTCATGCGCAGGGTCAAAGATCGGTCTAAAATTTGGTATCCGGGAAAGGCTATATGAATTATTAAATTACCCAACCAAAACTGAAAAATGTAATGATTACATAGTCTTCCCATCTGTTCACAATCCTCTTATTAAGTTTCATTTGCTTTTAGTAATAAGACATTGTCTAAGTAAATTAGTACTATAAGGAAGAGAAAATGAGAATTAGCTGAAGTCAGAGCTCCTAAATGATGAATCAAGATCTGAAGCATCCATAGCACTGAGATAGTTTTATAAATGCCACCTATAGACGGAATATTATTGTTCCATTAGCCCTTTATGCTAATTTTTCTAATAACAGAAAAAGTAAACTGCATGTAAGCCTAAATAAAATGAATGGGATAAACTAGAAAGTATTATCAATATTTTATTAATTTAAATGTGTGTGCTGCCTGACTACCAATTACTCCATGTATTTCACGAATGAAAACATTAAGGAAAAAATACAATAAGGAATATAAAAGAAGAATAAAATATGGCAATGATGGCAAATGGACAGGAACCAAAAATGCACCAGTATAATCCAAATAGGACTTGACTTAGCCTAATGCCTCAGTTGTGTAACCTGAATGATTCCATTTAAGAATTTGTAATTGCACTAAAATATGTTCTATCTTTAATTATTATGCATTTATTTTTACACAGTCACATTAATGCACTCATGGAAAATATAGCAATAATTTTGTAATATATATGTTGATTTGCCAGAGATGCAATCCTCATCATCAATAATTTAATACTGATACTGACATCTTCTCTTTCATTGCTTAAATATAAAGAGGAATCCAAAACAAAACCAGTGATTCACATTTAATGGGAAATGGATATAAAAGACATCATATTTTTTAGATAGCTTCAGAAGAATTTATTCAGTCGTGGTCTGTTCTGCTCCTTTGCCTTTCTTTTGTTATTATTGACCACTAGAGGGCACTTCAAACTCAGCAATGATTTATCTCCAAAAAGTAAACTACTGTTGCCAAAATATTTAGTCCATTTTCAGAATTTTAAAATCTTCAAAGAATATTTTTTGACAAACCTAGGGAAATGAAATCATATTAATGACAATGTTGATGACAAAACATGATTAAACATTGAAGGAAAAATATGAATGGTTGGAAAGCCTCTAAGGAAAAAATCATGAAAAAAATGCCTCTATGTTTCCAATTTCCTTTATTTTACAATATATTTACTACACAACTGGCTTTAATGGCTAAAACTCTCAGATGGAGCCTTGGGATAGCCCAGTGAGGAAACAGAATGGTAAAGATTGGTGATCCATTAAAAACTGAGTGGGAACTGGTGGAATGCCCAGAATACAATAAGATGGTTAACAATCAATTTAAAACGGCTTCCTCAGCTGAGTTTTACAGCTATTCTAAGCAGGGCCACACAGACATCATATTGGTCAAGTGGAAGTTGTATTGGAACCACCAACTATTTTAAAAATGCCTTTAGAAGGCATTCCGGGAGGAATTTGACCATTTTTAGAGGAACTGATTCAGTGAAGTAATCCAAATGAAACTCAGGGTTCACCTAGCTGAGTCCCCCATTAATTACATAAAACTGTGTCAGAGCTTGCCCTTGTCAGTCTTGTGCATCGGAGACATTGTGTCAGGGACTGGGGAAGAGATACTTAAGAGGCAACAAATGCTGCTTTAGAAGTAGCAATGTATTTACTGCCTTTTGCTTGAAAAAGTCTGCTTCTTAGTAAAGGGGCTTCCCTCCTCCTGAAATCCTGTTGTAGCTCCAACATGCATGACATACATTAAAAGGAGGCAGGAGTTTGATCATGAAGGCATCCATCTTTACTTTTTTTGACCCTCCTTGCAAATACCATTATTTCTGGAATAATAAAAAAGAGACTCGAGCATTACAGGCAGACAATGGGTCTCAGGTTACCAGCCTCCAAATGAATCCAACTATCAGCATTCAGATTTGGTTTTTTTGTTATTAGATTGTTTTCATTCCACTTCTTCCTCATCCTATTTTCTCTACAATAATAACTCTGTGAGGTGGGTTGGGCTGAGAGAGAGGGATTGGCCCAAAGTCATCCAGCTGGCTTTCATACCAAAGACAGGCATGAAATATATGTTTCAGTGAATCTGAAGGGCCCTCACAAAGGGAAGATGCTATTTAAAAAAAAAAAAACCACCAATCCTTTAAGTGTAGAAAATTAAAGAGTGGCCTATTCTTCATTCTTTTTCTCTTTTGTGGATTGGGAAGCTCTATTTTATTGTTTTATATATGAGGTTTTTATATTCCTGTAAGCTATCTTACAGGAATGTGTGAATAGGCAGCAATATCAATTTCTTAAAATAAATAAACAAATAAATATTTCCTCAGATTCAGTTTGTTAATTTTTCTGCAGACTCCCAGGTCCTGATCACTAAAACTGACCTTTGGGTACAAATGGAGAGAAAGCAGTGAGTGGCTAAGCAGTTGACCAGACATGAGTGAAAATGACATTTTTATGTCAAGTTGATCCTTTCCTCACTCTGACTTTCTATGCACTACATCTATACATGTATAAAAAAGGGGGAACAAAGCTTGTTAAAGCTTGTTGTAAACTATTGAGTCATAGAATGCATTTTTGGATGGGTACATCAATTAGTTATTGCTCTGTAACAGATCATCTGAATTCCAGATAAGCACAAAGGTTTCTTGAGATGGCAATTTTGCAATAGTACCAAGGCATACCCAGTTATGATTGTGGTACATATAGTATGTCACAAATTTGAATCTGTAATAAAAAACATGTTTTCCCCACAATCCTTACTATTTTGGATCAGTTAACCATAATAATGAAGTGAGATTATAATTTTGTTTTATTTGGAAGCATGACAGTTTTTCTCCAACAGACTGATATTTTGAATACTGAAAATCAGAAGCTGAATATATTTAGATATATTAAGTTAGAATTCATATTTTGTAAACATCAATTAGCAGCTATCAAAATGGATGGATAGAGAAATTTGTATTCTTTTATTTTAACATGAATTTACTCAACTGTAGTTTCCCGAACTTAGATGGCAACTATATTTTGATATCTTAGATTTTCTGGATTTTCTAATGTAATTCGCACGAAATTTCATAACTCAGAGAAAAGTACAAAGTAATTCTGTATATATCGGAAAAGTGTGAGGAAAAACTCTTATTAAAAAGTGTATATTGGGAAAAGAGCACACAAATATATATACATATATATATATATATTAAGAAAAATGTTTTACATTTTCATTCAAACCTTTATGTGAAAAAGGAGCATAAAGGAGTAAGAAGAAGAAAAAAGAAAAAAACATAGAAGAGGAACTCGAAACCGCTTCTATGCATCACCTCTGTCAGTTTTACCTCAAAGTAGGTCATCATTTTCTAAGCTTATTAAATAAGCTATTTCGAGACACTACAATTGTCAAACCTGGCTTTGTAATATTATAATTTATTTATTTATTTCATTAAATGCTCCAACAGACTCTGGGTGGCTTACAAAATCTAATATAAGATAAAACAATTAAAGCATAGACAAAACAAAAAAGACTGGATTAAAATAGCCATTGAAAGACAGCATAACAAATATATTGACTCCAGGCCTGGGAGCAAAACTAATTTTAAGGGCTTGCAAAACCCCAGGAGAGAGGAAGCTACCCATTTTTCTTCGGGTGTATCTATTCCAGATAATGCTTGTGATGATGTGCCTTAAAAGTAAAGTTAGAGTTATGGATGCTGGAAGTGCCATTCAGACAAACCATGCTTGTAAATCATGATTATGTGAAATTTAATTTTCTACTTCTCTTAATTCATTTAATTCTACTTCTCTCATTTCCAAGTTATGACCAGTTTGGTCTTACATTTTTTTTAACATGTATGGTATCTTCATTGGAGTATATAACTATGATCAAGCTTCAGAATGTTGTTTTTCAACAAAACAGTGCAGAGCACCTTCACACTCTGATAATAGTCATTTCCCAGTTCCAATTTATATCCACATTGTCTTTACTATAGCCAGCCTTGAAATACCAGATGAATTGATCCAACTGACTACTGGAATAGCTTTTAAATTTTATTGTATTCGTGGAATGCAATGACAATAAAGGTATTCTATTCTGTAATAGGGAAGTGTAAAAACAATCTCCAATCAATGTTCCACCCATCTATGGCATGTAAGGAATTCATGTATGGATTGTGATACTTTTTTTAAAAAAAGAGCAACGAATATGAAATATTGGTTTGATAATGTGCCCTCCCTCTTCTCAGTTTAAGTGGTTTAACAAAATAACTTTACAGGGAGAGTTTAGGAGGCAGGAGCTGGGTCTACAATCTGCTCCATGAGCTTTTGGCATTTCCAGTTGAAAACTGAATCCTGGGCAGTTCCTTTTATATTTCAGCCAAAGCTGAAATAGAGGATTTCAGCAAATAGTGTCTCTTCACAGAGGGGTAAAATGGCATCAATGGCATGTATTGTAGGTGCCTTGAGATGCTCTTCCAATATCACGGTGGGGAAGATTAATTTAGAACTGCAGAACTGCCTGTTCGGTACCTATTCTCTGGAAGGAGGTCTTCAGATAAGGTTGGCCATACCCAGTTGGTCTTCAGAAAGGCAGTAAAAATTAACTTTTTTTCATGGGCTTTGAGATCAGGATGATTGGAATTCCCATCTGGAGTGAGCTATAAATGTCGGTTGTCTGTTAATGTCTGACTGGATTTTAACTGAAATTGAGTATGTATGATAGCCCCTCCCCACAATAAAAGAAGATAATAATTTCAACACAATGTTAAAATATTCAGGTTTGAAGCCATAAAATTCAGTAAGTGAGTAAGTAAGTAAATAAGAAAGAAAGAAAGAAAGAAAGAAAGAAAGAAAGAAAGAAAGAAAGAAAGAAAGAAAGAAAGAAAATATCTATCAAAATGACAGAATTTCCAGTCTTATCTTTCATAAGATAGTCTCATTTACAGTATCTCCAAAAAAAGATATATCTTCAGTAGGCTTATGTTGCTCTCACAGTGAGGCCATATTGCAACATGCACTAATCTTGTTGCAAAATAATTCTTTAAACAGTGTTGAAAAACTCCCAATCCTCATTTCTGTATAAAAAAGGGCACTCATCCCACAGAGCTCAGGTACTTGAATAAGGCTTGCAGATCAATACTGTTACCCTGGATTGACACAAAATTTAGATCAGGGAAGCAGATGCAAAAATATGAAGATGGTAGGGAGAGAGGGAGGGAGAGGAGAGGAGAGGAGAGGGGGAAAAAACATGCAAATAGGAATTCTGGACACTTCAACAAAGTGTATAATATTGTGACCATTGCTGAATCTCATGGCCATCATGCAGTTCCTTTTTATCACTTTAACATTCATAATTAACCTGTACTTGTAAGTACATACCAACATGTACAAATACCATAGCAAAACTAGCATACCCTCATCTAAGTTCCATCTATATGGAATGTTTTACTTTGTACTTTATAAGAAAACACTTTGAGAAACATTGCATTCTCAGTTAAATACAGTAGACATTTTAACATTAAGCTAATTTATTTATTTTTATTTCCCTCTAGATACTTTCTATGGAAATCAGACCAACTGCAGGGGCACCACATAAGCATGGGAGGTTAGTGCCAACAGGTCAATATCTACTGTGCCTTGAAGTCTGCAGGCAATTAAAAAGTAACCCAATATCCTTGTTTTTTAAAAACAGTTTTTAGCAAAGTGATATTTTTAGTCTGCTAAGGCATCTCTCAAAGTTCTATTTGGCAATCAAGCAAAATGGAAGGAATTCCCTAAAGCTACATCAACAAACTTTTCTGTGTGGCAAGAGGATGGGAGGAGGCCCAATAGAGGCAATGTGTCTGTAACCAAGCTAAATGGGAGATCAAGACTGTTTAGGAAATGATTATAGCTTTTCAAAAAAACAAAGAAAAATTCATCTCTACATATTTAGTACAAAGGCTTTGAAAACACAAAAGTCTTTGGTAACCTTTGTATCGCTAATATTCCTTCAACATACAGTAGACAATTTTCTCTTCCTTTCACATTGTCAGTCCATTCATTTCCCAATCTATACATTGTCCCCAACACAGTGAGACACGTGACAGCTAATCTTACTTCCATATGATCACAGGATAATCTCAATTCTCCTTCTATTCCTTAACTTTCACAAACTGTTAACTTGGAAAAAAGCTTATTTTGTTGTCATGCACCAAGAAAAGAAAGATTTTTTTAAAAAAATGTTTTTCAAAGAAGATGATTTCAATGTAACTTTCCATAATAGCGGCTATATTTTATTTCAAGAGGAAGATTAAAGGAGAGAAAAGAATAAAGTATAGCTAAATCAAATCATACAGCTGTTTGTAATGTATGTTCAAACATACTTTTTAATTCACAGATCTCATCAAAAAGCATCCAGAGAGAAATATATACTCATTACTATCCTCCACGTTGGGGAAACCTATGTTCCAGCTAGCAACAACTGTTGCTGTGTTCTAGTAGCCTCCTGAGATGTCCAGCCTTAAATCCATTGAACTCTTATTTAGAATTATTGACTGTGGAGAGGAGGATATTTTTGTCTCTAATTGGTCTGTTTCTTAATAGATTCGCAGCATCAGTAATGGTTCTAAATCTTTAACTACTTAGAAGGTAACATTAAAAAAACCACATAATTTGATATTTTGTAATTTTCTTCAACCTCTTTCAATGACCAGGCAGGAAGCTTTTTCCTGGTCAACTAAAAAGAAAATATCCTAAATAATCTGTCATTCTTCTAATCCCAGAAATGACTTATTTTGACAGTCATACATTCTTTCCATGTTCCCTCTTTAGACCCTTATCTGACCCTTATTTATCTCCATACCACTGTGGTTAAAATAACCCCATTTGTCTTCTTGTGTATCTACATCACTCATCAACAGTCTCTTCAGATTCTTCTCTACCTGCATTCAACATCAACTCTTTATTCTTTTCTTTAAGACTCTCAATGTGTTGCCCCTATATAAAGATGTACATTTGTTCTCCATTCTTTCTCACCTCCAATCCTCCCCACCACATAGGAAGTAGCAGCAGCTGCTGCTTTCTTCTCCTCTTCCTGTCATCCTTCTTTTCTTCTTTTTCTCCTGGAGCTCTTCTGACCACCTTTCATTGAGCAACCTCAATGTCATTAATTCATTTGAAGCCATTGAGGCTGACTTCACTGAAGCCTGTAACCTATGAAGAGGGACACAAGCCAAACTGTTAGGTCCTGGTCGCATGAATGTAGGAAATTCTATAATAATTGACGCTTCAGTACAGCATACTTTGTGGCATTGATTGTCATTTGAAGGAATGAAAAGGGCCTGTGCTTCAACACCAAAGAGCAACAAAAAAAAAACCCACCCTTGAAAATCACCTCCAGCATTAGAAATATATAGAACCTTTTTAAGGTCAATGACTTCCATTTAGGGGTCAGGGAGCTCAATGGGGATGTAACTCAAAGGCATGGATGTACACACAATCAGCCTTGAATTCCTCCTGAGCTTTTAGGAATTGAAGGCCATCATATGTCATTAAAGAGGAAAAGGGTAATTTTCTGTGAATTGGTAACACAGTTTCATAATGCAACCTTGACATTATTATATTAAGAGAAAGCCAGAGATAGATCATCACTGTTTGTGAAGGAATTAAGTGCACTTCTGTATTACATTTATTTATAAATAAGTCCATCCTGCTCAGTGGAACTTATGCTTGAGCAAACATGCCTAAATCTAAGATTAGATTTAAAATGCAATAGAGGTTTATGATGATTTTTAAAAATAATGTTACCAAACAATATTTATATTACTGACAAACCCCACACAATCAGTAGTACTTATTAATATTATCATGTATGTATGTATGTATGTATGTATGTATGTATAAAACTTGACTTTCAACATAATTATACAGCATGAAGTTTCAATAAGCCATAATAAGACAACATTTTTCACATTATACCTGTCCTATTTCATTATGAATGCATAATTATTTTGTCTGTAGTGATCACTTTGTGCTAGTGAAAAAAACATAATTTGATATTTTGTAATTTTAATGATGCAACATTATAGCATCAGTGTGCTTCCTTTGTCATTCTGTCTGCAGAATCCATATCCTTCCAGAATCCATATAGTTCCCAACCTGATGATGTTTCAGAAAGCAATGAAAACCTGGTTATTGTCTCAGGATGAATGGAGATAGGATAGAATAGTGGTAAACCCCTGTAAGATTTGGTTTTGCTTGTTGCAGTTACTTTCCTGGATGTACACCTCTTTGTTCTTCTCCTGTACTCTTCTGGCTTTTAATGGCATAAAGATCCCCTAGTCTCAGAGAATCAAGTATTTTTTTAAAAAAAATGTGCAAATAGATTATATGCACCAAAGACAAATTCCTTGTGTGTCCAGCCACACTTGGCCAATAAAGAATTCTGTTCTATTCTATTCTATTCTATTCTATTCTATTCTATTCTATTCTATTCTATTCTATTCTATTCTATTCCATTCCATTCCATTCCATTCCATTCCATTCCTTCTGAGGAAGATCAAAGATCTTATTCTACCTATATCTCCTCTAAAACAAAACATACCTGTAATAAAAATTGATTTTCTGCAGATATTCTTATACTCTTATATATTATTATAAAAAGGTTTTCTTTTAAAAAACCTCTGTCAAGTAACATAAATTTGCCTTTACTTATTCATGTCTTCAAATCTGCAGAGAATTTCCAAAAAGCAAAACAGACCCCATTTTTCTCTTTTTCATGGAATGAATTTGTATGAGATGTAAGTTTTTTTATTTTTTGAGTCTGCACTGTACTGAAAAAAATGAATGAAATAAAGTAGTTGAAACCAACTTTAAAAGGACATTTATTTCCACTCCATAAAGATACAGTGCTACTAGCACTTTCAGGGGGAAAAAAACCTTTTGGGCCATTGTCAAAAATTTGTCCCCTGGAGACACTGTCAACACTCGGAATACCGAGTGTAATTTTTGTGATTTTATTCTCTAGTCTGTGATGGGTGTTCACACTACTGAAGAGCTTTTCAGTGCAATACTCATTGCCATTCAAATGGTAATAACTATTAGTCCAATTATCATGCTTTTGTTTAGAGGCCAGGTACAACCTCCATGTGTCCTAGACTAAAAACAACTGAATAACAGCAATAGAAAGAAGAAACCCTCCCACCAGAAAGTGATGGGATTAATTATAGTCCAGATCTTGCAGAAAATAAAATATCCTCAGAGATGATCAATAATGGGAGGAGATACAGAACCCTCCAACAAAGCTAGAGCTGTGAAGACTTCAGATAAAGTTTTTCTCTTACTGAGGTTGGCAAGAAACATTAAAGCATTCATGAGATCTTGATCTATGATTTAAATAACCATCTGACAACAGTGTATCCATGCAATTAACTTCAATTACATAGAAATTTGACAGATTGAGATACAATGTTAAACAGACAATCTGTCCATTACACAAGATTTATTTCTTTGCTATACCAGAAACCTCTATTTGACGGCATGCTTAAGGAGAGTCCAGCAAATGGACTTTAAAGACAGCACTAGAAGAACTAAAGAAAGATAGAGCAAGGGTCTCAAAACAGCACAGCTTGCTTTAGTCTCCTCCTGTATGCTCCTCCTCCTCCTCTTTGCTATGTAATATCTTTCTTGCTCAGGCTGAAATAAAACCCTCACAACCTCCACAACTGAATGGCAAATCAGAGGGCCAATACTGTGTGACTTAACAATATCCTGTCCAAATGAACAAAGCCTTTTTTTAAAGAGATGTGCCAAGATGGAGTTCTATGGTTTGGCATCAATCATGATTCCAAGGCAGGGAACGGGGTGTAGTTACTGCTATCAAAAACAACTACCACCACAGCTCTGATGGATTCAAGGAGCACTGCATATAGCAAGTTGTGAGACTTTGTTTATGAAATTGGGCTGCAAGGATCAGAGGGTATTAATGCTAGTGTCCTGGCCACTCTGCAGCAGAGCAACCTATTTATCTCAGTTACTTCAAGCTATGGCTGATTTGGCAGTGACATTTTCCAGTCTTGGGGGAGTTCAGTTTTGGGTGGAAACTCAGAGGCAACTTGGCAGTCTACAGCTACCGAGGGTGCCATGGACTTGACCCTAGGGATAGGCCCAATCCACTGTGGAACTTATACATTTGTTCTGGTTTTTATCTCAGTACAGTGATGATGTAATCTGAAATGGTGTGTGTGTGTGTTACAATTTATATCTGGTCATGTACAGGTCATCCCCTTGGAATTCCAGTTCCAGTTCCTTGAAGTCTCTCTCTTGATGCATCAGCATAGGTTAACCAGAGTTTATAACTTTTCTTGGAAGCAATGTGAAGCAGCATTGTAACAACAAGGCAAACAATATTAATGCTGTACTGACTCTGAGCTTCTGATAATGGAGAATAAGAATTTGGACCTAGGCTACTTTAGACTACATTTTTATGGTCATATTAAACATTTAAATAGAAGATTGGCCCAGATATTTTGGCCTATCACAATATGAGATTAGGATTGCCCTGCTCTTTAAATCTGAATATTCAACATTGAGCAAAAAGTAAGATAAAACTATGTAATGCCCATTTAATTGTTTAAGACGTTTGTAACTAAATGTATAATATTGTTTGTGATTATGTTAGAAATATGTTGCTAGGGTCCTGAGTGTGTAGACAGCTAATGTCAGGTTGCTGGCTGAAACCTGAATGATGTGTAGTGAACGTTAAGTAGTTAAGATAATCGACAAAGAGAATGGATATGAAATTAAATTCATGGAAGGTAAAAGTAGTAAGACTTGATAGGCAAAAGGGAGAAAATAATTGCAAGTGCGTAAAAATATGAAGACCTACCAATGCTAGAAGAAGACCAGTGAGTAAAAACTAATCTATTTCAAGAAATAAATATTTGACATGGGAAGCAAAGGGTACTTCAGAAATATGCGTGCTAGAACAATGCAAATAGTTTTAAATCCATGTTTGAATGGAGGAATTGCACTGAATATAGAAATAGGTGCCTAGTACATAAGAAAATTGTCTAGATGGGTTGGTCATTTAGAGAGGAAGAATGAATACTGAACTGCGAAATATAAAAGAATGATGAATGCTCAAGAGGAAGAAGACCCCAAAAGTCTGAGTGAATGGAGTGACGAGACCCTAAAAAAGATACAGATAGATGTTTAAAGAGATCACAGGGATAAAAATTAAATGTTATGGAGATTTACTAAGTCTGCATTACTATTACTATTAATCCTCCCATCCTTCTTTTCACTCATCTCCTCCCACTTATGACTGTATGGCTGTAAATTTGTTGCTGGTATACTAATGATTTGTATTGACTGTTTCCTGGTATGATTTGATTGCTTATTGTACCCTATGACTATTATTAAGTGTTGTACCTTATGATTCTTGACAAATGTATCTTTTCTTTTATGAGAGAGCATATGCACCAAGACAAATTCCTTGGCCAATAACAAATTCTATTCTATTCTATTCTATTCTATTCTATTCTATTCTATTCTATTCTATTCTATTCTATTCTATTCTATTCTATTCTATTCTATTCTATTCTATTCTACTCTATCTTATCCTATCCTATCCTATTCTGTCTAATAAAAAGTATTGCTATCAACTAATTTAGCCATTTATACCCCATGATTTAATTTCTTTCACCTATTAGTTCTTCATCCTTTTTTGTCTGCTCAGCATAATGTTTACTACTCAAGGAAGTAGTTTGATGGATACATACATATGAACTAAACTGGACAAATGGTTATTCCTCCAGAGTGGAAATAATATGCTTGAGATATTCTGCAGCTAAAATATAAATAACTAACATACACACTAAACTCTAGATTACTACATACACACACGTGTGTGTGTGTGCATGTGTGTGTGTATGTGTGTGTGTATACACACACATGGATTCCTCAGAAATATCTAGAGCTTATTCTATTCCTACCTATTCTCTATACATTTTTTTAAAAAAATATTACTAAATTAGTTTTTGCTTTCAGGTGTAGTTTGAGAAAGGTGGAATTTTTGGTGAAGAGGATTTAACAATTTCTTCATTTCTGAGGAAAAAATCCCTCTAATGAAGCTTCGGGAGAAAATAATTAAGTTACTTACCCTTAGCTGTTGTTATTACAACAATGATGTGATGCTATTTGCATTTTATGAAACAGGGACATTAAATTAAAAAAATATGTTTAGCACCTTAGTTAACACTGGCTGTTAGATATCATCTTTACAAGATCAAGTAAAGTGTAAAATGTGCAAAGTAAATTTGCAAAAGATAAATATCAGGACTATCACCAATTATCAAAAATAAGTACATTTGAAATTTATATTGTGCAATACTGATAGTAAGTCCTTCATAGTGGAATTGCCGGAATGGGAAACATTAAAGTGTGAAAAGAGAGCTTGCAAGCAGATGAAAACACCCTGAAAGAGGGGGAAAGCAGTGAGAAAAAGAAAAGACAAAGGGAAACGTATAAATTAGCCATTTCCCCCAAGGTTCTATCAGTAATCAACTCTAGCTCCATATGCTTTCAGCTGCAGTCCCTAATATATTGCCAGAGGATCAAGCTATCCCATATGAACAAATAGCAGACTATAAATCCAATTGGAAACATGATTGACACAGCCAGGTTACTACAAAGGTGTGATTCCTTTGAACACTGCCTGTTAGTTCTTGGGGATTAACCCCTAGCAGAGTATTGCAGCAGTAGTCAAGCCAGGCAGCCAAACGAGAGTGGAAGGGCCCCAGAGTATACACACACTGAACACAAACACTGTTTGTAGTTTAAATAGTTTTTAATCCATTTAGAGTTTAAAGCATTGTCATTCAGTCCATTAGTCATTCACTATATTTCCATCCAGTAAGACTCACTATTACAGTCCAAGTTAAGAGTCCTTACAATATCTTTATCAGCCGATAAAGATATCTTCTCCTCCTCCGGTGCCTCTCTCCAGAGGAACAAACGCTGGATATTCAGCAAGAAGTTCAAACAGTAGAACAGTAGAATTACGCAGTAAATCAGCAAACAGTAGCAGACAGGAACATCTCAGTCACAGGCACAGTCACAGTTAGTCGCAGTAAGCTTTCCAGCTTCTAATGCTTCCTTATATTGTAACTTCTAACCGCACCCTTAATCGGCTAATTGCCTGCAGCATTGTGCTTAAAGTGATAAGCACTTAAACCATGATATCTAAGTTTTATATATTTATTCACCCAAACCATATTTGGTATCAATGTTATACCTAACATACTCCCCTTTTGGGTGAAATAAATATATAATACCTTTACAATCTAACCCCATAGTTTTCACAACTCTCCTGGTGCTTACTGGCACCTTGGGCTTTAGTAAAATTATCAGCTAAATTGTCCTCCGACATACAGTACTCTAGCTGAATCATCTTACTTCTTACAGATTGTCTCACGTTTAGGTATCTTAGATCTGTATGCTTGCTCCTTGTTTTTACTCCAATATTTGTGGCCATTTGAATTGCTGCCTGATTATCTTCATGTATAATTATAGGATAATCTACAGTTATACCTATATCAATTAACATTTGTTTATACATTATTAATTCTGTACATAACAGTGATAAACAGGAGAATTCTGCCTCCATAGTAGACAAACTTATATGCTGTTGTCTTATTGACTTCCAGCCTATTAATGTCTTACCCAGCATTATGGCTGTTCCTGAAGTCGACTTTCTAGTGTCTCTTTCTGATGCAAAGCTAGCATCTGCATAAGCACTCAGAATTAAATCACCCTTTGGTTCTAAATACAATGAATTGTCTTTTTAAGATATCTTAATATCCTCTTAGCTGCAATCCAGTGTCTTTCACATGGTGCAGAATTGAATCTAGCCAACTGATTCACGCAGTACGATATATCTGGTCTAGACCAATTGCTAATATAATCAAACTACCAATTAAAGATTGATAAATCACCTTATCAAACTCCGGCTTTGTTCATCAGTGTTGCTAAACTCCTGACTCATTGGAGTCTTAGCTGGCTTACAAAGCTCCATCTTGTAATCTTTTAGCAATTTGCTTATCTTATCTTCTTGAGATATCTTAAAACCTTTCCGTGTTTTCTTTATATTCAAACCGAGATACTTCTTTATCTCCCTAATTGCTTGATCTTTATTCTCTTTCCTAATGATGCTATTATTTTATTTGCTTCATCATTAGTTTCAGTAATCAATGCAATGTCATCTGTGAATAGTAATAATAATGATACTTTCCCATTTGTCTCCCTCTTAAACAAACATGGATCGGCTAAACCAGCTTTAAATCCTATATTGTTTAGTTCCTTTACAATATACTGGTTCCATTCATAGCCTGATTGTTTAAGACCATAGAGGCTTTTCTTTAACAACCAACAATCATTATTATCCTTATTTTCACTTTTAATACCAACAGGTTTTTTCATATAAATAGTATGTTTTAATGGGGCGTGCAAGTAAGCAGTTTCCACATCTAGATGGTTAACTATATAGTTTTTACTAGCTGCCCACACTAAAGCTGCCCTCAAGGTTGCTGCCTTAAGACTAGGTGCAAACACCTCATCGTAGTCATTGGCATTCTGCCTAATACCTTGGGCTACTAACCTTGCCTTATGGATTAAATTACCATCTTTATCTGTTTTTACCTTAAAAATCCATTTGCAGCCAATGGATTTCTTACCTACAGGTAATTTGGCATTTTCATACACTTTCATATCTCTTAATGAATTCAGTTCCTTATTCATTGCTGCATACCATCTTTCTTTTTCCTTAGTAGGATACTTTTTAATTTCTTCAACAGAATTAGGAACTTGATTAATCTGGCACACTGTGTTAGCCTGGTACCTATCAGGCGGTCTAGATACACGTGTAGTTCTTCTGGGAATTACAGGGCTTACAGGAGGACTTTCTTGAACTACTACCTGTTCATCTTCCTCATCCTGTTCAGCTATTGAATCTGTTTCTTCCTTTATGGGCACTATTTCATCCTGTATTTGTCTCTTTACTTTATTTTTAAAGTTACAGGGATAACTAATGGGATTTCTATAGGATTCAATAACTACATCTTTATTGGCATCCTGTTCTAATTTCTCCCATCCTTCATGTTCTAGAAATTGGGCACTAGCACTACATAACACTTTAGATGTGCCTTTCTCCCAAAATCTATATGCCCTATGGTTTGCCTGATAACCAACGAAGAAAAATTTTTAGCTCTATGTTGCCTTTTTTTCTGAGTTGTGCAGGAATATGCACCCATGCTGGTGCACCAAATGTGTGCAGGTAACTTAGGTCAGGTTTCCTGCCATGCCACCTGGTGAATGGTATTTCACCTGTTGTTGTATTAACAACGTTGTTCAATATGTTATTAGCACACATTGTAGCCTCCCCCACAAAGAATCAGGTAACCCAGAATCATTTAACATTGTTCTAACCATTGCCTGTAGTGTTTGGCCTCTTCTTTCAATAAAAGTGTTATGTTCTGGCCTGTATGGAGCAGACTTCTTATGCTCTATTCCAGCTACCTTAAGTCTGTTCTGGAATTTGTTATTAATAAATTCGTACCATTATCTGTCACCAGGGTTATCAGTTGTCGTTTAGACTTTCTTTCAGCAAACTTAAGCCAATTGAAAAATGTTGATATGTTTCAGTTTTGCTTTTCATTAAATAGCAAAACCCATATCTAGAATAATGGTCCATAATGCTCAGTATATATCTAGCACCCCCATACTGGGTTTCTTTGGACCTATGATGTCTGCAAATACCACTTCTAAAGGTTCTTTTGTTTTGAAACCATTTAGCCTATTTGCAGGCAATACTTTGCTCTTATCTTCACAGCAAACATTACAACGCAAATATTTATCACAAGGTTTTAACCTTATTCCTTCAGATAACTCAACTGTACGTTTTAGCATTTTAAAATTTACATGCCCCAAACGCCTATGCAATAAATGGATACATTCATTATGAGGCTTTATATTATTAAATACAGTTTGTGCCTCCCCTTTCTTACTATTATCTAAGACATATAATGTTCCATTTAAAGCTGCAGTTACCCTTTTGTTATCTTTTTCAATTATGCAATTATTATCCTTAAAAGTAATTACATAACCTAATTTATCTAATACCCTTACTGAAAGCAAATTAAACTTTAGTTGCGGTACATACAACATTTTTATATCCTGGTTTATGCACGGACAATGTGCAAGACCTTCACCTTTCGCTTTAAGATTCCAGCGTTAGCAAGAGATATATGTTGAGAGCTTTTAGACATTTTTATAAATTTTGTCTTATCTCTTGTGATGCAGTGGGATGCGCCACTGTCAACCACCCATATATCATTCTTCACATCAGAGTTGCTAAACGTGGCTAGTTCAAATGCTTTCTTTGGCTTTTTTACATTCTGGCTTTTTCTCTTTTGCAGAATCTTGCCAAATGTCCTCTGCCTCCACAATTAAAACACTTTTTAATTGTGTATGCTGTTGAAGATAAATTCTCTTCTTCCAGGTGCTGTACTTTGCTTAGCTGGTTTCTTACAGGCTTTGAAGATAATTTCTCTTCTTTCTTATCTTCTCTCAGCTCGTCACGCTCACGCCTTCTTCTGGCTTCTTCTAGTAGCCTGCCTGTTATCTCGGTTAATGAGAGGCTTTCTTTTGGCAATACCTCTAACGAAGTCACATATTCATCATAGCTTTGATCTAATGAAGATAATATGATGTAGACTTGTTGCAGTTCATTAAATACAAGCTCTTTTTCTTGCAAATCTTGAAAAATGCTCTTCATACAGTTTAAATGAACTAACATATCTCCATTCCTCTGAAGATGCGTTCAAAAAAGCTTCCGTGTAAGATTTATATGTGCTCCTACACTGTCCCGAACATAAATCTTCCTGAGGTTCTCCCAGCAGTTTGCAGCATTTTCTTCTCCACGAATATGGACAAGCTGCTGATCACAGAGAGTCAGTCCTATGATGCATAAAGCCTGCTCATTCTTCAGTTTAAAGTCTTGTAACTTTTCATTATCATCATCATCAGCAGGATCCCAGCTACTCACATCTGGTGGGTTTGCTATAATGTCCCACAAACCTTCTCTGCGTAGAAGTAAACTACATTTCATTGACCATGAAACATAGTTTGTTCCATCCAGCCTGGATATCATGGACAGTTGTGACAAATTTACTTGTGCCATTACTCTTCAGATATTTTGACTATTTTAAACTAATTAAAACAGTTTGTTTTTTACAGTAATGTGCAACTCACACCAACTCTCTCTGCTATATCCTGGTTAGTTAGACTATGCTGCTGGGCCCATAACCAATGTTAGTTCTTGGGGATTAACCCCTAGCAGAGTATTGCAGCAGTAGTCAAGCCAGGCAGCCAAACGAGAGTGGAAGGGCCCCAGAGTATACACACACTGAACACAAACACTGTTTGTAGTTTAAATAGTTTTTAATCCATTTAGAGTTTAAAGCATTGTCATTCAGTCCATTAGTCATTCACTATATTTCCATCCAGTAAGACTCACTATTACAGTCCAAGTTAAGAGTCCTTACAATATCTTTATCAGCCGATAAAGATATCTTCTCCTCCTCCGGTGCCTCTCTCCAGAGGAACAAACGCTGGATATTCAGCAAGAAGTTCAAACAGTAGAACAGTAGAATTACGCAGTAAATCAGCAAACAGTAGCAGACAGGAACATCTCAGTCACAGGCACAGTACAAACAGTAACACACAGTTAGTCGCAGTAAGACACAGTTAGTCGCAGTAAGCTTTCCAGCTTCTAATGCTTCCTTATATTGTAACTTCTAACCGCACCCTTAATCGGCTAATTGCCTGCAGCATTGTGCTTAAAGTGATAAGCACTTAAACCATGATATCTAAGTTTTATATATTTATTCACCCAAACCATATTTGGTATCAATGTTATACCTAACACTGCCCATAGTTTAGTAGATACCAGAATAGCCAGTCCCCTCTTTGGAATTCCCTCTCCTTTTGGCTTGCAAGGCCAGGTGATGAAACCCAATCAGATCTGCCTTAGCAAGAGTCTAAGTCTTCTACATTAATAGAATACCAGCATTAAAAGTGGTTCTTGATTTACACCCATTCAATTAATTAGTGACCGTTTGAAGTTATATGTAGGAGATGACCAGGCTGAGTCCGAAGGAATGGTCAAATGAGTTATCAGTCTGAGTCCCTTTGTGCCCACAAGAGATCTAAGTCCAGCCCACCTTAAATTCTATTGACACTTATCTACCGCCAAATTGCTCTGTTAGTAGTTCAGATTCTTGCAGATAGCATAAGTTTACAATAAACCTTTATATTCATTTGAACTGCCTTGCACTTTCTGTTATTATTGACATAATAACAGCACTGAAAAATAGTGATGTACAACTGATCCTCACACTTATAATCGTCTCATGAGCGAAATTTAAGAGCTTGGCAAACAATATGTATATATGACAGTTGCGGTATTCCTGAGTCACATGATTACCATTTATGATTATATGCACTTTTGTTGGCAGGGTGATGTCAGCCTTCCTTACACAGGCATTAGCTCCTTGAAATTTCAGCACTTTCTTGTCTTCATGTAAAAGGGGCAAATGGTTGAGAATGAGGAAGTTTCATTCTGTGTTTGAAAAGCATAAATAACTTTCTAGGATGGTTGTAGTGAAGATGAAATTGGAGTCTTCAAGCATTCAAAGATCCTTTGTTAAATAAATGACAGTTCAGAAACATAAAACATGAGATCTTCAAATGAGGATACTGTTAAGTATGGTTGGTGGGTCCCATAGAGAGGCGAGGCTCGAGTAGTGAACAACAGCTTTTTATTTAGCAACCAGATTCTGCGACAAAATACCCCAGCCGCGGCTGCTCTTTTTATAGAGCTAGCCCCGGCTAGGCAGCCAATGACAGGTTTTTGAGCTTGCCGCGTTTGGTTTTACCCAATCGCGGCAAGCTCTATACGAACCAATCCCAAGCGTTTACGGCGACCAATCACGGCCCGGCTTAACCGGACCAATAGGAATGCAGGTCTTCGATCCTGCTAGTATGGAACACCCCTCCCCTCCCCTCTTGGTTCCGAGCGAGTCTCTTGGCATCTGTTACAAACAGCGACCCAGGTTTCAATTTGCTTATCCATGCCTGGCCACCAAGCATAGCTTCTGGCCAGGGCTTTCATGCGTACAATGCCTGGGTGCCCGTCATGCAGCATATCTAAAACTGTTTTCTGTAACGTTTCCGGTATTACCACCCGGTCTCCCCACAGGATACACCCCTTTTGTGAGAAAAGTTCAGTTTGCCGGTTTTTAAACGGTTTAAAGAGTTCATTTTTCTCGTTTTCCGGCCAACCCCTCTCCACCCAGCTGAGAACTCGCGCCAAACGTTTGTCCCTTCTGGTTTCGTGGGCAATGTCTTGTGCGGTCAATGGTGGCGTGGATACTGTTTCTATTTGTAAAGTTGATACTGTGGGTGCTGGGTCATCTAGCACATCTGGCAGGGGGGATCGGCTTAAAGCATCGGCGTGTGAGATAGTCTTGCCCGGTCGATGTATTAATTGCTAATTATAAGTGGCAAGAAATTCAGACCATCTTGTCATTCTAGGTGACAGGATGTGTGGAGTGGGTTTATTACCCGCCAAAATGCCAAGTAGGGGTTTATGGTCTGTAATAATTGAAAATGTCCTACCATAAATGTATTCGTGGAATCTTTTTACTGTGGAAACGATGGCGAGGGCTTCTTTGTCCAGCTGGCTGTAGTTCCTCTCCGGCTTGGACAGGGTTCTGGAAAAGAATGCAATGGGAGCCTCTGTTCCATTTGGCAAGGTGTGGCTTAGGATTGCGCCAACGCCAAAGGGTGATGCGTCGCATGTAACAGTCAGTGGTAGGGTTTCGTTATATTGAATGAGGACAGCGTCTGAAGTGAAAAGGTTTTTTATTTGTTGAAAAGCGTGTTCCTCTCGCCGTCCCCATATCCAGGAAGCCTTTTTATCGAGGAGTCTATGCAAGGGTTCCACGACAGTCGCTTTCTGGGGTAGGAAAATGTTATAGAAATTAATGAGTCCAAGGAATGCTTGGAGGTCTGTTTTGTTTTTCGGTCTGGGGGCTTCTTTAATGGCTTTTAGTTTTTTGTCGGTAGGGTGAATTCCTTGTTTGTCAAGGAGGTATCCGAAGAATTCAACTTGTTCGGTACATAATTGGCACTTCTCTTTTTTTTACTTTGAGGCCGGAGTCTTTAAATTTTTGTAGGACTGCCCTCAGTCGTTTTTCCAATTGTTTTTTTGTGGGGGCTGCTACTAAAACATCGTCGAAATAGGGTACGACTCCTTTAATTCCCCGCAGCAGTCTTTCCATTAGACTTTGGAAAACCCCTGGTGTGACGCTGACTCCAAATTGGAGTCGGTTGCATTTGAATGCCCCTCGATGTGTCACGATAGTTTGAGCCTCGGCAGTTTCAGCATCGACCGGTAGTTGTTGATAGGCTTGTGCCAGGTCGAGCTTTGCAAAGATTCTGCCACCCCCCAGTGAGTGTAGGAGATGCTGGACTACTGGCACAGGGTAGGCACTCTGCTGCAGGGCATGGTTGAGGGTGGCCTTGTAGTCTCCACAAATTCTCAGGGAGCCATCAGGTTTGATGGGGGTGACAATTGGTGTTTCCCATCGGGCATGGTCGATAGGTTCTAATACGCCTTGCGCTATGAGCTTATTTATTTAATTGCTCATCTATCTTAGGTTTGAGTGCAAATGGCACTCAGCGCGGTTTGAGGCGGATAGGAGCGATGTCAGGGCTAAGATTAAAGGAGATTGGGGACCCCTTGTACTTGCCTAAAGTGTCATCGAAGACCTCTTGGAAGTCCCGTACGAGTGTCGCTTCTCAGTCTTCATCATCTGTGTGGTTGATGCCTGCCATCTCGATTCCCAGCGGTGCGAACAATTGCAACTCGAGTAGGCTGGGGCAGTCCTTATCAACGATTGTAAGTGGTAGGATGTTGGTGCGGTTTTTGAAAGAAATCTGGAAGTGTCCTATACCAGCGACCGGGATGCGGTTCCCTTGATAGTCTCTTAAAATTAGTTTCTGGTCGCTTAGTTCTTGGCGGCGTATGCTGGGTATTAGATGCTTTATGGTCCGCCAGGAGACCATAGAGAGGTAAGAGCCAGAGTCTACTTCCATGGTGCATGGTTGGTTCTCGATGGCGACCTCAATACGTATCTTCCATGCGTCTATTGATGAAGCGTTGCCGATGATAACTGTTTGGCGCGTTTCTTCTCTTCTTGGTGCATCGATGAACTTCTTGGTTTGGCTGTCCCGGCTCCATCGGCTGTCAGTCGGGCGGTCCCGGTTTTTGGTGGGGGTGCCATCTAGTCTTCTTGGGCTGTTTCCCCGACGCCGGGGGCTGAAATTTCATTTGTTGCGGCATACTTTGGCGATATGCCCTTGCTTTTCGCAAAAATGGCAAACAGCGTCCAGGAACTTGCATTCAGAACGCGGGTGATTTCCTCCGCAGCCGGCACATTGGTACCCCGACTTACGACCGCGCCGGTCTCGCCGCTCACATTCTGATTGAAGTCTGTGAATTTCTTCACTGTCAGAAGGGGATTCAATGTCACCATGGTGGGTGGAGGCTGCGAGTTTTTCTGGTGCGGTAGTCGCCTCGCTGGTTGATTGGCGGTCGGTTCCGTTTGAACGCCACATTCGCGCCGCTGATTTACGGGTAGCTTCGGCTGCGGTGGCTTCGGCTATGGAGTCGGTGATGGAGATGTCACCCTTGGCCATCAACCTGCTTTGGAGTGCTGGGTCTTTTAGGCCAAGGACGACTCGGTCACGCATGGCCTCGTCCAGGTTAGCGAATCCGCACAAGCCCCCTAGGTCCCTTAGGTCGGCTACGAACTCACCGATGCTCTCACCCTCGCGCTGATCTCGCTGATAGAAATCATGTCTTCGGATGAGAGTTGGTACAGCCGGAGCATAGTGGTTTTGAAGGATGGGAGCTAGGGTGTCCCAATCCATTGTTTTGACGTCTGCGGGCTTCGCGAGTGCCTTGGCCATTTTAAAAATGGCGGGTCCACAGTGCGTTCAAAAGACCGCTCTTTTTTTGCTGCCGGTAGCGTCTTTTAAGTTGTTGGATTCCAAAAACATTTGGAAACGATCAATGTAGGACTCCCAGTCCTCGCTGGCTGGGTTAAATGGTGCGGGTGGCGCGGCGCTGCTGGCCATTTCGCTGGTCGTCTCTGCGCTGTTTGCCACGTGCTGATCAGACTCATTGTCTCAAAATCCCACCCTCGTCGCCAGTGTTAAGTATGGGCGGTGGGTCCCATAGAGAGGTGAGGCTCGAGTAGTGAACAACAGCTCTTTATTTAGCAACCAGATTTTGAGACAAAATACCCCAGCCGCGGCTGCTCTTTTTTTTTTTTTTTTTATTTTATTTTTTTTTTTTTAAACAAGTTTTATTAATTTTTAAAACACACAAATTGTCATTATTCATTACATGTTTAAACCTTTTTTTCATTGTCAATTTAACAAGTCAGATAAATTATAATTCTATTTTAAACCATTTCCATACAACATACCAAAACCTCTTATTCAATTTCTCTTTACTTCTCTTTAGTCTTATTCAATATCATTATTATTATTTCATCTGTTTCTTTCTGACTTAGTTACCATTATTCTCAATCTATATTTCTACAATTTTTAACTAATTCTCCCCCAAAAAGACATATACACACAACACACAAAACATAAAAAAAATCTTTTTGGAAAGTAACTTGGACCCAGGTGTCTCTCTCTTCATGGACTTCAATTATATTCATGCTCATCTTACATATCATTACTTATTTTATTTACCATTCTAAGCCTTCTATATTAACTTCCCCACATATTTCACACTTCTTACTTCTATCTTAATTAATCATCTTAATTTGAATCATTATATTTATATCTTTTGTCCATTTTTTATCATCCCTTTGTCTCATTCCTTATAAAAAAAAAAGAAAATAAGTTTCTCCTGAAATCATTAATCAGAGTCTGATGCCTTTCTATCTCCCCCTAAGTTAATCAAATTAATCTTTAAAATAATATCTAATACCCAATCCGATTTTGCTTGGTACATTCTATCTAACTAATACATCCAACATAATTAAGTACATAATTAAACAATAAATCCAAATATTAAAAAAAGATACTATAATAAAAATTTTATAATAACATCAATACCATAGTCTTATTAAACTCTTTAATTAAAACAATATTCTAAACCTCCCCTATTATTAAGTTTTAAAGCCAATCATTTTTAAACAATTTTAACATTTTAATCTCTTATCAACTCTTAAATCATTACAATACTACCATCTCATCTTATGTACCTTGCAAAATCTTTTTTTAAAAAAAATTATACTTTATCCATTATCCAAAAAAAGCTTCTTTTTTTCGTTTAATTTCAAGACATTGTAGCTTTTCTCCACCTTTTCCCTTTCTTTCTTCTCCCAACAAACCTTTCTACCCCCCTTCTTCTAGCCTCTGCCTTGCCAGCTTCCCTTCTCTGTCGTATTCCTTTTCCCTTTTGTTTAGTATCATCATATTGGTTTTGCACCTTATTTTTCCCTTTCTTAAATGTTTTTTTAGATCTTAAGTCCTTAAGTCCTTTAATTTTCTTCTTTTCTCTTCTTTTCTTTCTTTCTCTCTTCCTTCTTTCTGGATCAAGTTCTGAGATTCATTAAAGATGGCTCCTTTCTTTCTTTCTTGTTCCTCTGCTGTCTTCATCTGTTGTAATGTTTGTTGATAATTAATAAGCGCCATTTCTAAGAAAAGGAAAGCTTCTTCCACACCATCTTTACCATTTTTTTTGCTTGTTCATATTCTTTTCTTAGTTCCTCAACAGAAAGAGCCATTATAAATCTTTTCTTTTCTTTTCCCCTTCTTTCTTCTTACAACAACCAGAATATTCAAAAGAAAATAAAAAAAAAAATAAAACAGTCCCAAAGTTATCAGTCAGTCCAAACCAAGGCAGAATTCTCACTTTCTCCTTCTGGGGCAATATCAATCCAAGAGAAAGAAAGTCCAAATCTGTTTAAAATCTTATTGCAATATATTCTAGTCTTCAAATCCTTAAGGCATCTGCTCCAACAAATCTTAGCATACAAATGTTTTCTTTTTAATCCTCTCTCTTCCCACTCATCGCTTAAAATCAATTTTCACCTAAAAGAAATAGGTTTCTTAATATCCAGTTATTTATTCCTGAGGAAAAGAGGGAAAGCTATCCTTTCAGCACCTTCACAGCCGCTTTTTTCCTCTTCTGGCAGGTATAATTCAGAAAGTCATACTTTTCAGGAATTTTATTAGATATGTCTTAGAGTCCTAGGAGCCAAGAAAAACTTTCTCCTCTCAATCACTTTCTCCACTTCCTCCTGCACATTCTTACCCGGCTGCCAGCTTCTTTGTGGCGGCCATTACAGACCGCCGCTGCACCGTCCTGGGAAAAGGGAGTTCTGCCGGCCAGGGAGGGGTCTGCAACACCCCAGTCCCTTCTCCGGATCCCCAACCTTCAGCTGCCCCTGCAGGGCAGCTCAGCTCCGCACCCGGCTGGGTCGGAGCCCCAAAAACGGCTAGCGGGCAGGATCGCGCAGCCGCAAATCCCTGCCGCCGCGAAGCCGACAAACCGGAAGCCGCGGCTGCTCTTTTTATAGAGCTAGCCGTGGCTAGGCAGCCAATGACAGGTTTTTGAGCTTGCCGTGCTTGGTTTTACCCAATCGCGGCAAGCTCTATACGAACCAATCCCAAGCGTTTACGGCGACCAATCATGGCCCGGCTTAACCGGACCAATAGGAATGCAGGTCTTCGAACCTGCTAGTATGGAACAGATACATTATTTGGATTTAGATGGATATTTGTCTACACACACACACACACACACACACACACACACACACACACACACCAAGGTATGAGCCTACAGGGCAAAGGGAGGGAGCTCATTTGGGAACCAGCGTATTCGTATAAAGCTTCCTCAAGCAGAAGATACTTGTTCCTCACTGTCTGCACTCACTGTCTGCTGTGGGGAAGCCAGTTCCAATCTAGGAGTAACTTTCACTCCCTTTTGTGTTGCTTTCCCACTTTGATTTCATGTTTGCCCATCTCGTGCCTTCCAGTGCCCCAAGCTGCATTCCATTCTTTTAGAGACCTTCTTTGCCTCTCCCTCCCTAGCTTCTCCCCACATCCCCTGGGCCTGTGACACTTGTTTAGTGGAGACAAACCCCAAAGGGCCTGTACATTTGCCATGGAAACAAAGGCCTGTTTCCAAACACTGCTAAAAATAAGCGGCTTCTCTCTTAGGCCCTTTAATGACCTGCTCCATTTATCTGGAGAGCAAGGAACGTCTTTTTAAAAGCATTAACTTTTAGTTCTAATTATTCTTTATGAAGATGTGTCATGGATAAGCACAGCCCTTTATGTTTATTTATGATCTATAAATATAAAGGGGGTGGTTGTGTTTCCCTGGAGGCCAGAGACGTTCCTCTTAACTGCAGCAGTTTATGTTTTTCTTGCTAGTGGAGTCCTTATAATTCAGTGTTGAATAAATAGTCCCTTGGTGTTGTCTGCAGTGGCTCCAGAGCTCCCTGCTGAGAACCTACCCTTAATACAAACAATACGACACATTTATTCTAAGCTGACCATACTGACCTCCAAAAGTTTCCTCCCTCCGCTGGGACTGCTCTGTCCCTTTCAGAGCCCTGAAAGGCTCACATAAAAAGCCCGCAGCCGTCCTGCCATCCACAGAAGTAGGGTGGGATGGGAGCTGATGGGGAAGGAGGAAGAAATCTGCAAAACCTTGACCCTTCCACCTTCAAACAAGAAAAAAATTGGGAAATTTGCATTTTAACTCTTCAGCATCTGCCTGATCCTTTTAAAGAAAGATGATTTCTTTTTCCTGGTGGGGAGAGGATCTGGACCCATGTCAGTCTCACCAAGCTGAGGGCCAAGCAAAGAGCAAGATCCCTACTGTGAAGGCAGGCCAGCCCTTTCTTCTTGCCAGCCCTTGCATTTTTACTCATCTAGAGTGTTTGGAAATGAAATACTGTAGGCTCTCTTTTTCCAGTGGCCCTAGTCCCCTCTCCCAGCCTTCCTTTTTCTGCCATATCTGTTTATCTTTTAAGCTTACCCCCTCCCTGCTATACACTGCTTTTCAATTGTGGACTGGGTCTTTGTAAAACAGCAGATCTTCGCAGGCTAGAAAATGGAGGGTTGAATGATCCAATATCCTGCCCAAATAGGCCAATCCTCCATTGTTTCTTTGTCCATGAATCTCGATGATTGGCGGTGGGGGGGGGGAGGTTGTTTCTTATTAAATCATCTGTCACTTTAAGGAGCAACAACTAGATTGTGCATTTATATTCTAGTAACAAATAGCAGGATACTACAAAAGGCAAATTTTCCAGTCTAATGCAAATTAGGCATATACTACCAGATTATTAAAAAGGTTAGCTTTTTTTCCCTCTAAAGAAAAGATTTGTAATGTGAAAATATCTTGTCCCCATGACCTATTATACCACTCTGTTCTCACTGTTTGCAAGTTTTCCACAGTGAGATTTATCATGGGGTGACACACATGCACATACAGACACACACTGTCACACACAGAGAAGCATCACTTCCATATTGCAGAGAGGAAGATTAATTTGCTCTGCCAATGTTGTTTATTTCACTCATAGAATATCACTGGACACAAAGTTAAATAAGTTAAATGCAAGTGGAGTCATTACAGTTAATACGTTTATTTTTCATGTTGTAAATAACCAGCTCTAATTTTGGTCAGCTAATATATAATTAATTTATAAAATTTTAATACAATGGTCTTTTTTATATGAAGAAATGTCATGAAAATGAAACAAAAAGGGTGCATTTTCCATAATAATACAGTTCTCAAACCACATTACACAACCTGCAATCCTTCCATCTTGAAACATACTTCTGTAGCACTATAGAGTTCTCCAGAATTTCTAGAAATAATAAATTTTAATATGTCAGGAAAAATGAATACCATGGGAGTACTCACATTAAGTATAATTATTTTATGTGAATTTAATGAAATCAAGTTTAGCTCTTATGCTGGCCTTAATAATCTCTATTCTGGCTTCAAAATGTTGTAACTGTAATAACTATTAGTAGATTTTCTGAGACTAAGGGCAGATTCAGAAATGCAATGGTGCTTTTTCAGTATTCTATGTAACAAAGATACAATTCATGACCATGCCATATCCATGTTTTAGAGTTGCAAAGATATTGTGTGGCTATTTATTCCTGCACTTCCTGTTCACATAGGTAGGGTGGGAAATGTGATGACACAAAGCATTTTATGATTAAGGAAAACATTGGAGGAGGGAGTTGGAGGAGAAAGAATTTGCTAATGTGGAACAAAATTTTCCTTAGGAAGGAATTTAGTTTTTTCTTTTAAAGGAGGAAAAGTGATTAGACAATGGACAGCCATTTGCTGCACTACTGTCTCTTCTTTAGCTTCCCTTCAAAACTGACGGGCTTGGGATTAAAGGGTGGGTTACAATGGAGCCTGACAGTACATTACCCATTAATGGTGCTGAATGTCTTAACAACTCAGCTATTGGAGATGCATTCAGAAGAGCATGTGAACTTCTTTTCTCCTTCAAAGCTCCTGCTAGACCATGTTTCCTTTTGTCGCTTAAACTTTTGTGTTTACAAAAAAGCCAACACAAATTGTGCCACTCTGCTTTGCTCTAGCTGGTTTTCTGTCAGACACTTCAATGAAGAGAAGTCATTGGTTTTAAGTTAAAGGGAAGGGGAAATCATCCATTAAAAATACCAACACATTTTTACTTATTAAACATCTCATTTAAGTTTAACATAATGGAACAATGGCCTGTCTGGTTACTCTTGTGAGGGCAATGGTGGCTTCTTCTTCTTCTTCTTTTTAAGCAGAAAGTTTAATGAAATAAGAATCAATGCTTATTTAATTTTGACATTCTAAAAGAACTTCAATGACACATAGCAACCACCACATCTAAGTAAACCTAGAACAACCACTACAAGGATTTTGATAGGATTCTGGTTTAGTTTTATCCACAGTGTCATCCTATGCTATGTTCATCCATATAGTTTCAAGAATAGTGAATTATGTAATTATGCAAGTAATGTTGTGTACATCCTTCAGTGTTTGTCCCACAGATTTCAATTTCTCCGGTCCAACAGATCAGGCTAAAAAATATTATCTCTGCAGGCTGAAATTATGAACATCTGTGAATGTGGCTGTAAAAAGTGGTGATTGTAAATCTTTGGTATTCATTCCCAAGAAACAAACCGTTTCATAACTTAGGTGAATATTGCCAAAGGAGAATAGGAGAATAGTTTCTTTTAATCAAATACACTGGCAAATCCATTCTTGATTTTAAAGCCACCTTAAAGCGGTCTTAATCAAGATGTCTAGTGGTAGAATTTGCCTACATCAGCTCCTGAAAAGTATTTGCTAAAGGGCTACTGTTGATTAAAAGATCATTTTAGAATTGATAACCAAAGAAATAATTGGCACTTCTTGAAATCCATTGATCCTTTGGTCAACATTTAGCTTAGGCCTGAGGCAGGTAAGGAAAGACTTGACTGGATTGAATTGCCCCTCTTTGCTGCAGTCATGTTTGTTTAAAGACATAACCTAGAGGAGAGAGAATATGTTTGTTTGTACTCCACAGAACGAAAAGCTCTCAGCTCCACGAGAGTTCCCTTATTCTTCTGTCTAATATCTCTTCTGAAACTCCTATCCTCCCACTCTCTACCCCGTTCACCTCTCCCCACAAAAAAAAAAAAAAAAAACAGAGGAGGAGGAGGGTTTTCTGTTTGTGCAAGCAGATTGCTTGTTCGGGATGCTCTTGTGGCTTAAGTTTATTGTTTTATTTTCCTTGAGCTCCAAGCATTTGAATTGCAAACAACGCCTCCTCTCTGAACAAAGTGCTGGATCCAAAGAGAACTAGACAAGCGGGGCTCTTGAAATGGAGTGCCATTTCTTTAGGCCTGGAAAGGAGGGGGAGGGGGCTGCTTTCCTTTCCGGTCCCTTGCATTGTTGCCGGAGATGTCCCTGAAAGGGGAAGGAGGAGAGAGGGAAGGAGCCCACTCATGTGTGATAATCAGAGATATCCTCCATTTCATTTATTTTATTTCCCTTACTAAGAAGCCAACCTCCCCTCCCCCCAAAGGGAATTAGCAATTACAGTGTTGTGAGGCAGAGGAATATGCACAGCCTAGACAATGATGCATTGTGAAGGTATTTGTGAATTTAAATTTTTTTTGGCTGAAACAAGCTTTGCATTCTGAGAACTTTCTTCTAGATAGAGCTCTGAGAGAGTTGAGCTTGTTCTGATTGTGAGAGAAAAAGTTATTGCATCTGCTCACTGATGGTGTCTCTGCAAATGTACATAAATGGTGACTCTGCAAAATAAGTATCAGGCATGTTCGTTTATTTATTTTATCCTGTCTTTATTATTTTTGTAATAATTTAAGGCAGTGACCATACTTAATACTCCTCCCTCCTCTTGTTTTCCCAACCACAACAACCCTGTAAAGTGGATTGGAGGTAAGCCCAAGGTTAACCAACTGACTTTCATGCTTAAAGTGGGAACTCTCCTGGTTCCTAGCCTGGTGCCTTCACCACTAGACCAAACTGGATACTTGATCTATCCTTGCAAAAATATATTATATTCAATAAAGTGGGTTTTATGTGCTATCATTTTAATGTTGTATATCATTTTCTCTTCTTATGACCCAAAAATCTTTGCAAGCTAGTATGGAATTTGTATTGCTACTATTAAAATATTACTACTATTAAAATATTAGTGCTGTGGTGGTACAGTGGTTAGAACTCCATTAATAATAGAACAGACACTATTGAGTCTAAGAGCCTCCCAACTCATAAATGGCATCCAAGTTAGGTGATATGAGTATTCTTCAAAACTATTGTGAGCCAGGATGGCGCAGTAGTTAGAATGCAGTGCTATAGGCTAATTCTGCTGATTGCTGGCTGCCAACAGTTTAGCAGATTGAGACTCACCATCTCAAGGTTGATTCAACCTTCCACCTTTCTGAGGTCAGTAAAATGCAGAACCAGATTATTGGGGGCAATATGCTGACTCTGTAAACTGCTAAGAGAAGGCTGTAAAATGGTATATAAGTCCAAGTGCTATTGCTATTTCACAGTATATTCTGCAATGTATTGATGATTTTTTTGAGCACTCTCAGATTACTGTTCTTTAAGAGAAAGTGCATTTGTGTGGATAATCCTCTGTAATTTTGGGATAAGCAATCTATATTTCCTATACTGTACATAACTATAACAATACAGTTATTATAGCATCTGACAATCATTTTGTTTCTCAATGCTCAAGAGAAACATCATGAAAAAGATTTGAATTTGATTCATATTATACATAGTTTAAAGGGTTGCTCTGCTGCCTATTCCTGTACTAGGCAAGTCTGCTAGATCTTACTGATATGGAAGCAGCTCAGCTGAGTATAGACATGAGAAGAGCAAGGGGGCAAATGATGTAGCATTGCAATAGAAGTATGAAAGGATGGAGCTTGATTATGACATTAAAATACATACTTTGCCATTGTCAAGGTTAGAAGCTGATGCCTATACAACCGATCTTGTTTTTCTGAAAGGCTACTTAAATCAGAAACCAGACCTGTACATGTTATATAAGAGGGGTGTCCTATATGTCACCACGGTGGTGTCACATGACGTATTGCGACTTTTCCCCCTTAGCTAAACTGGGCATGGGCGTGGTCAGCATGTCATGCATCTGGCCCACGGGCTGTGAGTTTGTCAAATTCATAACAGGTGATCTACATTCTGCAGATGCTAAAGAGTTTGGTCTGACTGAGGTCCTGAAAACTCTCAAAAAGCTTCTATAATATCTCTCTTTATTTAATTAGTTCTCTAGCATCCTTAGTCTACGTCTGTTGAATGCTGAGAAGCTAAACAGGTCAGAATTGATATCTTCTTCCTAATATGAAATATAAACCCTTTTATCCAGTTAAAACTCCTTTATCATTTAAGTATAGGATCTTTGAGGAGGTGAGGTACTAAGAAATTTTTATTTTGCTGGATACTTAATATTATAATATGTATGTTGAACAACTGGGCAAAATAACAAATCAGTTTCCATTAAAAGGCTTTATTTCAATTATTCCAGATTTTTGGATGGCTTACAAATTTAACAAATCTAACCCTCAATCTATTTTTATACATAGAAATCATATGTGTTCTGTTCAAGCAAGTAATATGTACATAATTAAATTAGAGAAATTTTTACTGATTTTTTTGAAATATCATTTACTTTTTTCCATTTTTTCTGTTGTCTTCTTTTGCAAAGTAGTGGCCTTTTTATATTTAAATATTAAGTTATATAGTTTCATAATGCAAAGTATTTCTAAAATCTTTCTTGTGTTAAAAGAATTACCGAAGAATTTGACCTGATGGAGACGAAAATTGATATTAAAAATCCCTTTAAAGAGAAAACTGATTATATGATTGTATTAATCCTACAGAATAGGAAAAAAGTAGGGACAATTAATTGCTGATGGTTAAAAAAAGACCATAAGGGTTTCATTTAAGATATTACAAGACTGAAAAGAACAAAGAAGTGATGCTACCAAATGTCAAATTACATTACAAAGCCAGTTGCCCAAATTGGAAAACAAAGTGGAATATATCATCTTCTGGCTAGATAATCTTTGCTGAGTAGCAGGATTTCCAGATGGTTTATGCAAATATTTCTGGTTTGATATAGCCAGAAACTGACAATAATAAGAAATCATCCAATAATAAACAGTACATTAAAAGTATCAGATGGAAGAAGAATTATCACCTCTTTCTTCATTATTAGACATTTATAAATATGAAATTGCAAAGTAACCCAGTCAGTGGAGAAATAAATCATATAGACTGCAAGATTGAATTGATAATAAGACAAGAATAAAATCTCTTTTTGGAATGGTTAGAACCACCTGGTCAGTTCCAATGTCTTCAAATAAGCAGCATTGTTCTAAAACAGGGCTGTCAAACTCCCAGCCCATGGGCCAGATGCGTCACGCACTGGCCATGCCCACACTTAGTTTAGTGAAGGGGGGGAAGTCCCAATATGTCATGTGACGCCACCGTGACAATGCAAGTTTGTCACCTCTGTTCTAAAGGAATTATTTAAACAAGGTGGAATTCTTAGAGGTTGAACTGAATTTGGAAACCTTAAAACACAAAATATGGAGCATGTGCTGGGTCTTATTATAACTTTCTGGTGAAATATGACTTAGAAACCAAACAAGTAAAAAGCTACATAATTAAATGGATGCAGAATTCATAAAGAACACTTAGCATGCAACATTGGAGAAAAAAAATAAATTTACAATGAAAATTATATTTAGATAAACTGGTATATTTTACCACTTCAGTACTAGTTGCTACAGTTGATAATTCATGGGTGGTTTATTAAATAGCTATTTCCTATTGACCAAATATAATGTTCACTTTATTTTATATTTCATTATGTATTGATTATTCAAATCAGTACTTATAGATTATCTTGATTTTAATGATGGTTTATAACTGTAAGATAATGTTAGGCCCTTAAATATATAGAACTAACTGAACATTATTCTGAGAATCTGGAGTTAGTTTATGTAATATCATACTTGTAAATCCCTCTTCTTTTTATTTGGGGCTTTTTAATATTGATTCTCTTCTTTGTTCCTCTTTTGATTCTGCTTTGTTTTTTTTAAATGTTCAAATAATTAAAAACAAGAATACCAGAAAAAAGAAACAAATACATTTATGGTATTGTGATCACCCCTAACTTTTTGTCAGTTTGATCTAGTAGTTAAGGCACTAGGTTAAAAAGTGGCAGAAACTCTAGTAAAAAAAAAAAAAAAAGTGAACTTGGAGAACCAAGAGGAAGGAGTAGGAGCAAACTATTATCCAAAAGCTCCATTACAATGATAGATTTACTTAAAGCAAAACTGCTAGTCCTCCATGCAATTTGGAAAGGCTAGAATAAGCCATAATTCAATATAATGCCTCTGGTGAGCCTCTCCAAGTTCCACAAATCCTTTTGAGTTAATAATGACTTGTTTTCCCAACTATACATTCCCCCAGGACTATATTGCAGCTGCAGAGGGCAGCTTTGTGATCCTAGGAAAACATACAGCGATTGTTGAAGAAAAGGCAATGTGGACACATCTGCATACTCTGAAGAATCCTTGTAGGGCATCCTTAGTGGAGTGTCCTTGGGGGGGGGGGCATCTTTTTATGATCTTGGTGGCACCTTTTCTGGCACATTAATGACCTTATCTAGTTGGATAATGAAAGATCTGCAAACAACAAAGCTCAGAGAGCATAGACTCTACAGTTCTGTCCAGAGTTAGAGAGGTTCTCTTCAATTGGCACCATTTTGCTTTTGAACCTGAAGTACTGAGCATCCCTAACACGATTCCTGCTAGCAAAATTCTCTGTGAACCTCACTGCTATCCAGAGGGCAGCTTACACTGTTACCTTTGGAGGCAGAAGGCAGGAATCTGTGGTTTCTTGGGATGCAAAGCACATTCACATGCCTTGAATGGAAAGCAGGAGAGGAGAGCTCATTGGAGAACATTCAAGCATAGAGTCCTGCAGGACAACCCATCCCAAGAACCAGGTATCTTTGTGCCTTGTCCTAATCCCTGACACACTCAAGCATATTAACTATGTTCTCTTTTGTGATTTCAGGTGATTCTGCCATCTGTCAAATACAGTAGCTGAACACAGGGAATGGCTAAGCAATGTACCTGACAAGACTCCCATCTTAAACCTGCTACTTTCCCATTTGATATCTCCCACTCCCAGTTTCTGTGGATTTATAAACACAAAAATAAAACCTTAAAAATGTTTCAAGCATGCCCTCCTGCAAAACACAAAAGGTTCATTAATTTCTCTCCATACATATGTGTGCATGTACTTATTGGTTAATTAAACATTCACCATTATGTGGAGTAGAGTGTTTGGGGAAACTATAAAAAATGCTAACTTTAAACAAAATAAATGTTCTTTTTTTTTAATGGTGGCAGATCAACCCACCATTGGTGAAGTGCATTGTCCCTGCATCTTTTCCCATAAATATGGAGAATGTTTCATTATTACTGACTTCCATGCTAGTGTAGCACCACTTGAAGACTTATCTCTGGGTGTGGCTGAAAATGGGAGAAGCATGTCAGGCAGTTATTCCACTTTCAAAGCCCAAAGTTATTTGAAGAATGTCTGCTCAGGCATATAGTAGCAGAGTCGGAGGAAGGTTTCCAAAAGCCTCATTTTAATCATGAAGCATTGTGGCTATAAGCCCCTACTCAGAGGTCTGGGTCATTCAGAGGCTGGTATCTGGAAGGTTTGTGAAATAGGAATAGAATAGCACCAGCAGGTTGTAGCAATACTGGAGCGATTAACTGCATAAATCTGAATGATCATAAGGTGGCAGTGAAGATTTATGTTGCCCTGTATATCTTCATTGCTTTCTAGCAGTGATTAGCACACACTGAAACAGTCTGTCATACTCCCTGCAGCCTGTTTTTGTTCCCATCTCAGCCAATATTTAAGGTTTTTTTTTTTCAATGTGATTCAGTTTTGATGTTATCCAACTTCACTTTCCTTTACCATATGGTATCATGGGACAATGTACTTTCATTAGTTGTTGATCTCTTCTTTCTATACTTTTACATGGATAGCAAAATAATGTTTATTTCTTTTTTATGGAGGAGCAATTTTACTTTCAGTCAGCTTTCAGGAGCATCTATAATATCTGTATACGTTTTCAACTTTTTCTTCGTTTTTAATCACGTGCTGCGAAGTAACACTAGCACAAACCATCACGATGTGTTTTATCCTCCACTCTACAACTCAGTGCCAAAAGTGACTCAGTAGGATGTCAGTTCAGCTGTAACTTAAGCAAAGATCAGATAAACAAGTGGTCTGGAGGAGGAATTCTGAGCTATCTAATCTTGACACCTTCAGTTCCCATGGGCTACTAGAACAATCCGGAAAGGACAGAACTAGGCATGTCCTCACAGTCACAAATCACTGATTAAAAACTCATCTCCTCATTAGGGACACAGCAAAGCAGTTCATGATAAGAAACAGATTAAGGTCTTAACAACACAGCAGAGAAAAAAGGACTTAATAAAATATCTTCCTCATTTTATTAATATTAATTAATAAATGGCACAACGATTTGACAGTGGGATAGAGTACAGCAAAACATCTTAAAGCATTTGCTCAAAATTAAAGTGATGACTTATAAAAGCGGGGGGACTTAGCTGGGTTCAAGTGAGTGTGTTGGTCTCTTGTGGAATCTAGGGACTCATGGAAAGCAGCTTGCAAAATCTTGCTCTACTGTATTGCTATATTTCAGCAGATGAACATTTCCATTGAAACTTTGTCTTCTGTATTTTCAAGTGGGAGGGGTTAGGGTTAGGTGCCTGATCCATATAAGGCAGAATTCCCCAATCTTTCCAGCTTTGCAGAATGGCCAGGGTGGGAGGTGGGGGTGGGAAGAGGATGGTCCTGCACAAATGGTTCTATGAGCAGTGGTCACATATGCGCGCTGGTCATGCAAGTGGGGATGCGCGCATGCGTGCTCATCCACCACTTCCATGGCCCAGTTCTGAAGGGCTCTAGACCTGGTAGTGGGACAAGGCTTGGGGATTAGGGACCCTTGATATAAGGTATACATTCATTTGATTACTGCATCAGGGTACATTTGTAGCATTACTGATTGCAATAGGTGCTTCATATAAAGTAGGAACAGACATCCACACAGCTTGTGATTTTCCTTCTTTTCTGATTTGTTCTGCACTCTACTGAGGTCTCTAACTGATCCATGGAAGCACAAAGCACAATCAACTAAAAATAGCAGGGGTGAGGGGAATACATCTACTAGTGTCCCCCCAAAAATAAATAAATACTTTGCTCATTGGCAATATTTTGAATAAGCCAGAATCAATTTATAATTAAAATGATAGTTTAGCATACAGTACAAAATCTGGTGCCCTTTACTCAGGAGATGTATGAAGTAGGACAACTTGTTTTTCAGTGTTAAATAACAAAAAATATTACAGATTTAACATAAGAAGACCACTTGGGCAGTCTCAGGTGAAATCAATGTGAGTTACAGTATGCAAGAATGCACAGTACCATAAAAGGCAACAAATGTGAGTAGTTGTTGAAAGAATTTAATCTTGTAGGGCTGTGAAGATGTTTCCATCGCTGTGGATGTTAATCTGCTACTAAATTGCTGAAGGGAGTGCTTTTTGACCGTTACATTTTTCTTTCTTTCTTCTTTTCAACCAACCTGGGCTAATAATAATTAAGCAAATATTAACAATAATTACAGCAACAGTTTTAACTTGCCAAATAAGTTGCCATCAAAAATGATATATGAACCATGATATGATTCATATGGACTTTTGGCCTTTTTTAAAAAATAGTCTTAAAAAAACCCTAAAGATGTTTCATTATTTTTCAGGTTTATATGAGCGGAACTAGATAAATTGTCAGCTTAATTGAATGAGGGTAAATTTTGATTTATGGAACTAATATAAAACAGGCTTTTTAGTTCACCCCACATAATTAATTACACATCTTTTAACATTTTATTTAATAAGCATTTAACTTTGTTTAATTATACGGGGAGGGTAAGAACTGCCTTGACTTTGTTTCTGTAGAGTTAACAAGATTTACTATGAACTCTCATTGTGACCATTCATACTGAAGTATATTTAACATTCACTTCACAGAAGAGATATGCAATCCCATTCTGAAGTACAGAATCATTTTCAAAACTCAGCCATGGAATTCCAGTATAACCAAAAGACTCTTAGATGGGGGTGTCCAATCTTTTGCTGACTAGTGAATTTCCAAAGTCCCTTCCAACTCTGTTGTTCTGTTCTGTTCTGTTCCCACTTCATGAACACCATTAGTACTTTGAAAGATCCTCAGCTCTTCTGCGGAAGCATGAGGGGTTCATCAGCTGGTGCTATACAGTCAATCATTCTGTATTTTCTTCCATATGGATTTCTTGGCAAAAATATAGGAATAGTTTACTACTTCTTTCTCTGCCACAGGCATTTGATCTTGTCGTTAAACTGAAACCTACCTGCAGCATCTTCCTATATTGCTATTGCCCAAAGTAGCTGTCTGGTTGCTTTAGCTGGGCAGCTAAAATGACCTTCAAACCTTAGATATTGCTGGCAATATATATACTGTGGCATACTCTTCTAATGTTCTTTGCCCATCCCTTCTAGGAACACACCCAAACATGATGAGGCAGCACAGAAGGACATGGAGAGGTCCAAAAATTGAGCACCCTCCAGATACTGAGTTTTAAAAGTAGAGAAAATATGCTGCAGGACGTTTACAAGTGGGAAATGCATTCAATGTCCATTATTATTTTTCCACCCAATTTCCTTTTAAAGAAGTTTCTTCTTACAACATTCTCAAACTGTATTTTGCATTTAGAATGGACAGTGAGTTGTATCAAATGGAGCCTGTTTGGAAAATGACATTTTGAGAACAATTCACCTGTGAAAAAGTTTGCCTTATTTGCTTTATAGTTTCAACCTGCACAGAGAAATTTCACCCATTTTAATGACAATTGCCCAAAGATTACTTGTGTAATACTCCAACTTAGGTGATTTATTATGTAATTAGAACTTGATAGAAACCTGCTTGAAGCAACAAAGCTTGGGTGCATGTTTTGGTTATTTGTGAATTAGTATTATCAAGGATATTGTAGTTTTGTCTTAAATTAGTTCACACTCCTCTAACTTTTAAACATAAAGTGAAAAAAATTGCAGAAAAGGTGGGACATTTTCACTTTCCTGCCTAGATTAGCATTCCTGAGGTATGTAGCTGAGAAATAAAAAGAAGTCAAAAATATTTTTGGATCACAAGCCAGTTCCCCTTAAAAATAAGATTTGCCAGCTAAATTATACAACATTCTCAGAGCAAAATTGCATTCCAACATTTTTCCTACTTCTTTATTTTTATAATATGTGGAAGTTGTTCCCAATGAATAAATCTACCTTCGAAAGAAATGACATAAACCAATTTTTGTTAGTTGATGAACCATCTCATCCTGCTAGGACAGACCTTTCCCAGTTGTACTGGCAGAAGAAGTCTGCTACAGATCCCCTTGGTCAAATTCTGGCTGGCAGGATCCAGGAGAGCCTTCTTTGCTTTAGCACTGTCCCTTTGGAACATCATACCCGCCCACATGTGAGATCCACCACTTGTCCTTCTGAAAGAGCCTACCACAGTGGAGCTGGCTATTTAATTAATAGCAGACTCTGCCTCCCCCCCATCCTGTTCCCTCTCCACCCATTTTTTAATTCATATTGCTGTATTTGCATTATTCATTTTTATTATTTCATTACTTTTCTATTGTTGTATTTACACTTTTTATAATTTTACGTTCTACTGTAGGCTGTCTAGTGAGATGAACAAATATCTTTAATAATAAATAATAAATAAAATAAGTATAGCCATTTTTATTAAGAGTTCTTTCTTAAGTAAAATAGGCTGAAGTGTTATTGAAATAAATTTATGAAGTTACCCAAGTTCTAAAATTCTATAGGAGGATTTTGGAGCATGTACATTGGCAAGTCACCATTTCCAAAACCTGTACTTTTTTTTTTTTTTTTGCTAAATTCACTTTAAGATCAAGAGAATTCCCTTAGTAAATCCATTTATTTTAGGCCTGGGGAGGGGGGAAACAGCCATACCCACAAGCATGTGATGAGTGTACCAAAGTGTTTCAGAGATCTGGCCTGATTCTAAGAGGGTCATAAGTAGCAGAGCAAAGGAGATTGTTCATACCCATTAAATACCTTTATTGGTGCCAAAGTCTGAAAGAAACTCACAATTTTCTTCAGCTATTTCATCTGTGGCCAGTGATTGAAGGAGAAAGTCAGATTTTTTACAAGGAGCCAGCCTCTCAAAGAACCTTTATTTTACTCCTTGGTTTCTCTTCTTCTTTTTCCTCCTTTCTTTCTGTTTCAAAAGCCAAAGTTGTTACTCTGAGTTCTTTTTTGGGAACTGTGATGAAATTCTTGTGTTGGCATGGCTGATGTTAATGGCTAACATTGGGGGCAAAGGTCTTTGAAGGCCCCCACATCTGCAGCTTTGTACAGCATTCACCTCCAAAAGGCCTCAAAGTGTGTAGCCAGCCAAAGCCTAATGTGTATTAGCAAGACAAAGACCTAAAGAGGGGAAGAGAGTGGATGAGCTTTAATTTACTGAAGATTTATTAGGGCCTCATGAAATCGGCCTGAACCACCCATTTTCTATATCACCCGCACACATCTAAAGTGGCTGGCTTTGTGGAGGGGAGATGGTCCTTTAGAATTATCTTGCAACAAATCTTGCCAGGATAAAAGCGACAAAGACAGGAGCAGGATAGTAGAGGCAAGTTCACACTATGCACTCAAGGCCCAAAATCTGGAAAAATGTAAATAGTTGAATGGCCATTCAAACTGTCTTTCTCCCCTTCCATATTCTTTTTAACTTCCAAGATCTGATTGGTTTATTTGCTCTGGATTTGGTTAATGGCATCAGCCACAAACTGGGTGACTGGGAGTTATAGTCCCACCATAGGCGCAAAGCCAGCTGGGTGACCTTGGGCCATTCACTTTCTCTCAGACCTAGGAAGGGGGCAAGGACAAATCATTTCTGAAAAACCTTGCCAAGAAACTGCAGGGAGTTCTCCAGGCAGTCTTTGAGAATTGGACAAGATTGAACAGAAGAAGAAAAATGTTTAAGGTGTTCTGTGATGTACAGTTGTTGCAGTTACACATTTTGGAATGCCTCTTGTGTAGAGGATATTTGAAGAAATAGCATTGAAAGCAGTCAGCAAGTCTCAACTGAGAGGTACAATCTCTCTTTCCAGGTCCTGATGAAAGTAATCCAACAATATGGTTAATATTCTTTTCAGCCCTATAAAAAGGTAAATGTTCCCCTCGCACATATGTGTTAGTGGTTTCTGACACTAGGGGGTGGTGCTCATCTCTGTTACAAAGCTGAAGAGCCAGCACTGTCCAAAGACGTCTCTGTGGTCATGTGGCCAGCACGACTACATGGTGAAGGCGCACAGAACGCTGTTCCCTTCCCGCCACAATGGTCCCTATTTTTCTACTTGCATTTTTACATGCTTTCATACTGCTCGGTTGGCAGAAGCTGGGACAAGGAACGGGAAGTCACTCCATTATGCAGCGCTAGGGATTCGAACTGCTGTACTTCTGACCTTTCTGATCGACAAGCTCAATGTCTTAGCCACTGAGCCACCATGTCCCATTACCCAAATCTAAATTCTGACTGAAAGAGCCCTATACCCAATTCTGAATTCTGACTGAAAGGAATCCAGATAGTTCATTTCTTCTAAGGTAGGGGTCTCCAACCTTGGCCACTTTAAGACTTGTGGACTTCAACTCCCAGAATTCCTCAGCCAGCTTTGCACCAAGACAAATTCCGTGTGTCCAATCACACTTGGCCAATAAAGAATTCTATTCTATTCTATTCTATTCTATTCTATTCTATTCTGTTCTGTTCTGTTCTGTTCTGTTCTGTTCTGTTCTGTTCTATTCTATTCTATTCTATTCTATTCTATTCTATTCTACTCTACTCTACTCTACTCTACTCTACTCTACTCTACTCTACTCTACTCTATTCTATACATTGCTTTACACAGATTAGCACTTTTTTTCCCAAGCAGACTGATGGTAGTGATATTGTAAGTGATGTAAATAGGGGAAAAAAGATATTGTGATGAAAACCTGGAAGGGTAATTGTTCCTGGGCAACACTAAAAGAAGAGAATGAGGGAGCAGCAATCAAGCTGCAGCTTTCCCTAGTCCTTTAATGGTCCTTTGGCTACATAAGCTGTAAAGTCAAGTCAGCCCTAACCTATCCTTAATGAGCTCTCCTTCCCTAGTTGTGAAGAAATATGCTCCAGGAAATGCAAATTAACATAACAGTCATCTTGTCAGTAATTGTTTAAGGCAATCTCACCCTCCTACTTCCGGATCAAATGGCCATCTCCTCCAGAAAACAATTTAAATAATATATGCTCACTTTAATTTGTTATTCAAAGGCAAACCCCACAAAAATGATATATACCCCCATTAATGTGTTAGAAGAAAAGCAAGCCTGTTTCTTTAAGGAAAAAAATGCAGAACAAGAAGTTTTGTAGATTTTAAAACTGAACACTATATTGTGTTGCGAATTATGGCATGGGCTCTGGTGGACAAGAAACACATTTTGCTGAAACGGTATGCACAACTTTATTTGTCTAGCAGGATCAGCAAACTATATCAACCAACGTTGAAGAAATGGGAGGAAGAGAGAAATCTGTACATCTTACATGAGTCACTACAGTTATACAACACAGATGTTTTTAAAAAATCTCCCAATAGCAGTGCAGTGCAAGAACAAATTTACTTTATCTGAACCATTGTTAAGACTTGCCTGCTTTTTGGTTGAAAAATAACAATCAACTTGCATCAAGCTTGATTCTTGATGACTTTATGAGGAGATCCATGTTGCTTTCCTTACTACCACAGAAGTGTTTTACCATTGCATTTTAAGGTCTTTCTTCTTCCTTTAAAAAAAAAAAAACTTTCCAAACTACTCTAGAATCCTGGGTTACCTGGTGGTATTCCATTTAAATACTACCCAGGTCTGACCTTGCTTAACATTTTGAGATCAGCCAAAGTTGGAATAAAACATCCCAACTGCTGAACCACAATTCCATTAAAGAATGACACAGCTATTTGATTCAAGGAAGCTTTTTGGACTCCTGGGTGGGATTATCAATAGGCCCTTCATTGAAGTTTTAATGGGCTCAGTGCCACAGAGCAAGACGCCTGTGATGGGACTGATTTGGGGAACAGAGCTTTGAAAGGTTTTTAATAGCCCCTCTTGCCTCATGGAGGCTCCATTTCTTAAGCGGCTGTGATACAACCCATTGCCAGTGCTGCACTAAAATCACCCTCAAGACTGAACTGCACAACCGTTTGCCTGCAGCATAACAGCTCTTTATCAGCACCTCTTCCTCTGCTCTGTTTTCTAAACTACTGCCATTCCTTCCTAGTAAAATTTAACTGTAAAACACTTTTAATGGAGCATTCTTTAAACATGTTCCGGAGAGCTCATCTAAATAAAAGAATGTGAATTTTTCCCTTTTGGTGGAAGAGTCTTGCATCTGCTTTTCAGAGTGGAGCTCCTATTCCAGAAGAAGGAAACACAATACAGCTGCTATTATATCAAATCTATTTGGTGGGAAGCTGAAGTAGCAGCAGTTACACAGCATAAAAAGTTAAGAACACATGTCTATCTCTAAAAGGGGTGTGTGTCTGACTCTGGATGCTGCGATAAGAATGATAGCCAATTAATGTTTTTAATCTATTTTAGCTGCTTCTTTATCTGTATTATTAACATGCATCGTAAGTATAAAATGGGATATAATCTCTTCTGAGTAAGAATTTATTTTTAAAGAGATTTGGTAGATCAGAAAGTCTTGTTGAGTGGAATTAATATCAGTAAGAATATGTAGGGTTTATTTTATTTTATTTTATTTATTTGGGGAATGCCTTACGTTTCTGCTGGCTTGAGATATGCATACTCATAATCTTTGGTTATTTCCCTGCACTTCATTTTACCATCTTTGTTGTTGTTGTTAGTTGTGAAGTTATGTCTGACCCATCTCAACCCCATGGACAATGTTCCTCCAGGCCTTCCTGTCCTCTACCATCCTCCAGAGTCCATTTAAACTCATGCTGACTGCTTCCATGACTCCATTCAGCCACCTCATTGTCTACCATCTCCTTCTTCTTTTGCCCTCAATTGTTCCTAGCATTAGGGTCTTCTCCAGTGAGTCCTTCCTTCTCATTAGGTGGCCAAAGTATTTGAGTTTCATTTTACCACCTTAATTTTTGTAAAAATAAGAGCTCTGGCCCCACTGAGGGGTAGCAACAGACATTTTAGGCCTTTTACTGTCAGTACTCAAAGAATATTTTAGAAATGGATTAAAGACTTATTGTTGGTAAACAATCTTGCAGACTTGCAACATGGTGCTTTGATTGCAAAGGTATTAAGCTGATGCCCAGTAGATATTCTGAGCCACAATCCCCACAATCTATTGATACTGGCTACATTGATGCAACCTGATGCAACCAAAATGCCACCTTGGGTTTTAACCAATAGGAGGGGGGAAAATTCCCATGTGTGTCACAATGAAAGACCATTAGTGAAGGCTGCTTTCAATCAGGCTGAACCTCTTCACAAGGCCTACTCTCTTCTGTTTTAAGCCAGTCTATCTAGAACACGGGTGTCAAACTTGCAGCCCATGGGCCGGATGTGTCACAAGCTGCTCCCCACCCCAGGTTTAACAAAGGGAAAAAAAGTTGAGATATGTCACATGATGACATGTCACCGTGAGTTTGACACCCCTGATCTAGAACATCTCCTTTTAGAGCAGCTCCTGAAACACTAGAAAATAAATTCTTCGGATCTTCCTACCCAACCTCTAAAATACAGACTTTACAAACCTTGCGCCAATCCTGAAACTCATTTTATTAGATTTTTATCCTGTATTTATTGTTTTGGTAAATAATAACTCAAGGTAGCTAGCATACCTAATACTCCTCCTTTCTCCTGTTTTCCCTACAACAACAATTCTGAGGTCTGTTTGGTCTGTTGAAAGGTGACTTGCCCAAAATCTCCCAGCTGATTCTCATGCCTAAGGTAGGACTAGAACTCAGTCTCTTGTTATCTAGGCTGGCACCTTAACCACTACATCAAACTGGTTCCTCAGAACTGGGTACCCCGAATTTATGAAGTACCTATGATATTATGCAGTTTTGCATGTGACAGGGAAATTCTTTTATAAAACTAATGAAGATATCTCTATATATTTCTTTAAAAAATGAAAAATATAGGAAAAACAAAAGGAAGCAACCATCATAAACACAAAATTCAAATTAAACTCATCTTTGCTCAAACTAATTGCTTTTTCTTAAAATCAGTTTTTGGATTTCAGTCTGTTGTTCACTGCATAAAGGATGGTTGGAAAGATATAATCAGGACCACCTGTTTTGATATTTTTAGGCAAGCCCTCCCTATTTCTTCCACTTCTTTCCTCCTTCAGAGTATTTTGTTTTCAAGAAAAAAACATAGGGGAAAAGCAAAAGAAAAGATAATGAACTTCCAAAATAACATGTGATGCAACCCAAAACGGACTTATGGTTGCTTTTACTGTCTATACTGAAGTAAGGCACACTAGCTTCATTAGGATTTATTCATAGATATCTGAGATTGCAGCTTTAATAACACAAACGTATTTCCCTATAAGTAATTTATTATGTTTAGTTGGACTTAACTACAAAGTAAGAGCTTAGAGTTATTCTCCTAATGAAACCAATACCATATCTTAGCTACCTAATGTTTTGTATCCCCAAATATCTTTAATCAAGTACCACAAATTGCAGAGGAAATTTTATTCCAAAGTAAACTGTCTTTCGCTAAAAGTAGTAGTTGTATCTAATTAGTAGCCTTTAATATTTAGTAATTGCTAAGGTACAAATTACTTTTGCAGTATCTACAAAATCTTAAATCTATAGTAAAGCACGATATAGATCTGGACACAGTATAGCTGGTTTTCAGAAAAGTTCGTTAAATTCACAGACCTTGACCAAGTAAGATTTTACTATATACTATAGATTATATATACTATGTTTCAACCATTGTGTGAACGTTAATTAAGTCATTTTAAATCCAATCATTTTACATTCTCTGTGAGAAACAGGGGCTTTTTGAAATGCTATCATTACTAAATAATCTTTCCTAAATCTTTCCTATGCAGTTCTTGCAATCAAGGTTCTTAAAAATTCACATTTTCATTATGCATTCATGAAGTAGCTAGAAAATTGATGCCACTCAATGAAAGCTGTCATTGTCCTTACATTCTTGTACAGATTTATCTTTTGGTAACAGCATATGTCATATTTTTCATGCTTATATTCTATTTTCCTTTCTTTACATTTGCCATCACCATCCTCTCCTCTTAGAAATGTAAATTTCTTAGTTTTGCATCTGCTTACCTGTTATACATATCACATTCCTTTGTATCTGGATAAATTTTAGATTTGCAAGATTTTTTTTTTTTTTCTGAAAAAGTGCTATTCATAGAGGAAGCAACATTGGAAGCAACTTTGGGAGACAAAAGAAATGAATTGTCTTTGATCTATCAGGTTTGGCCCTTGGTAAACAGCTATTAATTGGCTTTGTCAGGCTGAGATCCTTATCATCTTTCCGTCTAATTTCCCCTGCTTGATACATTTCCTCTACTATAAAAATATCCATCACCTATTCCTGTCAGCACTGATTAAATCTAATTCTCCTCTTTTCAGCTCCTCTCCAGAGTGTGGTTGTAAAACTGTCAGCCCAGCACTTGACAAGAGCCAGGCTCCACTTCCTTCACCTTTGTCTCCTGGAAGAGGAAAATATGGAGGTGTCACTGAGTAGAGAACTGCTGTGGAAGCCAATGGATCTAAACCATCCATTGTTTGGCATTTATGATAAGGGGGATGCTTTTCCATAGGCAGCAGCTAAAGTGGAGAGGGAAAACATCCCCTCCTCCCCAAGCACCCCTTCAGAGCCTACTTCCTGCTTCTCAACACCCTTCATTCTTCTCAGTTTCTTGCTTGCAAACACTTGCAGCCCTAGGAGTGAGATGACAGGAATATCAAACGTCTTGAAAGGATGCACCCGTGAGTCACTGAGGGGCAGCAGCTGCTGAATCCATCAAGTGCCCTGCAGCTACTTGCACAAATAACATATTGAACCATGTAAAGACCTGAAGAAGAATAACCGGTACAGCATTAAACGGGAAGGGTTTCTCTTAAACTGTTTTATTGACTGTAATCTTAGTAGTGGACCCATTTTCAATTAAAACCCAGTTCTTTGTGGGTTAAGGTTTCACGAAGAGCACATCAGGTGAAGGTTTTGTTAGGAGTGACTTACCCGCAAATAAGCAAGCAGGCTCCTGCATGCTCTCCCTTTTGTTCCCAACTACCTTCCTGTCTCGGCTAACCACATTTATTTATCATCAGATATGGAGCAAACATTTTATTTTGCCTCACTGAACCAGCTGGAATAACAAGCCAAGAACAACAAAAGTTTGTTAAGGAGACTCCTTAGTTTGCATATCATAATAAAAGCATGATTCATCCACTAGAAGAGAATTCCACCCTCTGGAAAATTTCTAGATTACTGGAAAAATGTGGAAAGATGTGGACAGTATATTTTGATTTGGCTCCTCTGAATGCATGACCCTAGCCCTCCATATTTCAGTATGAGGTGGACAACTTCCTTGCGACTATCATATGATGACACCAGAGGATGGGGCTGACACAATGGATGAGATTGACGGGGAAGCATATCTTTGAGAGTTTTAAGGGTGAGAATGGGAAATCTCTGGGAGGTAACCCATTCTCATTCCATCCTTGAAAAATGTCTCCAGCCTTGATAGTCTGAAATTCATCACTGAAATTTGAGGGCAAAAATGATTTGATGTCATTTTGGGAGATATATTGATTTAAGATTGATAATTGGTGCCTCCCAGAGGCCTTGCATTCCCTTTCCCATTCTTATTTTGGAGATTCACCCCCTCCCATTTTGCTCAGAATGTCCATAGAATAATCAAATGATGAAAATGGGGTGAATATATCTTTTTGGATATTTTGAACCTTCTGCCTTTGATATTTTTGGGTATAAGGTTAGTAAGATTATTAGAGAAAAACAGTATGACTTCACCATTGATTGTGCTCCAGGTACAAAAAAATTGTCCTCTTGAATCCGATTAATTCACCTCAGCTGAACCGTCCTTTTTAAAAAAATAAATGAGGGATACTAGAAGTCAAATTAGACATGATGCTAAATTTTAGTTGTTGCTGCTAAAATGGAATCTAATTCTCTGCTCCACTAACACCTAGTTGAACTTAGCATGTCATAATATAAAGGCATTTAGTCTTCTCTTTTCTGCATAATTTAGTGGCATATCTAATTTAGCTCAAATGGTCCTTTTAGGGTAGGTAATTTACAAATTGCTCAGTGTACTTTGTAATAAGCCTTAGAGAAATACTTTTTAATAAATAATAACTTAATAGAGCTGTGCCAATTCTCATTCTATAAGATGGATGGCTATTGTAGAATTGATCCAAACAAAGGTAAGCTTAAAATGTAGTTTAAAAAAATGATCTGCACCTTTTTTAATTTTTATAAATATTGTTCTTTGCCTACCTCAAGTTGATGCCATGTCTCCAGGTTCATCTTTTTAACTGTTATCAAAATATGGTAGTGATCACAATTTACTCTAATGTAAAGAAAATAATAAGTACAATCATGTTCTAATATTTCCCACTAAAATCAATAGAATTAAGACTAAAATTGTGAATGGGGTATCTCTCTCTCAGTGTAGCTCTGATAACTAAGATGTCTCTTAAACATCCTGTGGAACTTATCCTCATGGTCCTCTAATATAAACAAAAATATTTCAGTAAACATTTTTATAATTATTAAGAAGTTACCTTGCTCTCATTTGTAGTTTTCAGCTAAAGCAGCTTGAAGACATCTTTGATTGCTCCAGTTTTAATCTAGTGTTTTTCTCTGTCCCAAAACAATTTTTGCTATAGGCTCTTTACTGATATACTCAGATCTTCTAAAGCTATTCAACACCACAGACAATACTGCTACCCTTTAAAAAGACCTCGACTATGTACCAGAATAGTCAAACAAATGGCAACTTCAAATCTCAACAAATAATGCTCCATCTTACATATTGGCAAAAAAAATCAGAAAATAAAATACAAGCTGAATAGTCAAGACCTTGTTGATGATCCAAACTCAGTCAAGGACCTAGGAGTACTCATCTCAAATGATCTAAGTGCTAGAGCCCACTGCAACTACATAGCCAAAAGGCATTAAGAGTTGTTAACCTAATCCTACATAGCTTTTTCTCTGGTAATATTACACTAATAACTAGAGCATACAAAACATTTGCTAGACCAATACTCGAATACAGCTCATCAGTCTGGAACCCATATTACGTATCTGATATTAACACAGTCGAGAAAGTCCAGAAATATTTCACAAGAAGAGTTCTCCACTCCTCTACTCATTGCAGAATACCTTATGCCACCAGACTCGAAATTCTAGACCTAGAAAATCTAGAACTATGACTATGATCTTAAGTATAGTATATAAAATCATACATTGCAATGTCCGCAGGCAGATCTAAGTTACTGTCTCTCCTTGAATCAGACCCTTCTAGACCCAATGTTAGTAATTTGTTCTTATATTGTCTAGGGGATGGCTCCTCATATATCACTTCTCAGGTTTACAATTTTTTTTTAAGAGCTGAACTCAGGTTTCCAATTTTTTTTTTAAAGAGCTTTAAGAGGAGAACGCTGTAATTCCCCTTAGTCAAGTAGTGACCAATTGTTCATGATTAATTTTCCCATGTTCTTCTTTTGTTGTACTTGTGTTTTGGTCTGTGACCGCAAATAAAGTATTATTAATTAAACATTGCAATGTCCTACCTGTCAATAAATACTTCAGCTTCAACCATAACAACACAAGAGCAAACAATAGATACAAACTCAAGGTTAATCACACGCAGGAAATACGACTTCAGCAACAGAGTGGTCAATGTCTGGAATACTCTACCTGACTCTGTGGTTTCTTTCCCAAACCCCAAAAACTTTAACCTTAGACTGTCTACTATTGACTTTACCCCTTTCCTAAGAGGCCTGTAGGGGGTGTGCATAAGCGTACCAATGTGCCTACCGTCCCTGTCCTATTGTTTCTTTTATTTCTTTTATTTTTCTTATATGTATCCATGTATTCATAACTATGTTTTCACTTGTACCTATTATCTTGTAAGCAATTGACAAAAATAAATAAAAAATAAAAATAAAATAAATCTTTGCAGCTCCTACTGACCACTTCAGACTACAGTACAGTGAGCATGCCACTTCCTTTGTTTACTGGCCACCTTTTCTCTTTGAAGTGCAGGAGAAATAGACATTTGGCTTCAGCAGAAGTATCTGGCCAAGTAATGTCTGGGTGAATAACTATTATTTCACACTGATCCTTTGGAGCATGCATTCACTGATGTTGTGGGTATTGCTATTAATTCTATCTGGTAACTACATTTTAAGCTATGTTTTTGTTCTGCCTTTATTATTTGAAGCTTTTGTGACCTAATGAATTTTGCTGTTGAGAACTATTGATAATTGGAGCGGCATACAAATGCTACAACAAACAAATCACTGTGATTAGAAAGAAAATATGTTGGCTACAACTGGAAGGAATCAAGGTCAATTTGTTTTGAATTTCATTAAATGTCCACCTCTTATTATTTTACCCATATTTTAAATGGTATTCTAAATGAAAAATAAAAAATTCCAGGATGAACCTATTAAGTAGGCTATAATATTTAGGTTACAAATAATTGAATGACTACTAGAGAGGAAGAAAAAGTTACTGTAGAATTTTGGATATATCTTCAGTAACATTTATTAGTTATCTAAAACAGTGGTCCCCACCCCCCATTCCATTGACTGGCACCAGTCTGCGGCATGTCAGAAACTGGCCCACGCAAAGAAGCAAAGCCCCATTGGTGGGATGCAGGCAGCCCACAAAATCACACTCCCTCTGGTCCACAGAAAAACCTCTCTCCACAGAACTGGTCCCTGGTGGTGCCCAAAAGGTTGGATTGGGCCACTGATCTAAAAGCTCAGATCCAGTAGCTCTAATCTCAGGTGAATTGAGAGGTGACAATGGAAAAGGCCTTACCCTCACCAATTGGAAGTAACACCAATTGAATCAGATGCATGGTATAGGCGAAGCATGGATTTAAAACCCACAGGTTTTGATCACTTTCCATTTTGCCTTCTTCCATGAGTAACTTCTACAGCTGTCTTTAGGTTCTTTTTCTGTTAAAATGCTCAGTAAAGGATAGAGTAACCTTCTCCTGAGGACTTCTTGCTTGCATCTTCCATGCAGTGTTCAAGAACTGGAGCTCATTACATCTTTAGAATATGAACAACTTTGAATATGAACAACTATTAGGAATTCACACACACACACACACACACACACACACACACACACAGAGAGAGAGTATTTAGTTCCTAGATGAGGGATGCCAAAAAAAATTCTGTCCCTCTATGCTGCCACAAGAGCCATTTGGATTTTTGTTGCATGTAAGATAACCCTATCCTTAGTTATCTTAATGTCATTTTTTTCAAACCCCTTTTTTCCATATTCTGCCTCAAAACAATGATTTCCTAATCTGTAATTGTTCTACAATTGGCTTGTGAGCATGGTATCTTCCTATTTTAGTCCAAAAGTTGGCCAAAACCAACATATCTGCTTAGATGTTTTTCTTCTAGGCTTTTTCTTGAATTTCCTTCTTAAATTGTTCTAAATTGCTATTTTTAAGAACATTTTTATTTATTCTTTTCCATACACATCTGCTCCTGCCTGAAATAATCACATTCATCTCTTTCTATAAAAAGCTGTTTAAATAATGTATAATTTAAGGCTCTTTAATGCACTTTCCTGCCATCAATTATGTATACTTGCTACTAGAAGTATTTGATAATATTATGTTGTTGTTTTATATTGTTCCACCTTTGTTTTTTCTTTTCTTTTTTAGTTGCTTATTGCCTTTATATACTGGGAATAAAATTTTTTTACTCTGCAAACTTAAAATATATGGCAAAAAAATTCTATAGATACAAAACAGTTTTGCCAAAACCTACCCCACCAATTGTTCTTTTTGTAATAAAGATGGAATGATAAATTCAAGGAGAATTGATCTTTACATTTGGTAAATGCCCACTGTACAACTTTTTTCTAATATTCAGGACAGAACACAGTTGTTTGAACTCTCCCCATTCATAAATGGATCCATGTTATTCCAGAGAACTAGTATCTCAGAAGAAAGAAAATTGAAGTTTCTTATAATATTATCTTTTATTGTTGGGAAACTTTTGTCACACAGAAGCATTTTTAATATTGTAATATGCTTTTTCACCAGTGTCTGAAGTGGATTGTAAGCGCATTTCTTATGATTACATAGAACACAAAATATGGACTTCTAGTGCTTTCCTCTACCTTTTCAATACGACTATATTTTTTCAGTCTTCCTACAAATAAACAGATCCAGTACACAATCCACATTACAGTGTTTTACAAACTGGGATCAGATGGGCACAAGAAAAGAAAGATATCCCAGTTGTTTCAAGGAAGAGAGCCTGTCCATAGCTTTTAAGGGGGAACAATGTTCCCCAAATCCTTCAGTTTACAAAGTTGTGTGACCAGAACAAATTATTGTCCATCCTCAATACACTGATCAATCATAACTCAAGCATGATTACATAAAAAAATAAAAAATGTTCATAATCATAAAATACAAAAGGCTGCAAAACAACGATCCTTCTGGAAAAATACTAAAACACCAAATTTCAATACTGGTAACACTTGCAGATATTTTAAGTACAAATATATAGATTTTTTTACCCCTGATATGTAGCAGAACTAAACAGTTCTGTGTAATCTTAAGAGGGGGTTAATTTCTTTTCCATTCTTGCTGGTGAATTATTTCACTCTCTTTCCCCAAAAGGATTCATTATTGAGAAGATGGATGTTATAATTGTTCAATTCAACCACATGCTAGATCAGTGCTAGGTACTGGTTCAACAATTCTTCTATGCAATAAAGATTAATTATTAATCATTTATATTTGATACTTTTTAAAATGGAACAGCTTTCCCTCGGAAGTTGTGGGAGCGCCATCACTTGAGACTTTCAAGAAGAGATTGGACTGCCTTTTGTCAGAAATGATGTAGGGTCTCCTGCTTGGGAGGGGGTTGGACTAGATGACCTACAAGGTCCCTTCCATCTATGATTATCTGTTATCTGTTAAAATGTTTACTTATTTCCCAACCCTCCCATAACAATGTACCAAAGTTTGAGTTTGCTAATTGTTATGAATTTGAGAGTATGGATGACTTTGCCAACTACAGCAAATAATATACTAGAGTGACTAGATGATAGATAGATAGATAGATAGATAGATAGATAGATAGACAGACAGACAGATAGACAGATAGATCATAATATCATCACCATCTATAATAATCATTTCCACAGCTTGTAGAATTTCTTTAATATTTATTATGCAAGTATTTCATATCCTATAATGATTTTGATGAGAAATCTACATTCAAGACAATGTAATTAAATATCTAAATATAAGAAGTTTGTTTGGAAAAAGGAAAGAGCAGGAAGAATAATGGAAAGCAAAATTCTCAGATGTAGAATCCCAAATAAATCTCATTAAGTCAACACTGTATAGCGAGTTACATTCCTTCATAAGTGGAAGTTTAATTTTTGAAATAGATGCAGAAGTCTACGAAGAGTTCTTTTCATACATTACGGTAAAAAGAAATCATTGCTGGCTTCTTAATTAGATATTGTTAGAGAGACTAGACTAAGACATATATTTATAGTATGTAGATATGAAATTAATGAAAGTAATTTAATGGAGACTGATTTATTATCTTCATCAATAGTATATCTTGAATTTATGATGGTGGTAGTTTCATTAGGCAGAAGAAATGGAAACTCAGAAATTGCATTTTATTAACAAGCACACACACACACATATTTAAAAAACTAGCCAATTGCACTTAATATTTGGCATATATTAATACCTTTACTTAAATATTCTTATTTTTATACAATTTATTTCTATATTGTTTTCATTTAATATGAATTAAACTGGTTTGCAAAAACTGATTGTATTGATATTGTAAAAATAGAAGAATGTGTAATAATCTTAAAGTGAACAATAGTTAATAAATAACAATCTGGGTACCTGGATAAAAAGGAAATACAGAACACAAGTAAAGTCCTGAGCAAATTATACTCCCCCTTCCATTTTTTTTTTTTTTTGAAGAAAAACCCCCTCTCCCCTGAGGAATCCCATCTAATTGTTTGGCTGTTTATTCCATATAGTGGTTACAGTATAGAGAATGATTATTTATACACTGCAACCAGATAAATATTAGCAGGCTACTGTATCATTCTCACCAAAATATAAAGACTTAATTGTCCTGTGGGGAAGCAGGTAATTCCTTTTTAAAAGGCCTAAACTATTTAAATTTTTTATAAACAGCAAAACAGCTCAGTGTCTATTTGGAAATGCATAACCTTTCTCAAGATGAGTAGCTTAGTTTCAACCTCCTCAGATTTTCAGACTGAAGACCTTGAAACTTATTGGGCTGAGTAATCATGAGTTGATTATGGCAATGTGCTTTATACAGGATTGCCCTGGAAAGCCACTGTTAAACTTCAATTGGTCCAGAATGTAGCTGGGCAGGTAGTGATGGGCATGTTATCCCCATGTGGCAGCCTTGCTTCACAAGCTGCACTGGCTTCCAGGTGTGATTCAAGGTGCTGGTTATGACCTATGAAGTCCCACATGAGATAGTGTCTGGTTACTTCACGGATCGCCTTTGTTCAATGTCATGTCATATTTGCTATTGTTGACCAGATACACCATCTTGTTTTCTGTTCCTTGGTATATTATGGTAGTACACTTATTTTATTTTGATTCTGTGGCCTGCCCAGAGTCAATTGTCAAATAAAATCAATCCATCAATCAATCAATCTTGAGGTTAACAATGGAGGAACTATGTGATAAACTATCCCTGTCCCAGAAATATGGTAACTATATGCTGAAGTTGGCAATAGATACTGTTGTGTGCCAAGGTTAATCTGGTCTCCAGATTAGAGATGAATCAAAAAACACCCCAAACTACATATCACTTCTACAATGTCAAGTGCAACCCCACCATAAGCAGATAAACAACCTAGTTCGTTGACTGTTCCTGACATGTTTCCTGCTAAGGTACTTTGATTGAGGACTCCACAAAACTGTGAACATGAATTAATGTGTGATGAATTTCAGGGCACAGGACTAGAATAGAACGTATTGCCTCTCAGTTTCCAGCCTGGTGCCTTAACCTTTACATCAATCTGGCTCTCTGTAGCAATTTAAGACAGGAAAGTATTCAATATACATGTGTGTTTCAGTTACTACAATATCAGACTTTCTTTGCCTTTTATTGGGCTCTGTTGTTGGCAAAACTTTGCTGAAGCCACAGCTCTATTGAAATGAGAACATCCCAGGCAATCACCTTTGCTTGTGCTATCCAGGGTTCTGAAATTTTCTTGACTTCCTAAGACTTGGCTTTTGTTTGAAAAAGCTTCACTCCTTTCAGCTCTAAGCCTCCATTTCTTTAGAGCTCACAGCCTGGTTATTGTTATTTTACCAGGTGCTCTGAGATATACTGCTGAATGGGAGTATAAACAATTAAAACATTTTCCCCTCCTCCCCCCAAAAGCTATCCTTTGCTCATACAGTATTTCTTTCACGCTAGTAGCATATCATTTTTTCCCAATGTAGCAGGCCCAACCATTGTTTCAGATACTGCATGTACACCACAACTGCTGCTGCTTCTAGTTGACCATATTTAAACCAACCCCAAAATATGTATTTAGAATACACATATTCTAAAATGTATTCTAAACATATATAAAAATATGTAGTAAAATGATATATTCAGTAGGGGATTAGGCTAAATTTGGAAATCTTCTAAATGGAAAAATGCCTTTTTTCCCTTTCAAGTTGGTGAAACATTAACTAGGCAAGCCTGCTCTTGTAACAGAACAGCACTACATGATTATATATATTATGAACATGATCATATATTATAAAGATGATTATAAACATCAGGTCTATGTGTAGCTTACAATGGTAGATGAGAAAGATTATTACTTTTATCTTTGTGAGTCTGACAAAGAGCTTTATTAATAGCCACTCTATATACCATAAATATCTCATCTAGATTAAGCCTATTTATTCATCTTTATTTCTATATTATTTTCCAATGTACTAAATAAATAAACAAAAATAGCAACAATCACAATAAAATAAACTTATCCTTCAAAAACTAATTCAGGGGTCCTTCCTGAGGGTAACACATTCTGGACCAATTCATGGAGATTCATTCCAAGTGGTTTTCACAGCCACTTGGGTCACTCCATCTCCCTCTATGAAAGGACCCTTTAGGGGAATATATTTTGTATAAGAGAACTGTACTGGAAGATTTTGTTTCCTTGCATTTGCTACAGCAGGGATGTGGCCAATAAACTTCTTTTGGTGGCTGTTCCATAGACTCTAGCATCATTTAGTCAGTTGCAAACATATGTCAGGAAAAGGGAGGGCATAAGCAAGATACTTGCTTTTGGCTCTTACTCCAATGGCATACATTATACCACAAAATTGAATTCACAGGAAGACCAGAACTAAAATGTATTGAGGTAGGTCACAATAGTAGAATCTTGCAAGTCTGCTTGAGCTGTTCCACATCCTCCCAATTTTCCAGAGAGCCAGATAGGATTTAGGGTGGGTCTCATATCTCCCTTCCCACTCTTTCCCTTTCTTGGTTTTAATGAATTAGAATTAGAATTAGAATTCTTTTATTGGCCAAGTGTGATTGGACACACAAGGAATTTGTCTTGGTGCAAATATTTGCTTCAAGGCTATCTCCATATCTCTTTGCATTTGCATACTTACTTCCATGTTGCCCAGAATGAGTTGAACACTCTATACTTTGGATGGAGTAGAAACCAGAGAAAGCTTTTGTTCCTTTCAGGGCAATAGGTCCAGATTTGACTTTATATATGAAAGTATATGAAATAAGTATATGAAATAAGGAACTACTAGCAACTAGCAACTTGAGCAAGTGCTCAAGACCAGGCCAATTTTCTGTCCAGGCCAATTCTCAACAGCACAGGCCTGGATCCTTATTCAGGAAAATAAATATACATTTAACCAAGGGGATTTTTTAAAAGTGTTAATTAGAGAGTGAGTTTGTATAATGATTAAGACACCAGGCTAGAAACTGGGACACCATGAATTTTAGTTCCATCTTGGATATGAAGCCAGCTTGGTGGTCTTGGGACAATCACTTTCTCTCAATTATAGGAAGAAGGCAATGGCAAACCCTTTCAAAAAAAAAAAAAAACCTTGCCTAGTAAACTGCATGGACTAATCCATGGTTTTACATCAATAGGTTTGGGCTAGATTACTTCTGGGAGAAAAGGAGAATACTACTGTTGGAGGGTAGGACAAGAAGCAACGAGTGGAAACTAATCAAGGAGAGAAGCAGCTTAGAATTAAGGAGAAATTTCCTGAACAATTAATCAGTGGAACAACTTGCCTCCAGAAGTTGTAAATGCTCCAACACTGGACATTTTAAAGAAGAGATTGGATAAACATTTGTCTGAAATGGTATAGGGTTTCCTGCCTAAGCGGGGGCTTGGCCTAGAAGACCTCCAAGGTCCCTTCCAACTCTGTTATTCTACTTCTAAGAAAATCCTGTTCTTGCACAATTTTCATACTGTAGTTGGTAATATTTTGAACACATTAATGATAGTTCAGCAATCTATTTGGATGGGCTCACTCACTATCAATCATGCCTCTGAGGAATATTTTGCACTACATTTTGTCAGAGTTTTATTTATTTTCACTGCACTTTCAGCCCAGTCAGAAAAAAAAACTGAATTTCCCCACTACCAGAAGCTTACAAATCAATATTGTTTTGAAAAATCATTCATACCTCTTGTAGCTTTCCTTAAAGAGTTGACAGCAAAGGAGACCCAAATACATTGGATGGTATAGGAAGGACAAGGAAGATCACTAAATGCAGAAGCAACAGAGTTTCCTGTCTGTTCATCAGAAGGCTAGCATTATTATGAATTTCCTCAGTGGTGATAGAATTCCACACACTAGTAGTTGCCAGTGATAGCTCTATGATAAGAGAGACAAAGAAGTGTGGAAAAGCTGCCATTTGAAACCATGCCATGAAAAACTTCTTTAGTTAGTTACTATTTCAACATTTATGGCTACATACTCATATTCCCACTGGATGGCTTTTCTTTCTTAAAAACCTCCTAGCTATCAGTGTTACAGAGATGGATTATTTATTTATTTGCTTCCTCACTTTTTATATATCAGATTTAAAAAATAGAACAGTTTAAGGTATTGCAGCTTTGATTTTCCATGGCTTCCCTGATTACATTTAATGCTTTGTTTAGCTTTGTCAAGGATGACTTTCAGGAACTCCAAATGCCACTTCCGAGACACTAATGGAGCTAAATTACCAGTCAGTATTTAAACACTAGCCACAGACAAGATCTAAGTTGCTTACAACTAGCAAGTCTTTTGTCGAAATTACTCTTTGACCCAGATCCCTTCTTTCCCCCCATCTTTAAAATTTCCCCTCAGGGTTTTTTTTTTTTAAATTCCTACAACACTTGAGTGACTGTTATCTTCATCTGAGAACAAACAAAACATTTTATTTCCACTAGCCAAGTGTCATTTACACCCTGCAGTCCCTGGTGAAAAATCTTATTTTTATATCCCTGCTTTTCTAAACTCACTGGTACGCAAATACCTACAAAACCGGATGTTCATCTATCTGTGAGGAGTAATAAATGCAGTCTTCTGACTCCTTCCAATTTGCTTCTTTTCCGAAAGATCAAAGCAGATTTACTGAAACTGTTTTCTGCAAGGAATTTAACTTTGTGCTTTTCCAGAAAGCTTCTTAACAGCTGTAAAGATAAATGGAAAGAGACAAGCAAAAGTCAAATAACATCCCACCTCACACCTATTAAGGAATGTTTCCAGTTTGTCTTCGGTTCCACCAGCAGAAGCAGCCCAAGTCATTTTGCTTTCTGAAGCAAAACCACCAACTAGCAAAACCTCTAAGGCAGTGGTGGGATTCAAATTTTTTTACTACCTGTTCCGTGAGCATGGTTTGGTGGGTGTGGCTTGGTGGGTGTGGCAGGGGAAGGATACTAACCTGCTTTCCAGCTCCGTTCTCCTGGACAGGGCAACAAAAGAAGACCCAGCCGATCAGCTGGGACTTGGGAGACAGAGAACAGATGGGCCAGCACTTCTCCTCATTCCTGGAAATGTGAAAATGACTTAACAGCAAAGGAAATAGCTGTACTGCCCTATTGCAATCTCTAAAATCTACTATCTAAGGTAACTGTCTCAATCTGCCTAATGGTAGGGCAGGTTGGGGTGAGGAAAAAGAAGTTAATTCATCAGCTCTACCATCCAGCCTTGCCTCATTTAATCATTTTCAAAGAGATTTACATAATATTGACTGCTCCCACAAAGAGCTATAAACAATACAGGCTTGGCATCTGACCTATTATAACTCCAGGCCTTTCACCTGGAATTTTGGTTAATTGTCAGGCAGTGCATGTCTCAGTTCTATGTTTGTTGATAAAAAAATACTTCACTCCACAGTGGCAGCCCTATTATACAAATGTATTAAAAGACTTTTAGAAACATGCTGGGATAGCCACAGAAGAGGAAACAGTGATATTTCATGGCAGTTGAGTCTCCAGGAAAGTTAGATAAGGGACAGAACAGAAAGGATAATATTTTTCTACCAGGTGCTCTGAGTATAGGAAAGGTGTCTTTGAATTCATGTTAATATTTGGTAAAACAGATCACAATTGGTTGTGGGTAGCCCACCGGCTGATCTGAATCCTTCATGGTTTGTTCTCCTCTCCCTCTGCCACCACCTTTTCCTGAAACACAAATACTGAGAGCAACACTATTGTTCAGGCATGGAAAAGTATTTGCCACTACTGAGTTGATAGCAATTATGCTTACAGGTTTACAGGTTATACAAATAGTGGCTGACTTCTATTAATTGCTTTTGTTCTGTCTTTTAGTACATACATTATCTGTTATAAATACTATTGCTTCACATTTACCCATAAATGATTGCCTTTTGCTAGAGACCACTTTATGGAAATTAAAACTGATAATTGAGTCTTGCGATCTATGAGCTGACCTTATAACAAGGGGATTGTACCGGTATGTTCAAAGGTATATTTATTGAAGCCAAAAGACATACCATCTCAAAAGAGTTTAATCAAGTGATAAATTCATTAGATTCCTATTCTTGTCAGTGTCAGAAAGTTCATCACTCCAGTCCATTTCCCATATTTGGTCTTGAATTCACAGCTCCATACACATGCACAGCAGAAAAACCACAGAAGCTGTGAAGGGTTTCAAAGAGCTTCCCAGCCATCTGATATGATTTGCTGCTTTGAAGTAGGTGCCCACTTTGACTCACAAATCTGTTTTGATGGGGATGATTTGATCAAAGCCTCAGCAAATCAAAACACTCCATTATAGCATTGCACTGTCTTGTTATTCTCTTACTGAAAGCAGCAGGAATAAAAATACCTGCTGCAGCCTGGAGCTAGCATAGGGAGAGCCTAATCTGCACTCGGCTGGTGGTCTTTGGATCCAGAACATTCTGAGATCCCTGGAAACAACACTGGCTGCATGTTTACACTGGAGGAGGGAGGAGATGTTCTTTTTGTAGCACAAAATAAAGTGATTCTATATTTCATTTATGTACTAGATACTTCTATCAAAATACAGTGGATGATTGTCAAAAAATATACGTAGAAATAACACAATTAAATAAAAATATACGTAGAAATAACAAAAAAATGTATGATTTTTAAGCATGGTATATAAAATCATACATTGCAATGTCCTACCTGTCAATGAATACTTCAGCTTCAACCATAACAACACAAGAGCACACAATAGATACAAACTCAAAGTAAACCGCACCAAACTTGATTGCAGGAAATACGACTTCAGCAATAGAGTGGTCAATGTCTGGAATACTCTACCCGACTCTGTAGTCTCTTCCCCAAACCCCAAAAACTTTAACCTTAGACTGTCTACTATTGACCTCACCCTTTCCTAAGAGGTCTGTAGGGGCGTGCATAAGCGCACCATCGTGCTACCGTCCCTGTCCTATTGTTTCTCTTATTCTTTTATTTTTCTTATATGTACCCATTTCATGTATTCACAACTATGTATACACTTATACTTATTATCTTGTAAACAATTGGCAAATCAAATAAATAAATAAAATAAATAAATAAACAATTGAAATGGCATAGTCATCCTTTCCTTGGAGGGAACAACAAAACAAGGAAGGTAAGATATTCCTCAAAACCAAATAAAACAGCTGGGCAATAAGTGTTGAACTCCGTTTCACTGAGGAAGAGTTCATCCCAGCATGATTGTTTCCATGCAATGCTTCCTGCCATAGATGGCTAAGAAGACATCCATACAACCATGTCTTCCAAACTATTTTGAAGTGATCTAGGTAAAGGTTATGTCTAGTTTAATAAAAAGAAGGACTAGGGGTGACATGATTGCAGTCTTCCAATATTTAAGGGGTTGCCATAAAAAAAAAGAGGGGATCAACCTATTCTTCAAAGCACCTGAAAGGCACGGGAAGAAAACCAATGGATGAAAATTAATCAAGGAGACACCCAATCGAGAACTAAGCAGAAATTTCCTGACAGTGAGAATAATTAATCAGTGGAATGGCTTGTCTCCAAGAAGTTATGGGTGCTCCAACATTGGAGATTTTAAAGAAAAGATTGGACAACCATTTGTCTGAAATTGTATACATTTTCCTGCCTGAGCAGGACACTGGATTAGAAGACTTCCAAGGTTCCTTCCTTATTCTTTTATTCTGGTAGACCTTGGTTCTCAGGCAAGGAACACCATGAGCCAATCTGTGGTCCTTTTCCAGTTGTACACTAGTAGAGCATAGGAATATGTTATTCAGTTAGTTATGTTATTCAGTCAGGGGGAGAAGTAAAAAAATCACCTCAACTTTCCACACCATGCAAACATAAAATAATACTCCCCCTCCCATCCTATTTGCTAGGACCTATCTATGTATTTATGTTAATTAATAACTAAGGCCAAAAATATTTATGGAGAGGGACATTGCCTATAAAATTAAGATCTAATAAAACAAGCACATAAAGGTTAGCTTTTGAAAAAGGAATCAAGATGTAAATGAGTCATTTGGTAGAAAACAAAGGACTGTAGGGGGAAAAATACCTCTGAGGGGTTTTCAAGACTTAGGGAAGTGTGATAAACCTTTCTATCAATCATATAACATCATACCTAGGAAACTGCCATTGTGAAAAAGTTGATATAAACCTGTTCCCTGGATAAGCCCTGAATAGATGGGGAAATGCATTTGCAAGGCTGCAAACGCAGCCTTCAGATTAAAAATACATTCTGGGACCTCATCAGAAGGGATTCTTCATTCTGTCCCTATTAAAGCATGCATTGGCATGACTACAGGGGTGGAATTCTACCAGTTTGGACTGGTTCGCATGAACCAGATGTAAAATTTGCATCTGGTTCACCAAACCAGTATTTGAACCGACCAGCTGGCCCTGCCCACCGTGCCCTTCCCCTCCCAGGAGTTTCCACATGGCCCATTTTCGATGCAGGTAAGTGCAGGTTCTATGCGGGGGCTCTGGGAGGGGGGAAAATGGGCCTTCAGGAAGTACCAGAAGTCTGGAAATGGTCCTGTTTCCGGCTTCCGGAGGACCTCCAGAGTCCAGGGGAGGCCATTTTTACCCTCCCAAAGGCCCAAGGGAAGTATCTGGACACTTGGGAAGGAGAAAAATGGCCCTGTCTGAAGTTCCAGTAGGGCACACCCACCCAGCAACCGGCTGTGAACCGGTTGCTGGGATTTTTGAATCCCACCCTCATTCTCCACTCCTTATCCTTCTTCTCTGGTGCATCAGCACTGAAGTCTCAAATTGGCCTCAGTCAGGCCAGCTTCAGGGTTGATACTCATATTAATGACATTTTAAACTGGATTTAGACCATGTGGGATATAGAAAGACTGAACATCTAGAAGACTACTATGAATTTGGAATAAGGATTAGCTGAATGAATGAGGACAAACTAAAAGGATAAGCAGCTGAATAAGGTATGTAAAGTTAAATATATAAACCTCCCTTACTTCATCAAAGCTCTTGAAATCACCTTCTTCAAAGGAAACATAAGCCAAGAACAAAGATCACATAGAAAAGTATCATATAAATCTTGAATTGTGTTTGGAAAGCCCCTCTAAACAGTTTCTCCTGATTAGATATTAGAGCTATCATTTACTACCGAAGCTCCAAATTGTTTGACAAGGTTGACAAAGATTTAGATCTAAGTTTAATATAATCTCAGCATCTCATATGACTCACTAGGACTTAGAATCTAGCCAAATTCCTTGCAAATGTTTACCTGGAGGATATGTGAAAATGTCTTGCTGATTTATGAAAGGAAAATAAATTAAATCATTACTGCTTAGAACTGCAGCTTTCTACTGTAGATGTTATAAGGCAACAAGGGTTATTAGAGCATGTGAGGATTCAAAGGATGGGGTCACAAGAAGTACAATAGAAAGAAAGAGAGAGAGAGAAAGAGATTGTAAGCCATTGTATACTTTTTGTAATGAGAAAACCTTTCGTGATATAACTTTGAATGACAAGTAATTTCTCTATATGCCAGCTTCATAAGCAACCTGGTTGCTTTCATATGTTGAATACAATTATGCTGAAAGATAGTAGAATATATATCTATGGATACTAACCAGTCCCTCTATGAGGTAGATGGGCAGTTTTAAAAAATGATAAATATATAGATAAATAAAACCAATATAAAAAGAACAAGTTAAAAAAATGGAGATAAAGGTAAGGCCCAGTTCCATGCCCACTACAGAGATGAGAGATCATAGAAAACGTTAAGGGTTTTTTCCCTAGATTCATCACATGTTTTTCCCTATATCTGAAACTACTCTTTGGTCATTTGAAACAGAGAAATTAAATTGAAATATAACTTTTGTAGTTTTGGTTCCTCTAACGGGATGGAAAATGGAACTCTTTTTCCCCCTTTTCTTTGTAGCTGCCTATCTGAAATGGGAATTGAGCTTCTCATTTTCAACAAGTGTAACTTTTCTTATCTTATCCTGTATTAAAATATTAAAGAAAGCATTACTAGCTGACTTTCATTTGTGAAATATAATAGAATTCAGTAGTCAGAGTAATGAACTTTATGCTGTCAAACAGTTCTCACGTATGGAAGAGGACCTTTAACAAAGCTTTTAGAAAGAGCTCTTAGTCTAGATCCAGATCAATGTTCACTTTGAGAAAGGCATGAATGTACCAGATATTTATATTTGAAAATATGCCCTTTCTAAACTTCTATATTCTCTCATAAGAGAAGCCTGGAATGGAATTAATATCTCAGTCAGATGCATTTCTATCTCAGAAGAATAGATGAAAATTCATTGTAGCCATATCTCATTGACAGCTTGAGCTACTGTGACACTGAGTCATAATGTTAGCACTGGTTCTGTTTTGAAAAACATTTTCTTTTTTTTTTCTTTTTTTGTAAATTTTATTTGAGTTTTCACAAAGAGAAAAAAAAATACAAATAAAACATCTTTTTTGAAAGTAGCGTAATCCCGGGTTACATTTCTTCATACAGACACAAATTCAGGTTCATGCTCATTTTTATATTCTATTCCATATCTTATTACTATTTTACATTTTCTGCATAGCTTCTCCCCTCTTTTAATTTTCTCAATTTTATTTTAATTATCTCATCTCAGTTCAAATCATTGTATTTATATTTTTTGTCTGTCCTGTTTCAATTATCTATTATCTTTTCTCATTAAACAAAATTTCTCCTGTAATTACTGATTGGGGTATGACGCCTTTATATCTTTTCCCTAAAGTTGTAACATTCAATATAATACATAACTTCCATTCGGATTTTGCTTGGTACATTCTTAAAATACACACTGTATTCTTAAAAAAAGAAAAAATTATAAATGTATATAATTAAAACAACATTCCATTCCAATTCAATTCTATCATTAATATTAATATTCATTAAAGTCAACATCTTTAACATTACTTTTCAATTAAATATCATACTTCTATGGGAACAATTATAAACTTTCCATAGTTAATTCCCCCCCTTCACTTATATTTTATAAAACATTAACTAATTAAAATGTTCCCGTTCCTTCCTAATTCAATTTTCTCATTTATTTTATTTCACTTATTTTATTCACAAACATTTCACTAAATTACACTAACTATTTTATCCCTCATTTTAATCATACATTGTTTCCAATTTTCTAAAGTTATTTCTATTACTAATATAACAATACAATCTTATGTACCATTACAGAATCCCTTTTTCAGTTAGATTTTCACCCATTATCTCTAAATAGGTCCTGTTTCTCTATGTCTTGCTCCAGTCCTTTTAACTTATTTTCCTTTCCTTCTTCGCTCTCTTCTTCTCTCTCCCCTTTTTACCCCCTTGTCTCTCTACCTCTATTTCTATTTCTATTCTACCTTCTATTATTCTCTATTTCTCTCTACCTCTATTTTTCTCTTCTGTATTTTCCTTTTCTGTTGCTTTCCAGTATTATACTTATTTTTCGAATTATTTTTCGAATTATTATTGTTTTTTAAGTCTTAAATTCTCCATTCTCTTCCCCCCCTTTCCTTTTTCTTCCCCACATAAAATTGCTTGTTCATTAAAGATGGCTTCTTCTTTGTCCCAGTCTTCTTGTTTTGCAGTCGTTTCTTGTTGTTTCTCATAGTTCCAAATCTCCATTTCTAAGAATTGAAAAATGAAGCCAACAGAACCCTTCTCTTCTTGTGCATCTTCTTTGTACTTTTTAAGTTCCATTTTCAATTCATCCAGAAGTGGTGCCATTGTATAAATTTTTAAACAACCACCCGATTGATTTTAGTCATTCAAATATAATAACCAAGAATCCAAAGATCACCAAATAATCCAAATACACACAAGCTGTTTCTTTTTTGCTCCTTTTTTTCACTTTCTCTTCCTGGGGCTACTATTTAGTTGCAAAGTTTCAGTTAAAATGTATCTTTTAGAAGTTTTTAGAAGTTTCTTGTTGAAGTTTTACTGTAGATTCTTTTTAATTCCAGGCAGTCTCCTCCCTCTTCCAGATCCTGCCCTTATTCTTTTTCTCTCCCTTCCTGCTTATGAAAAAGAAAAATTTTAATGTCCAGAAATCTTTATTATCCCTTTGGCATTTTGTTTTATTTTCAGCTTAATTGCCTATTGATGTCAAAGCTGATTTTTCCGATTTCTTATTTAAGTCTCTTAGTTGTCAGTATAGGGAAGGAGAGAGAAGAAGAAAAAAGCCAAACCTTTCCCTTTTCACTTTCCTTCGCTGCTTCCGACTCTTCTTTGGGAGCGATGTTATTTTTTGTAAGTTTAAATTCCAGGGTACCTTAATTGTTGCTTTTACAATTTAACCCGGTCAGCCAAAACTTTCACTTCTTATCTTCCTCCTGCACATTCTTTTCTGGTCGAGTTCTCCTTTGTGGTGTCCATTTCTGACCACCGCTGCAACTGCCTTCGGGAAAGGGAGTAATGGCCAGCTGAGGAGGAGAGATGCGGCTCTCCTCAATCCTTCTGGTGGTCTCCCCCCTCTTCACCACCTCTACGGGGTGGCTTAGCCCCAAAACCAGCCAGCTCGGGGCGCTCCAGCGGCGAGCCCAGACAGAAACCATGCACGATTGTGGATTTCTGTCTGTTGCCGAAGCCCTTCAAACCGGAAGTCCCCCAATCTTATGATTCTTGATGAATGTATTTTTTTCCTTTATGTACACTGAGAGCATATGCACCAAAGACAAATTCCTTGTGTGTACAATCACACTTGGGCAATAAAGAATTCTATTCTATTCTATTCTATTCTATTCTATTCTGTTTTGTTCTGTTCTGTTCTGTTCTGTTCTGTTCTAGTCTAGTCTAGTCTAGTCTAGTCTAGTCTGAGTAGGGCATCTTATTTCATCTTTTAAAATACTGGTGGTAAAGTAGTATCTCCCCCCCCCCACACACACACACACTAGTAGCACCCAACAGGAGGAGTCTTTAATTGCTTAAGGGGCAAAGAAAGAATCTTTAAAAAGATCCAACCTAATGAATCAAAAGTGATAGTGAGAGATTTGTATTTTCAGACTTGCTTTAGCAGAATGTTAATGCAGCGATACAATAAAGAAGAGTCACTCATCTCATTATGTTTTCTGGTTTACTTGTGAGAGCTGACAGCCAGGAGAAAAATGGATTTGTTTGAAGCTATATTTATTACACAGTAAGTATTCTGTATTCTGTAATATCAGTATAAACTCTCTTTCATTCTCACCATGAAATTCTAGGATCCTGCCTGTCTCATCTGCTGAATTTTGTTTAAGAGCATGAATGCAGAAACATTTTTTAAAAAAACGTTTTATATGTTAGCACATAAAATATGTTTTCAATTTCTGTTCAAGTTAATGTCATCAACCTGAATCAATCTCAACATATCAATCCATTAATACTTTCCCATGTATTGTAGATTTGTCTTGCTGTTGCAATATATTATAAAAAAATAAAGACAATGAAGAATTATAATGTTTCCATCAACTAAAATGATTCTTCTGTATTTAAAATATTTAATTTTTCATGATCACATTGTCTGGAGCTTGGTGGATTTATAATTCAATACACCAGGAAAGCCTCATGTTGGAAAATGTTGACCTAATGACTTCCCCCTCAAGAGATAGATCCTATATTGCCCTGAGTGAAGTAAGTTATTGACTCCCATGTCACTTGCAATCCAAGTATCTGGCACATTTCATAATATTATTCTCTGCTGAGAAGCAGGACTTTAGGAATATGCATAGGGTTGTGTGATAAAGGGGGGAGATGGGAGGTGTGAGCATGATAACCCAAGTTTAGACTGTGCCAACATTTTCATCTTATTTTTCCAGACAAGGTTTTGAATTTTAAAGTAAAATTGGGGATTAAGCCTATTCAAAACATAAGGTACCTATTCTGCTTCATTTTTTAAAAAGTTACAGTGGTGTAATCTGGGTGAAAGTACTATATTCCCACATCTGCTGAAAGAAAACATAATGTTACCCTGACTACTCAAACAAAGAACCTCCCAAATTGAAGAACTTCTCCATGATTTGGCTAAAGCTATATCAAACAAAACTGTCAAGAAAGTGAAAACTTCTTGTGTCAATCCCGAAATATGTTGGGAAGTGACTTGAGAACTCTTGCTAGAAAAGATACGCAATACATATTCTTATTTGCTGCTTCAGTTATGAAATTTCCTCCCATCATTACATCTGGATGTCCAACTATTTTTATTACATTCCCTTACGTTTTAGATTATAGATCCTTACTGGAATGATTCAATGTTTCAAATGGATATTTTAATTTTGCTTTAATACAGATCCGGTGGTTGAGAGTTGGGTTTATGGGTGAAAGGGGACCTACTGTCTCACATGATTGAGATAAGAGAAGGAAAAATAAATGAGGAAGAAAGGATGTTTGTAGCTTTTCAAATTCAATGAAGCTTACCAGGCTTTGTTGGCCTCTTCGAATCTTCCTGTTCAAAGAAGTGTAACCCTAGGAAAAATGTTTTCCTAGGCTCTTCCATTGTCTTTGAAAAACTTCAGGTTCATATTTTGCCCTTGCTCCATTCTTTCTGCGTTCCCATCTTTTCAGTAGTCCTGCCATCACCCCTTCAGAAGGAAACATTAAACATCCCTGTCTAGAAGTTGTGACTTCTTTCATCTCACTTCACCATTTTCTAAGCTTCCTATGTGTGAAGGGCAATCATGGAAGGCCCTTCACAAGAAAGAGGGTTTGTGATGCTGAATGTGAACACAAAAGCATCTACAAATAAGGCCTAATTGTGGCAACGAACCACTGTCAGATACATTAATCTGCTTAATCCCTCATCGGCAAACTCATATTCACTGAAGTACTGTCTGTATTGCACAAAAACAGTTCTTCCATCATTCTCTGCATTTTAGCAACCAAATTTTGTTTTTAGAATGAGCAATGGAAGGTTCTGCAAATATTCCTGTTTCTCATAAACAGATCTACAGTACAAAGTCAGGGAATTCTTGGAAGGCCAAAGAGGGAGAGAGAGAAAACCCACTGATTCCTTCTCCTACTCTCAAAGTGGTCTTGTGAATTACAAAAGAGTTACAAACAAGCATGTTCCCTCCAGTTCTTCCTACTTCTGTTGCTCATTCTCTAGAACAGGGCTATCAAACTCCTGCCCACAGGCCAGATGCGTCACGTGCTGGCCATGCCCATGCCCGGTTTAGTGAAGGGGAAAAAAGTCCCAATACATCAGGTGATGCCGCTGTAATGACACGAGTTTGATACCTCTGCTCTAGAGGGATGGTGAGTACAACGGAGTGCTATGGTATATAATAATCTTCTGCACAGTGATGATCCTGGTTTGTTAATGGAATTAATCAGTTGCTGGTGGATGTATTTTACTTGTATGACTTCCTTATTCTATTCTTTATTTTTTATTTTTATTTGTCAAGCAATTATAAGATAACAGGTATAAGTATAAACATAGTTATGAATACATGAAATGGATACATATAAGAAAAAAAAAGAAACAATAGGACAGGGACGGTAGGCACGTTGGTGCATTTATGCACACCCCCTACAGACCTCTTAGGAAAGGGGCGAGGTCAATAGTAGACAGTCTAAGGTTAAAGTTTTTGAAGTTTGGGGAAGAAACCACAGAGTCAGGTAGAGTATTCCAGACATTGACCACTCTGTTGCTGAAGTCATATTTCCTGCAATCAAGTTTATTGTATGCTCTTGTATTGTTGTGGTTGAAGCTGAATTATTCATTGACAGGTAGGACATTGCAATACATAATTTTATATACTATACTTAGATCGGATCGAAGGCAGCGTAGTTCTAGATTTTCTAGATCTAGAATTTCAAGTCTAGTGGCATAAGGTATTCTGCAACAAGTAGAAGAGTGGAGAACTCTTCTTATGAAATATTTCTGTACTTTATCAACTGTATTAATATCAGATATGTAATGTGGGTTCCAGACTGATGAGCTGTATTCAAGTATTGGTCTAGCAAATGTTTTGTATGCCCTAGTTAGTAGTGTGATACTACCAGAGAAAAAGCTACACAGGATTAGGTTAACAACTCTTAATGCCTTTTTGGCTATGTAGTTACAGTGGGCTCTAGCACTTAGATCATTAGAGATTAGTACTCCAAGGTCCTTGACAGAGTTTGGATCATCAACAAGGTCTTGACTATTCAGCCTATATTTTATTTTCTGATTTTTTTTGCCAATATTTAAGACAGAGCATTTATTTGTTGAGATTTGAAGTTGCCATTTGTTTGACCATTCTGATACATAGTCGAGGTCTTTTTGAAAGGTAGCAGTATTGTCAGTGTGTTGAATAACTTTACATCATCAGCGAAAAGAACGCAGTTGCTCTTAATATGACCACAGAGGTCATTTATGTATAGTATGAAGAGAGTTGGTCCTAGAATACTGCCTTGGAGGACAGCACTGTTGACAGGTACAGAATTTGATAGGACGCTCCCAATTTTGACCATTTGTTGTCACTCTTTCCCCAATCCCATCCTCTATTTCTTCTCTTGCACTAATTTTTGCTTATATGTTGTTGAAACACTATTAGCTCTATTTAAATTCTAGACTTGATGGTTTTGTCACCAATGAGAGTGTCTTAGAGATTTTTTCAGTTGTTCTGCTAACCAGGGATTTCAGGCTGCCATCCTTTTTTCACCACTGTATTCATGATTTTGTGGGAGTATTATTATGCCTATGCCAATCTCCCTTCTCCATAGACTACTTGCACAAGCTGCTGTCCATGACCATGCTATCAGTGTTGTTAGGGAGTGGCAATACTAGCATTGTTTTAGAAGAGCTTTTGTGTAGAGTTCAGGAATCAGAGATTCCTGTTATTTTAGCTACCAAGGGCAGAACTCCTTGCCATTTGTGACATGTGGGCAACTTGATGGATGGCTAAACCAATTAATCTAAGCATCTGCCCACATTCCCCATTCCTGCCCTACCACTCATTTAAATGATTGGAGTTGCTTATCCTACAGATAGCCAATACTAAATGGGAGGGAATATGAACCAAGGAAAATCCCCCTACTACTTTTCTTAATTTCTTGTATTTAAACTGCAAAGGGAGCACTCCTCTCTGTCTTCATTATTGAAGCAATCAAGGAATCACCAACAAAGGCAACACCAAGAAAGCTCAATTATGGTGGCATACTTCTCTGCTGACCCACAAGGTTAGAGCTTCACTCTGGATATAACAACAAATTTCTTTCAATGAAATTTCTAACCCTAATCTTATGAAATGCAAATAGCCATTTGCTTAATGGTGGCAGAGTCAAGAATGAGAGTCAGATCAATTGTTTTATAGCAAATGCAAAAGTTGTTCTTTATAAAAATGAATAAGAATAACAGACAAGTTGTAGAATATGAGAATTCAGACATATTTGTATGCCATTTCCAGGTTTTAAACCCTGCATCTCTTTCTTTTATATGGTAAGGGATTTCATTCCCTCTTCTGTTTCTCAACCTTGGATATGAGTACATTTTCAGTGTTTTAATAATGGCTTTCTCTACTTTATGCTCTTTACTTCAGGTTTTTCTGACATCAACTGTCACACAGAGATTGGAGTGCAGCACAGTTTGGATGTACCTAATAATTTCTGCAAGATTCAATAAATATTCTTTCCTAAATAATAATACTGGAGACACTTCTTTTTTTAAAAGGAGTATAAATCATCTTCTTTCTCCCTTTATTTTTATGTTGCTTGGATGGCTCCATCCCTGTCAATGTTACTTCAAGGATAAAGGGCATGATTCATCGTCATTATTTTTCTGGACTTTCTATCCAGGGCTTTTAGTTCTTCTTGAATTTTATTGCAAACATAGTCCACAATTCCAGTATCTAGTGTATCCAGTGACTGGAATTGCCCAGGTGTTAATTGCCTTGATGGTATAGGTATTCCCCGGGTTATGAGCATTCCCTTAGTAAATGTTTGAAATTACACAATAAGCACCCCCTAGCATTTATGAACAAGTAACAAGTATGACTCTTGCAGTACCAAGGCAGTTGTTTCCCTTACGAACAGCCATAGAGGCTCTGCAACATTTGTTCTGCACGTTGCCAGCCAAATTGAGGTTCAGAAGGGCAGATCCATCCCTCTGATGCTCCAATGGGCCTCCGCAGGCTCCCCAGTACATTGCAGGCTGAAATGGAATTCCAGAGGGGCAGAGCCTGCTCCATTACTAAGTCCCCCCATGGCCTTCCCCACCCTGAAATATCTCATGTGCACTTAATGAGCCTCACATTCAATTAGCAAATGTGTGGGCAAAAGGAGGGGGTGATCCCATTCAAGGTACAAGATTCATTCCCATGAATCCTGGGGTTATGAATGGAATGGGCAGGGTCCATTGCATTCATAAACACGAGGACTGCCTGTACTTGCTACACTGAGTTTGGAGTTCTTCATTTTCTTGGTATTTATAGTGATCAATTTTTATCTAGACTTTTTACATAAGCTTTTGAAGAAGAAGAAGAAGAAGAAGAAGAAGAAGAAGAAGAAGAAGAAGAAGAAGAAGAAGAAGAAGAAGAAGAAGAAGAAGAAGAAGAAGAAGAAGAAGAAGAAGAAGAAGAAGAAGAAGAAGAAGAAGAAGAAGAAGAAGAAGAAGAAGAAGAACTGTTCTGATGCTCTTTTACATTATGCCAAATTCTAATCAGTAGGAAATGTTGATGTGCTTAAATCCCAGTGTCAGAGTGGAACTGATTAGCCAGAAGCTTAAAAGCCTATGTTGAAATACACCTGGAAGAAAGCCCAACTGGAAAGAGCTGCAACTGACTGTCTTTATAATTCATAATAATTGGTGTTGTAAAAGTGGATGTTGCACACTAATGCCTTCAAAAACTTTGTCAGATGACATGTAAGATTTGTACAGCAATTAATGACACTTATTCAAGGGAAGCAGCTTGTGCTACCTTACTTGAAATTTCTCTCCTAATTTTTGGTTCAATAAATTAGAAAAGGGAGGTGTTAGTGAGAGAATCAAATGAAATATGACATATGCATTAATAAGCCAAATAGCAAGAGGGGAAAAAGGATGACAGATGCAGCTTCTCAAGTATAGTGGTTAATGCTTTTTCTTTTTCTTTTACCATGTATAGGTTGCACATTATTTAAATATAGAAGAGTCTAAATACAGCTTGCAGTAGAATGTATTTTTAGTATATTCAGTATAGATTTTATGGAGAGCTGAAATATATTTGATCCCTTGGAAATCTTTGCACTGAACACCTGAAAGAGCTTTTTATTTAATATAATTGTGATTGAGTCTTTTTTCCCTACCCTGCTTCATTCTCTTTTGTTGGGCTTTCCATATACACGATTGCTTGTTGTTATAAGATTCTGGCTAATCAATAAAACATATCATGGGTTGCTTCAGCACACTGGCGGTATTGATATTCCTCAAGACTGACCTAGAAAGAGTATTGCATGGTGGACATAGTATATCTCCAGAATTTGATGAATCCTGGGTTGGATTCTTTAAGTCCCCATTCTTCATATCCAAGGCTCAATAATTTTATGATACTCCATTTATTTATTTATTTAACTTATATGCCACTCATCTCACTCCGAAAAGAGACTCAGGGTGGCTATACTTGAGTGTATCAAGAAAAATATATATGAGGCACACGCTTGTTATTCTGTTGAAGATGCATTGTCTTATTGTAAACTTCAATCTGCTACCTCCATTCAGTAATCTAACTCCTATGTCTAATAATATATTCCAGGTTATTTATTATGTATTCATTTATAAAAATTTATAGGCTGCCCATATTACCTAAAGCAGCGGTTGCCAACCAGTGGGCTGTGAGAAAATTTTGGTGGGCCTCAAAGAAATCTTACCCCCAGAGCACCCACACAAAGCAATTAATCCAGGCTGCACAGAAACACAAGGCTGCAGTGCCCACATGGCCCGTGGGATCCCTCCCCACCCACTCACTCTGTACTGGTAAACTTGCCTGCTAAATTGCTATTTTTCCTTTTTCCAACCATCATCTGTTCTGCTGTGCCCAGAGATTTAGGTTAGCTAGGAGGCAGGAAATGGTTGGATTTCTTGCTTTCTAGCTAGTCTTTAGATCTTCGGCTCAGCACAGCCAAACCTCTCTTAGGACTGAAGGTTTGCTTGCAAGCAAATTCAGTGCAGACTCACGGTAAGCAAATTTGAGAGACTGAGCTAGCCGATGGCAGATAGATAGATCACTGAATGATTCTGTGAGCAACTCAATCTGCCTGCTTTGCCTGATTTTGGGTAAAAGTTGTTCTTTTTTTTATAAAAAATTCTATCTATCTATCTATCTATCTATCTATCTATCTATCTATCTATCTATCTATCTATCTATCTACATGCATACATACATACAAGCCATGCCCAGCCAGTCACATGACCACCAAGCCACACCCACAAATTAGGCCATGCCCACAGAACCAGTTAGTGGTCCCTGGGATCTAAAATTATGAGTTTGGTGGTCCCTGAGGTCCAAAAGGTTGGCGACCCCTGACCTAAAGTAACTGTGGGTGGCTTATCTGAGTGTAGGACATTTGTATCCTCTCCAAAGGCAAAATTATCTGCCAATGAGTTTTACCCCTTATTATTTCTATCTGTTGAAGCCCTGGTAAATACAGCTGTTCCTTATAAACACATAGTAATAATAGATTTAAAAATAAGAACTCACATTTTTATACAGCAGCAGAATGTACTTCCTATTTCCCTGTAATCTATCTTGGTCTTGCCAGCTTAATCTGGACTTCATCAAAAATCATTACACATATCTTTTTTACATTTCCCGTATAAAAGAAAAATTGTATCCTACTTATCTTTCTAGATCTGAGAAGCATCTGGGTATAATTACACATAGGCAGATGAAACTGATATAAGTATTGCAGAATTTAATTATTCAAATTGAACTACCTTCTGGCAAAATGTTCTGACATTATTAATGAAGTGATGCCAAGGGGGAAAAAAATCTGGAGAAACTGTCTCTTCCCCCAAAGTAATTCCATCAAATATAGTTGAAAGAATGGATAGGCATCGGAAAGCATTGTTTTTCAGTGTTTATACAAATATCAGCAGCATATGAAACTTGGAGTAAATATGTCTTTCCTCCCAGTGTCATTGTCATAGCCTCTTGCTCAGATCAGGTCAGAGATGGTCTGCTTCCCATCGACATAAACATCTGGTGTTCTTTGGCCTGTTTACTCAGTCATGTGTATCTATATCACAAGGGGATGGATAATCTCCCCTATGATCATCTTCAAAGAAAAGCACTCTTAGCATATGCATCAGCTAAGATGTAGATAATGAATATTATCTATCATTCCTCCCCATCAGTCCAGTAGTTGTAAAAAAAATCTTACATTACATAGGGATTTTTTTACAATATTAGCTGTCCTGAAGAACTATTGCCAGCCAGAAATATGAGATGTAAAGATAACAAGTTCTGACGATATCCAAAGGCATTTAAGAAAACCTGAACTAATATGGTCAGGAATGCATCTGGCATTTGTCCCAAATTCATCTTTTGCTTGAAAGTAAGGATGCCTTTCTTTTGGAACTCTTCATAAAGCACCACCCTATGGTCCTGAGGCATATAGCAGACATGCTCATATTCCCAAAGTAATGAATTTGATGTCAGTTTGCACAAGTGGGAACCCTAGTTCTAAAGTTTGTGAGTTCCACAAGACTACTTTGATTGTAACATCAGAACAATGTGGCTAAAGGCAGTCGGATAAGCGATACCTCTATTGCCTAACAAAGGTACACCATGGGGAAAGATGACAAATGTAGGCCATGAGATGCCTATTTGTTAATTTTCCTTACTTGGGAGATAAACAAAGTCATTCCCTAGGCTTTAACTTGGTGTTGTGCAGAGACTAAAAAGCTTTTGTAGGTCTCTGGCTCATCTTTCTTTAGAAAGGTATTTCCATGTGAAGAGAAAACTGGTGCATCCATCATAGGCTCTGCTGGGATTTCACATTGTTTCAGTGAGCTTTTGTGGAATTCCTGGCTCTATTATTTCTGCTTTGCAAATGAGATGGATTTTGTTTGATTTGATTTTTGTGGCAATACCCCCCCTCCCCCCCCCATTGATATTTATATGATTTGATATCCTGGGCTGACTCAAAGGGGATCAGCTATTGATCTGTCAGTCTGTCTGACTGATTGAAATTCTGTTTTTTGCAGTGAATAATCAAGGGGCTAACAAGAAGATTTAAAACAAAGCCAAAAAATAAGATAGAAAGTCTGATTAAACTGAACACTAAATAAAGTTTTAAAATAATCTGATGATTGAAAGATTGGAAAAATAATCTTTTTTGTAGAATTTTTTTTAATACTAAGAAACTAAGGCCAAAAATAACTCCAGAGAGATTGTTTCCCACAACCTGAGAGTGACACAAGAGAAGGCACTCTCCTAGTGCCAGAAAGATGCACCTTTATCACTTTCAAGAAGGCCTCTCCTGATTCCTGACAATCTTAATAATTTAACAGATTCATAATAAGGGCTGATAAGGTTTGATAAAGAACCTAAAAGGATTGATTTCTTTAAACCCTTACAAGATTTATGAAAGGAAGCAAATGTCGTGTTCCATAGTTCAGCATCAAGAAACCTCAAACAACATGGTTAAGTTTGAAGTGCTTATCCTTCAAAGCGTGAAACCTGGCATGACGTGACCAACAAGCAAAGAAGCAAAACAAAGTCAGCGCTAACTGTGGTTTATCCCTTCACCCCTGGGGTCCCTATCCCCTGGCATCTGCCCAAATTTAGTCTGGCAGGATTTCCGCATGCATGCCAGCCCCACCCTCTGGCTTCCAGTTGTTGATGCTCAGCTGTTTCGGACTGGTTCGGTCTCCGCTTCTCCGCTGATTGCAGGCTCTCAAGCCTCCAACTGATGGCAGGTCTGGAGGCATTCCCGGCAGCGCACAGCCCAACGGAGCAGTGGCCTAGCACTCACCTGGTTCTCAGTCATCCGCCCCTCAGCTGATGGCTCATGTGGCACTGGTGGATCCTCCCCTCTTCCAATGGCAGCCCCGGGATGGCTCGCTTGTGGCTGACCATTTCAGGGCTGATAGCAAAGTCAAATACAGTTTTTAGGACTGAAAGAAAAATGGCCATGGAATAAGATTGCTGTTTACAAGATTTACCGCTACAGTCAGCCCTCCAAAAATACTTTATTCTATTCTGATTTTCCATAATAATATACTTATTCTTGACTAACATACCTTGAAAATCTTGATAATCTATTTTTTTAAAGTAGATAATTAGACCAAACAGACTTTAGGTAAAATTAAACATACATTCTCAGAAATGATAGTTGGTACTGGAGCCATTTACAAAAGATGACTATTTTGTAAAAGATGACTATTCTATCCCACTGGCCTGTCAGACTTTTGTTCTTGTTGCTTGAAATGTTCATTTTGAAGCTTTGGACCAAAAGGAAATGACTAAATTATAGGATCTAATCAATATTTATAACAAAAATAACAAAAATAAAGAAACAAAACCAAAACAAGGTTTACAATACAAAATGATGGTATCAATAAAGGGGAATATTAGTAGCTCAGGATTGAAATGATGGTGTTTAGAACCCATATTAGAATCCATATTTTTTTTTAAAAAAATCTTACTTTTATTTTAAGGAATAGAAATGATCTATATTTAATCCATTATATTACTTGACCAAATAATATTGGCACCAAAGTTAAAACTGAAAATATTTAATAATGATACACTTCCATTTTAAACCTTGGCCCCTTTGATATAAGTTTGAAATACAGTACACATAAAATCTATTGAGATAATTCATGAAGGGAAGGCTTCAAAGGGTAGTGAAAAGATTATTACTTGTGACTAAGAGTTATGATTCTTGGCAGTTATATTTACTGGACATGTGTCAAAGGTCTAATAGAGTCTCGTGTTACTGTAAATCAGGTTTCTCCAACCTCCACCCTCATACCATCCAAAACTAAAGTAACTAAGAAGTATTACAATACAATACTGTGAAATACTAAGGAATATTGCATTCACACTGTGGAAGACTGCTGCAAGCTCTCAATCCCTCACCCAGAATTTAGTATTGAAATTTAAAGTTCATCCCAATATGGCATTGGCTGGAGAATTCATCCACACGAACAAGTGAAGTGTCAATGTCTGACAAAAGTCATTAGTATCTTAGAGAGACTAAATTAAATCCATGCATTTGGAAAATTATGTCATATTATCTATGTTTATTATATCAAATATATTTATGGTATAGTACCGTGATGGCAAACCTATGGCACGTGTGCCACAGATGGCATGCAGAGCCATTTGTGCGGGAACATGCACTCCAGCCAAACTTACCTGCACTGCGCATGTGCGTGCCTCTCAGCTGATTTTTGGACCATTTTAGGCTGTTTTTGTCCTCTCAGAGGCTCAAGGGAAGCCTCTGCAGCCTTGGGAGGCTGAAAAATGTGCCTTCCGGAAATATTGGAAGTGCTGAAATGGGGCCATTTTCAGCTTCCCAAGGCTGCAGAGGCTTCCCTCAAATCCCCGGGAGGGTGAAAATGGCCTCCCCTGGGCTCCAGAGGCCCTCCTTAGGCTGAAAACTGGCACTTCCAGGTTTCAGCACACCACAACAAAAAGGTTCACCATCACTGGTATAGTACCATAAGCTAATAGTAGTCAAACTGTAAAACAAGCCATAGAAAACGAGGAGACAGCTAATCCATAGAATTACCAAGAACTGGACATGAATGAACAGATAGCATCATCTTCATCATGTAGATAAAAACTGCCTTGAAACATATGTTCAAGAAATAACTTTTGCTTTCAAGTGGTACAGAAATTTGAGATGATTCCTAGTTGATATGGATAAATTCACTGATACCTGCGAGTGACTGTGATTGAAGAAGTCTGAGCTTTTAAGTCAACCAATAAATATTGGCTTCTTTTGGACTGTTCTTAATAGTCTCACTAGAGAAGGGTCAACAGCTTTATCAAGCAATATCCTTTTCTGTCCTATTCCTGGAATTAGATTGGAGGTATACTATATAGCATAAAATATATACTACAGTATAAAGAACGCATTGTTGGATTTATACTTCATTGCCCATTTCTGAGAACACAGTAGTAATGAAACAATAAAAAAGACTGTTGCACAACAGACAAGCCTTTACATAATATATTATTACAATGACATCATACTTTTGCAGGCATAAAAAGTTATTAGTTTTGTAAGTTAGAGGTTTGATCTCTAGCAGGCCTGGTTTTTTTTGACACAGCTGTTGGCTAAAGTTAAGCAGAAATTAGTTTCTTCCTGGTCTGAATGACATCAAATTGCCCTATGTTTATTATCTAAAAGAAAATAGAAGGTGCTTCCCTGGTGATTGTAAAATTGGTGGGAAGTGTGAAAAAAAATAAAATTATTTCCATTGCCAAGTAATGGGGACATTGTGCACCATGGATATCACACTGATCTGATATTAACATGTCTATTTACTAGACTCTGTATTTCTCTCCCATGATTTCATTGCTTTCTGCCAGATGGTCATTATATTTTACAGGACTGGAGGCAATTATACCTGTCAAGGGCATGCCAAAGTATTTAGCATTTATGGTTTGAGGGAGATTACCTCCTAAATGTTAATAGCTGACAGCATCATATGAACTCTTGCATTTAAGTTCTTCATTAGATCATTTCTTTGCAACACTGAAGCATGATCTGAGGGCAACAGAAGTGAGATGTAACCACTTCTTATGCAAGTAGAGGAAGAGATGGAGTGCTAGAGAGACAACATCTCAGATCCTTTGAAACTTTGTGTAACCCTATCACCCTGAGAAAAATCAGTGATAGATGAATCTTTCAAGGTCTGCAGTAAACAAAGCATATCCTTTTTTCTCACTATACTAAAAGGATTGTGCAGCCCTCCAAAACCCGCAGAATTCTCTGTGGCTGATATGAAAGTTGCTAGGGTTGTATCTGAGTGCCACTTTGTAAAAAGTATGAGCTACGGTTGTAGGCCTTTTATGAAAAATGTAGCATAAATCCAATTTTCAAATGCTTTCCATAATCACAAAATACTATTTTCTGATGATGAATAGAAGTAATCCTGACAGCTGCTGAAACACAGAGTAGCTGCAGTAACAACAGACTTTATTTATTATGTTTTTAACCTTCCAGAGAACAAAAGTTCTCCTGGTGGATAAGAGAACTCACTGTGAATAAAAAATGCTATTTGTTTAGAGAGCATATGGGATCTTCTCCCCTCCCCCTCCCGCGGCATCAGACTATTATCCACCATGGCGGAACATGAAATGTTGAGAGTCTAGAAAGTCACAAGAAGGCTGAAGTTCCATTCAATAAGTCATTTAACACTTCCAACTCCATTATATCTACTTCCAGAAAGGTTAGGTTGCCAGGCAATTAATCAAAAGCTTTCCAGTACTTGATTTGGGATAGTGAAAATCCCATTTCCAGTCTCTTTGGTCATTATTAGAATTTTATAGAATTAGGAATTGGGGCTGAGTTTTCTAATGTTTTTCTTTCATCTTCATATTCATTTTTCATATGATAGCTTTTAAATTATAAACCAAAAGGATGGAACCACCTATTTTTAGAGGGTTCTGCATAATCTGGCATTTTGGGATAGAGAAAGCTTCAAGTAAAATGTTTATTAGAAAGCAAAATGGAAAGTGCTTCATCCAAGAAAGCATATCTAGGATTTCTGCTGAATTAACCACATCAAAAATGTCACCTGAATATTTATGTGACTCTACTTATAAAGTGGTATATACCTCCACCAGGTTTTGTGGATAGGGTATTGAACCAAGCCATTCAGTTAAATATATTTCACATGTAGTAGATGGTTATGGCAAATTATTTACAGCAGCAAGGAACCGAGAAGTCTGATCAGAAGGTACAAAATTCAAAAGATTAATAAAGCTTATCACTTTATTTTATCTGGATAGAAAAACAATTTCATTAGGACTTATGCCAAGTCTCACCTATTGCATACTATTTAAGGGGGAAAACCTCTTATCTGGGCGGATGTGGGAAGAGGCCCTAAGCCACGTCATAATAGGGGATGAATCAGCAGGTTGGAAGAATAATTCTCATAATTCTGGACTGTACTTGTAAAGGCTATTTCAAAGAAAGAAATGCCTCTGGCACTATATGCCCAGCATTCAGGACATCAATATTTGGGGTCTTTTGAATAAAAGTTATTTTTAATGACCTGTAATTCCTTAATTCAGAGTAGAGGTGGGTAGCCAAAATAATTATGATACAGTGTCAGAAAACAATAAATATACACAGCAATGGTTTGTGGGTATGAATTGATTGACAAGATTTTATGCCAGTTTTCAGAGGGTTTTCATCAATCTGATCAAATTTTCCACATATTTCTCTCTCTCTCTTCATTTCTCAGTTTTAATCTCAGATTATACACAGACTAGTTGCAGTATTAAATGTTGGTTTAGATCAAATGATTTGTTAATATATCATAACATAAAAATGTGAACTTATTTTTTCTCCTTAACAGTTATGTTACCATATGATAAAGCACATCTTTATCTTTAGAAATAATTTTTATATTAAATATAGCAATTGGGTTCAGACATCATGTCAAACCATGATTTAAGTAAAATCACCATTGTCCAGGCAGACACAATGCACTAAATTTAAACCAACCTGGTTTACAAAATAGACTAAGCCAAAATTCTAACAAAAATGGCACTATAAGTTATTTGACCTTAGGTATACACTGGAAGGTATTTTGCACATAAATGATGGTTATGGCAAATGATGTACAGCAGCAAAGAACAAGGAAGTCTAATCAGAAGATAATAGTTTCAAGAGGCTAATAAGCTCCCAACTTTATTTTATCTGGATATAAAATCAATTAGGATATATGCCAAGTCTCATCTATTGCATATTTTGATGTGTTTAAGTTATAATTCAAACTAAAAGGTATCAATGGGGCATCATATTTTAATCTGTTTTGCCATTGGTTCAATTTGTAAAATATCCATTGATTTTATCCTAGACCTAGGAGGAGAAAAGCTGAGAGAGAAAAAGTAGTCTGTCCTTGACATTAGTCCTGAAAAACCAGAGCACAAAATAAAAAGAGCATGGCTAATTAATATTTATTTTCCCCTAGTGGTCTTTCTATGAGCGACCTTGAGATAACCCCATAAATGTAAATACCTTAGATGCGGGGAAAGTAGAAAGAGATTAGGAAACCTTGTGAGAAAAGGAAGAAAAACTAATTTCTTTGGCACTAATATGCTTAAGAAAAAGGGTGCCCATTATTGATTCCTATATCTATTCCCTAGTCAATTGGATACAAACAGAAGATAATTTACTAGTGCTTTCTGTAGGAAAAAGAACTTCTGTTTCACAAGTCTCTTCCTTTTTTGTCTTCAACAATGCCTATGATGATGTTTTCAAAATCATCTTTGTTTGGAACAAATTTGGGGGTAATTCATATTAAGGGATACACATACAATACACTAAATATGTCAATTAATCTCCAGATGATTATTTCAGGGACAGGGCTGCTAACTTTCCAGATGGATGATTCAGCAATGACTCCTGAGTTGGACATTGGATTCCAGTTTTCTCCTGCTCATTCTGATCATGAAATATTCATATGCATTTTCCTTTCTGGCATTTTCCACATTATTTCTTTTTCAAAACAATCAGCAAGTTATTGTTTCATTGGAAGGAGCTCTTGTTAAGATTCAAATATGCAAAAGAATCCCTTGCCTTGCATCATAAGGCTCTTTTAGAATGGCTTCACAGTAAGACAAGTTTGGAATGTTCTTCCAGGTGTCATTTCTTACCATTCCTCTCCCCTTGTCCCTCTTTCATTCTTGTGGGGGAAAAAAGATTCTTTAGGTCATAACATCTGAACAATTTTCAAAATAGTAGGGACAACACCTTTAATGCTTAATGTCAGTATAGGAAGATATTCTTTCCTATGGGGTGTCAAAACCAATATAATTACTACCAAATATATGGATTTAGATGAGGTCATTACAGAAAATAATATCAAGTAGCTGATCTAGCTACTGTTGACCGACACAATTGAATAGCCATCTACAGTAGGATATTATTATTCACTGAATATAGCTTTTATGATTTTACATATTCTATTTTTTACAATAAATGTTTTATATATTATCTATTTTATAGTCCTATTATATACTGCCCAGAGTCACATTTGCATGAGATGGATGACCCTATAAATTTGATGAATAAAGAAATAAATATGTTAATAGTGCAATAGAAATACAAGGAATGCCATCAGCAATGAGCAACTCAGCAGACAAATATGTCTTTAAGAAATAAATGGATTTTATAAAGGAACAAATAGAAGAGAACATAAAAGTTTCAATAAAGATTTAGTATTTGAGGATACACCTCATTTTAGCAGAATCTTCCTACGAAAACCTCAGCCTTATCTTATCTGCAAATAAAAACTAATCTATGCATTACTCTGTCTGCTAGGATATTATTGCCATCCAGCTTCCATGGATTAGTTGATTGAATGATTTAGAATTTATGATAACCGATGTGTTGTGTTATGATGTGTTCATTTCTGGCTAGGGAAAATGTCATCAGCAATCCCCTAGCTGGAATCCTGAAATATAGTTTCTATGACATAGAAACAAAGATTTGTAATCGTGATTTTTTTTTTACTGTGCAGGTTCCTAAAAACTGAAGATAAATATTGTCTTTCTGAAAAATATATGTCTAATTTTTTACATATGAAAACCCCCAAGGAATGAATACTTTCTAAATCAGGTTTAGCAGATTATTAGTTGGCCAATTTCTTTGCATCACCCTTTTTCCTGTTTTTTTTTTTTTTTAATATTGTGTAACATTAACATGAAGGAAATGTCAAAAGAAGAATCTGTAGTTCCAAAATCTGTTGAACATTTCATAGTTGGTAAAATATCTTGAAAGTAACACAAACAGCTTTTGGAAAATGAACTCCATTGTACAAGGCAAAATAGTAATTCAGTATAAAGATTGATTTTTCTCCACAAAGGCCAAAGTGTGATTTTACTGAAATGGATTTGCCAGATGTAAAATATTGGTCTCCTTTATCCTTTAAATTTGCACATAAGAAAGAATTTGTGCAATTCTTATTCTTAACAAAAGCAACATCTGCTAAAATTGTCTTTCCTACATGAAAACTAAAGACGCAATAGCCACATATTCTTGTTTAGACCCAGTTACTATGGACCTGTGTCTATCATGCCTTCAATGTTTAAAAGGTACTGTACTTTACAAATGATAAATATTATCCTCATTATTTCCTTCATCAAGATGAAAAAATAATACGTTCATTCTTGGACAACAGGATCTGGCATCATCTTTCCTTTCAATCACTATTAAATCTCCATATAGTTTTCAGGTAACATGGCAACAGTAAATTGGCTTTCAAGGCATCTTCTAAATTAGTTATCCTAGCTGTCATAGTAGTACAAGCATTCTTGAATTAAAGTATAGATGCTTAGGTTGCATTTGTGACACCCTGTAAAATGTTCTCAAACAAATCCATACTGACCTTATAATTAGCAGAGAATACTGAATATGGCATTGTAAGACTCAGATAACCTGGTAACCTAGTCTAGACATTCTCTAGCGAATGAAAAGCATTATCTGAAATCCTTGACTGACCAAAGTTATGATGGACAACACAAGTCAATATCTATGGATCTGTAGACTAATATTCATGGCATACGAAAATTGTGGTTTGAAATCCAGGAGGAATATATAATAAAAGTTATAAATAAATAAATGAAACAAAAGAAAAACAGATATGCTATGTGTTTATGAAACTGAAAGATCTCATAGCCCTTTTCACATCCATAAATCCAAACCAGCCAAAATATCAATTATAGCACTAGTATATAACATAACAAATCTACTACAACAAATAAAAATTAAAGCACCCACATTTACATTTATTTATATAGATTTATATGGCCTTTAAACTGATTTAGATATACTGTAACTTATGGCGCTTACAGACTTCCACCTCACCACTTATTTACAATATGAAAAACAAATGCACAGAGAAATCAGAGGAATACCTATAAAATCAGCCATTTCTAGATATATAGAAGGGACTGTCATGCAAGACCCAGAAACAATAATATTTCCATTGATACAAGCCAAAATGTGGATGCATTATACAGGTGACACACTTATAATGATCAGAAAAGGTTCAATTAGAGAATACACTGTACATAAAACCATTAACAACATCTCCCATGGAATTAGTTTCACCAGAAAAAAATCACAAATCACAAAACCAAAATCTGAAGGTAGAGTGAATGGGGGTGAGAGAAAGGATAAAGTATTTAGAAAAGGAAAGTTTCTTCTTAGAAGCAATCTAGAACTAAGAAGAAACTTCCTCACTTCCTAACAGTTAGAACAATTAATCAGTGGAACAACTTGCATCCAGAAGTTGTAAATTCTCCAACACTGGAAGTTTTGAAGAAGAAATTGGATAACAATTTGTCTGAAATGGTATAGGGCTTCCTACCTAAGCAGGGGACCTGAGGACCTCCAAGGTCCCTTCCAACTCTGTTATTCTATTCTATTCTGTTTAGAGGGATCCAATGAAGTCTTTAAAATAGAAATGAGATCAAAGGCAACAAAAGGCAATGTATGAAGTAGCATGTGAATGTGGTAGGAGCAAGGATAGAAAGTATAAAAAGATATAAAGAGGCATAGTGAATGAGGTTGGAGTAATATAACTTTAGCTATGTTTCCTTTCCTTTTTCTTTTTTTATAACTTTCATTTCTCTGGTTCCTGTTTATTTCTTTTCTGCGCTCTGCATTATACTGCTTACCCTGAAAGAGGGTGGTGTGATGGATAAGTATGTATATAGGTATGCACATTTCAAACTGCATGGATGATTTTTCAGCAGACACAATATTGAATTTTGAAAAGGGAGTCAAGGCTACAGATAAATAGATTGGGAGCTAAAAGTTCTCCAACTCTGTATTAAACTCTGATGTTTCTCCTTCTGAAATCATTATGGAGTGTGCATTGAGCTCACATGAAATAATTTGGAATATAGCACTGGAAGCAACCACTGAAGACGTTCTTTGCTGTTGCATCGTTAAATTTCAAGTTGTATACGCAGTAATCCAAACAATATGTTATCTGATATCAATGGGACTTCCTACCCTTTCAGACCTATGTGTTTATCTTTTCAACCTCTAAACCTTCTAAATGAAAAAGAGATGAGCACAGTGCCGAAGGGTCATAGATCATTGCTCCTATTTTCTTCATTACATACTGTCCCACAGTAATTCTTCCAGCTGAGTCCTGAGAATCAGTTTCCTTAAAAAGAAATCTACTACAAATGAAAGCAACCTCACTTGAGTGTAATAAAACAAATGGAACAGAAAAATATACAGAAAGGAAATCGTGGTTCTATATGTTTTTTTTTTCTTTGCCTTCAATTTAACATGCTGAGAAAACTATAGAATTTTGTCATGGCTCTTTACCATCATTGAAATGTTTTGGATATTATTATTATTATTATTATTATTATTATTATTATTATTATTATTATTATTATTATTATTATTATTATTATTATTATTATTATAAATGAACTATGGATATGCATCTGATGTGACAGATTAGCATTTATTTCAGCACAAGTGAGCATGGAGACAATAGAATTGACAGTAGGAAGGCGACATGCAACAGTTAAGGGGACGAGAACAGCTGGAAAGAATTGGAGTTCATTAGAAAATGGCGGGGGGTGGGGAATCCTAAATTTCAAAACCTAACAGAGACTTCTTCTTGTTTGGAAACATAATGTGTTCATGAATTCTTTTTGTTTTGCAGAATTTTAAAAATAGTTGCAAAGTATTGTAGGAAGTGAAGGAGAGGCAGAAAGATGCCACTTCCTGAATGAAAAGCAGAGACTGTACCTTTGTTATAGAAGTACAGTGATTATTTCAGGGACAATTCTTAAATCTGGAGTAAAAGAAAGGGAACAGATTATCTGCCCATTTTACTAGATTAGGTAGACTAGGTAAATTCCAGGTCCCTTCCCTTAAATGTTGTTACTTCATGGGGCCTTGGAGGCATGTCTTCTCAGTGTCTTTGGAGCAGCCTCCCATGTGGGATCGCTACCCTTTTAACCTTCTGAATGATCACAAAGATCTAACTCTTCCCCCATGCATTGGGTTAGGATGTCAGTTGGACTGGGACAATGTATGGTTTTGATACCAGGGCAAAGGGTACTTTGATCTTTAACCATATTTTTATAGATTGTTATCAGTGATCTAGAATAATTATATGAGAAAAATGAAGTCTGTAAATAAAATGAACAAATTCATGCTACTATTGAAAACTGAAATTGAATTCACTCACCCAAAGGGAATCAAGCTTATAAGCTAATGGGACATATTTTAAGATCTCACAGAAAGGTGCCTCACTTATATCTGGTCCTCTCCCACCCTTAAGTGAGATTAAATGAATGTTTGTTGGTTGCTACTAAAATGTAAATAGTAGTTTAAGCTTCCATGATTCAAGTTTTATGCACAATTTCCCCTCTCATACATTTTTGGCATGAAGTTTTTCCTAGTAAAAGCATTTTTGAACAGAAAACAAACAACTAAAACAAACCATATCACTATATTCAGAGAAACAGGGAATCAACACAATAATTGCACTTCAATTTGCGTAGCAATCCTGAAGATGCAAAGTGGGCTAAATGGAATGCAGACTAAACAAAAATGTCACATAATCTTTAGCAAATATACATTCCAAAGCCAGTAAGGAATATTTCTTTGTTGTCTTAAACAAAACTGAATGCCTTTCTTGGGAGGGAAGGAGGTTGAAGGTGGGGGAGTTGTAATTTGATTTCTTTTTTATTCACATGGCTTCACTGTTACAGTTATTTAATTTTCTGTCTTTATTTGTATGTTGTTTAGTTCCAAACAATCTGGCCAATTTACATTAAGCAATACAAGTCTAAAAGAAAACTATAACGATGAAAACAACATTAAATGCCTAAATGCATCACCCAATGGGCCAAGGTCCATTCATGGTCTCTAAATGCTTTCTCTAAGAGCCGTGTTTCAAAGCTCTCTGGAAGCCCAACAAGGAGGGTGTGATCCAGATATCAAGGAGCAAATTGGTATATGGAAGAGGGGGGCTTCTATTGCCATAATTTGCCTGCAAGCTTCATAAATGCTCATGAGATCATTGATCATGAGATGGGGTGGAATTTCACAGAAGATTGATTAGTTTCATTGTCAAATTAGGGAGCTAGGAAACCTAAGATATTCCCTAGTAAATGAAATGTGCTCCACAAATGTCCAGCAAGATGTTTTCCATCTGATTGATACTAATATAATGAGATATTTGGTACACAGAGGTTTAAAAAAATGCACCATACAGTTCAGCCCTAAAAAGTTATGGATCTAATTAAACCATAGCATAGAATTGGTTTTACATCATTATCAAGTTCTGATATTTCCACTTGAGTACAAATGGTTCACATACTCAACATGTCCCATGCTTTCTTCCCTTCACAATATTTGTTTGATCTTGCAGGTCCCTCCAGGGTTTTTGCATAAATGGAATTAATCTAAATGAAATGCATATTATACAGTTTTTTCTCCTTTGTATCCCCTTTACTGTAAAGGAAGCTCAGAGTTCAAAGTAGATTATAAAGGAATAAAGGAAGTCATCTGTTTAAAAAAAAGAAGGGGAAAACATCTCTGCCTGTGCTTGGAAGGTAAATTTTAATAAGGCATATGTGATAGCCAAGGCCTAGATTGTGTGTGTGCTGTTCAAAATAAGTTAAAAAGAAGAACTAGAGCTGATTTCTACCGCAGCACATGAACATTCTAAAATGTGTTACAGAGTGTGCTGGTAAAAAAGCAATCAAGCAAGCTTGCATTTTTAAATTATCCTTTAGAAATAGTTTAGGAAGAGATTATGAATAGTATATAACAGCTATATAAACAGAGCATGAAACTATCTTTGAAATTGCACCATATTCAATCAATCTATGCCATGTGTAAAGCAGAGCACAGGATGAAGGGCAAGATTAACAGGATGAAGGGTACAATTAACCATGCTTTGCCTTGGTGAGTGCATGTTATATTATCCAGTTGAAGCCTGTCCTTTGCTGTGGAAGTCTCTGGAGGTCTTTGGGCAAGTCACATGCTCTTAGTCTAATCTACCTTTCAAGGTTGCTGTTTTTAGGGGTAAATGAAACAGAAATGTCTTTCCCCCTGCCTTTTGCTCTTGGGGAAAATATGAGCTAGAAATATAATGAATGAATAAATAATCACCTAATAAAACACACCCCTTTTACTTAAGAATCCATTCAATTATTCCTCAGCCACTTCCTGCTTCCTGACTCACCACAACAGCCACTGGGAGACCTGTTGATACACTTTAAACGAGGGACAAGCATTCTTATACATCACATGAAAAATTGTACAAGTTATGAGCCATAGTCCTTTTGCCAAATACATTATCAGAATTCATGTCATGGTAAGTTGCCAAGACAAATGAACTACAGTCTCTCATTCAGAAATGTTTTGTTACAGACATCACTTAGGCTTTATTAAATCATTTATATATGTCTCGGTGAGGTGTTATACTAATGCATTGTGTATTGTGTATTATGTTTTCTATACATCATGCTGGAAAATTATATACTGTACAGCAGGGGTCTCCAACACCGGGTCTGTGGACCGGCACCGGGCCCTGCCATGCCAGAAACTGGATCACTCAAACAAGCAAAGCCCATCTGTGGGATGCAGGCAGAACAAAAAAAACCACACACCTGCCTCCAGGCTGTAGAAAATCCTCTCTCCATGGAACCGGTCCCTTGTGCCCAAAAGGTTTGGGGCCACTATTGCACAATATTCTAGGACTATGAGAGTTAGTGCAAATGTTGCTAATGTTTTAATATGTATGAATCAAAGAGTTTTCCTTGATGTTGTGTCTTGGAAGCTTACCAACAAAATGACAGGCATGAGGGAGATTTAGAAAAACATGGCAATCCCTTCCTTTCTGCACCTTCTTATGTTTTTCTGCATGTGTACAGAATCGTAATAAAACCATATCCTGATGTCTTTGTATTGTGCCCCATGACTCTGCTTTAATCACATCTAGCCCATTTGATTGCTTATTAATAACCTACAACTATCACTAAGTGTTATCCAATCTTATGATTCTTTTTTTTGTGTGTGTGTGTGTGTGTAAATTTTATTTGAGATTTCACAAAGAGAAAAAAAATACAAATAAAACATCTTTTTTGAAAGTAGCGTAATCCCGGGTTACATTTCTTCGTACAGACACAAATTCAGGTTCATGCTCATTTTTATATTCTATTCCATATCTTATTACTATTTTACATTTTCTGCATAGCTTCTCCCCTCTTTTAATTTTCTCAATTTTATTTTAATTATCTCATCTCAATTCAAATCATTGTATTTATATTTTTTGTCTGTCCTGTTTCAATTATCTATTATCTTTTCTCATTAAACAAAATTTCTCCTGTAATTACTGATTGGAGTATGATGCCTTTATATCTTTTCCCTAAAGTTGTAACATTCAATATAATACATAACTTCTTAAAATACACACTGTATTCTTAAAAAAAGAAAAAATATAAATGTATATAATTAAAACAACATTCCATTCCAATTCAATTCTATCATTAATATTAATATTCATTAAAGTCTTAACATCTTTAACATTACTTTTCAATTAAATATCATACTTCTATGGGAACAATTATAAGCTTTCCATAGTTAATTCCCCCCTCTTCACTTATATTTTATAAAACATTAACTAATTAAAATGTTCCCATTCCTTCCTAATTCAATTTTCTCATTTATTTTATTTCACTTATTTTATTCACAAACATTTCACTAAATTACACTAACTATTTTATCCCTCATTTTAATCATACGTTGTTTCCAATTTCTATTACTAATGTAACAAAACAATCTTATGTACCTTTACAGAATCCCTTTTTCAGTTAGATTTTCACCCATTATCTCTAAATAGGTCCTGTTTCTCTATATCTTGTTCCGGTCCTTTGTAATTTCTTTTCCTTTACTTCTTCCCTCTCTTCTTCTCTCTCCCCCTTTTACCCCCTTGTCTCTCTACCTCTATTTTTCTCTTCTGTATTCCCCTTTTCTGTTGCTTTCCAGTATTATACTTATTTTTCGAATTATTTTTCTTTTCTTTGGTTGTTTTTTTAAGTCTTAAATTCTCCATTCTCTTTCCCCCCTTTCCTTTTTCTTCCCCACATAAAATTGCTTGTTCATTAAAGATGGCTTCTTCTTTGTCCCAGTCTTCTTGTTTTGCAGTCGTTTCTTGTTCTTTCTCATAGTTCCAAATCTCCATTTCTAATAATTGAAAAACAAAGCCAAAAGAACCCTTCCCTTCTTGTGCATTTTCTTTTTAAGTTCCATTTTCAATTCATCCAGAAGTGATGCCATTGTATAAATTTTTAAACAACCACCCGATTGATTTTAGTCATTCAAATATAATAACCAAGAATCCAAAGATCACCAAATAATCCAAATACACGCAAGCTGTTTCTTTTTTGCTCTTTTTTTTCACTTTCTCTTCCTGGGGTTACTATTTAGTTGCAAAGTTTCAGTTAAAATGTATCTTTTAGAAGTCTTGTTGAAGTTTTACTGTAGATTCTTTTTAATTCCAGGCAGGCTCCTCCTTCTTCCAGATCCTGCCCTTATTCTTTTTCTCTCCCTTCCTGTTTATGAAAAAGAAAAATTTTAATGTCCAGAAATCTTTATTCTCCCTTTGGCATTTTGTTTTATTTTCAGCTTAATTGCCTATTGATGTCAAAGTGGATTTTTCCGATTTCTTATTTAAGTCTCTTAGTTGTCAGTATAGGGAAGGAGAGAGAAGGGGGAAAAAAGCCAAACCTTTCCCTTTTCACTTTCCTTCACTGCTTCCGACTCTTCTTTGGGAGCGATGTTATTTTTTGTAAGTTTAAATTCCAGGGTACCTTAGTTGTTGCTTTTACAATTTAACCCAGTCAGCCAAACGTTTCACTTCTTATCTTCCTCCTGAACATTCTTTTCCGGTCGAGTTCTGACCACCGCTGCAACTGCCTTCGGGAAAGGGAGTAATGGCCAGCTGAGGAGGAGAGATGCGGCTCTCCTCAACCCTGCTGGCGGTCTCCCCCCTCTTCACCACCTCTACGGGGTGGCTTAGCCCCAAAACCAGCTAGCTCGGGGCGCTCCAGCGGCGAGCCCAGACAGAAACCGCGCATGATCGTGGATTTCTGTCTGTCGCCGAAGCCCTTCAAACCGGAAGTCCCCCAATGTTATGATTCTTGATGAATGTACTTTTTTCCTTTATGTACATTGAGAGCATATGCACCAAAGACAAATTCCTTGTGTGTCCAATCACACTTGGCCAATAAAGAATTCTATTCTATTCTATTCTATTCTATTCTATTCTATTCTATTCTATTCTATTCTATTCTATTCTATTCTGGTCTGGTCTGGTCTAGTCTAGTCTAGTCTAGTCTAGTCTAGTCTAGTCTAGTTTGAGTAAGGCAGCTTATTTCATCTTTTAAAATACTGGTGGTAAAGTAGTATCTCTTCCCCCTCCCCCTCCCCACACACACTAATAACACCCAACAGGAGGAGTCTTTAATTGCTTAAGGGGCAAAGAAAGAATCTTTAAAAAGATCCAACCTAATGAAACAAAAGTGATAGTGAGAGATTTGTATTTTCAGACTTGCTTTAGCAGAATGTTAATGCAGCGATACAATAAAGAAGAGTCACTCATCTCATTGTGTTTTCTGGTTTACTTGCGAGAGCTGACAGCCAGGAGGAAAATGGATTTGTTTGAAGCTATATTTATTACACAGTAAGTAGATGTTTCTAAATCCCATGAACAAATCATGATATACTGAGGGTGAAATCATGTTCTGCTTTTACTCCATCTGCCTTCCTTTTATGTGTTCTCCTTATACATAAGTTCATTCTATAGGCCAGGTATTCTCTGTGTTTGTCTCTACAGAAGACAACTCTATGGAGGAGTCCCCAATCAATTGCATCTAGCAGGGGATGATTAAGGTGTCTGAGCTGCAGTGTTTTGTAAGCCAGCTGTCAAGACCAATTATTTCTGATGGTGCTTGATGGATCTTAGTGCCTCTCTCTCTCTCTCTCTCTCTCTCTGTGTGTGTGTGTGTGTGTGTGTGTGTGTGTTTCTCTATTTCTGTCTCTGTGTCTCTTTGAGATTTCATTCATCTTCTATTTATTGTTTCAAAAAGAAGCTCAGGGAATAGTACATTTGGAAGGGTCAGGGAAAAATGTCCTCAATAATACTTTAAAGATGACAGCTTCCTTTAATAAAAACTGATTATCAGACCTTTGTTTGAGTTCCAGTACAAATGGTTAAATAATATAATAAAAGAAGAAAATTCTTTTATGGTGATAGGATAATAAGCACAAAATCTGATATGTCTAAGATGAGGATCAAGATTCTAGAACATGTAGTATTATTATGCAATGTTTTCCAAATGACGTAGCCATAATATATTCAAGAGGAAACTACATAACAGCATACAGGGAAATTCTGGAGGGAGCTTCTGGTATATTCAGTTTAATCTAGTTTTCTATGGCTACTGTAACTTAAGGGACATGTCATATATATGATCAAGGATTATGCTGAGCAACAAAATAGTTTAAAGAAATGACAGAATAAAGCCAAAAACCAAGACACTGACAGAAATATACATATATATTGCACATATAGTTTTATTTAAACTGCATGTATTTTTATCTATATATGTATACTATTTTAATATGCATATTTGCATTTATTTGGAAAGTCACAATCATTGGAAAACTGAAAAGAACAGAAAAATAACTTAGTATATCATTTTTAATAAAATACCTTATGCACATTATTGTTATGAAATACCAGTGCTAAAATAGATATATTTTATTTTGTCACAGTGGTATGGATATTTTCAGTGAAAAAAATAATACAGGTAGTCCTTAATTTATTACCATTTGTTTAGTGACTATGCAAAGTCATGACAGCACTGGAAAAAAGTAACTGATGACCAGTCTCACACAACATCCCTGCATTTACCTGTTTGCAATTCAAGTGCCTGACAACTGGCATGCATTTATTACGGCTGCAGTATCCTGGATAGAATAGAATAGAATAGAATAGAATAGAATAGAATAGAATAGAATAGAATAGAATTCTTTATTGGCCAATGGTGATTGGTTAAACAAGGAATTTGTCTCTGGTGCATAAGTTCTCAGTGTATATCCAACCAACAAGTGATAAATCATGATCACAATCATCATAAGATACATTCATCATAAATCATAAGATACAAGGCTTCCGGTTTGAGCTTCTTCGGTGACAGACCGAAATCTGTAATCGTGCGCAGTTTCGATCTGTGCTTGCCGCTGGAGCGCCCCAAGCCAGCTGGTTTCGGGGCTAAGCCACCCCGTAGAAGTGGTGAAGAGGGGGGAGACTGCCAGCAGGGTCCAGGAGAGCCACATCTCTCCTCCCCAGCTTGCTATTACTCCCTTTCCCAAAGGTGGTTGCAGCAGTGGTCAGAAATGGCCACCTCAAAGAAGAACTCAACCGGAAAAGAATGTGCAGGAGGAAGATAAGAAGAGAAAGTTTTGGCTGACCGGGCCAAACTGAAAAAGCAACAATATAAGGTACCCTGGAATTTGAATTATAAAGAACAACATGGTTCCCAAAGAAGACTTGGAAGCGGTGAATGAGAGAGGGAAGGGAAAGGATTTGGGTTTTTTTTTCTTTTCTTCCCTATATTGACAACTAAGAGATTTAAGCAAGAAACTGAAAAAATCCACTTTGACATTAACAGGTATTTAAGCTGAAAATAAAATGTCAAAGGGATAATAAAGATTTCTGAATTCTCAAAAACTTTCACAAGAAGGAAAAAAACAAAAGGGTGGGATCTGGAAAAATGGAGGAGACCACCTGGAAGTGAAAGGAATTAACAGTGAAACTTTAACAAGATTCCTAAAAGATACATTTTAACTGAAACTTTGTAACAAGATAAGAGAACCCCAGGAAGAGAAAGTGGAAAAAAGAAGCAAGAAGAAACAGCTTTGGATTATTTGGATTACTTGGTGATTTTTGGATTTTTGGCTATTGGATCTAAAGGACTAAAATTAATCGGATGGTATCACTCTTGGAAGAATTGAGAATGGGACTTAAAAAACAGAAAGAAGATGCACAAGAAGGAAGAGGTTCTTTTGGCTTCGTATTTCAATTTTTAGAAATGGAGATCCTGAACTATGAGAAACAAGAAGAAATGCCTGTACAACAAGAAGGGTGGGACAAAAAAGAAGCCATCTTCAATGACCAAGTATTTCTATGTGGGGAAAAGAAAGGAAAGGGGGGAAAGAGAGTGAAAAATTTAAGATCTGAAAAAACAACCTCAAAAAAGAATAGTTTGAAAAGTAATTACAACATTACAAACAGAAGAGACCCCGGTTTGAGCTTCTTCAGCGACAGACTGAAACCGTATCTCTGTGCGGTTTTGATCCGTGCTCACCGCTGGAGCGCCCCGAGCCAGCTGGTTTCGGGGCTAAGCCACCCCGTAGAGGTGGTGAAGAAGGGGGAGACTGCCTGCAGGGTTGAGGAGGGCCATTACGCCCTTTCCCAAAGGCGGCTGTAGCGGTGGTCAGAAATGGTCACCACAAAGAAGAACTCAACCAGAAAAGAATGTGCAGGAGGAAGATAAGAAGAGAAAGTTTTGGTTAACCGGGTCAAACAGCAAAAGCAACAAATAAGGTACCCTGGAATTGAAACTATTAAAAAAAACCAATAACATTGTTCGCTAAGAAGATTTTTAAGCTGTGAAGGAGAGAGAAAAGTGAAAAGATTTGGTTTTTTTTTCTCTTCTTCCTATACTGACAGCTAAGCGACTTAAGCAAGAAATTGGAAAAAAATCCACTTTGACATTAATAGGCATTTAATGCTGAAAATAAAAAGTCAAAGGGATAATACAGATTTCTGGATAATCAAAAGCTTTTGAAAACAGGAAAGGAGAGAAAAAGAATAAAAGGGTAGGATCTGGAAAGGAGGAGACTGCCTGGAATTAAAAAGAACTTACAGCAAAAACTCAACAAGACTTCCAAAAGATACATCTTAGCTGAAACATTGCAACAAAATAGTAAAACCCCAGGATGAGAAAGTGAAAAAAGAAATAAGAAGAAACAGCTTGGGACTATTTGGATTACTTGGTTATTGCATTTGAATGACTAAAATCAATCAGGTGGTTGTTAAAAACTGTTTAAAATGGCTCCACTTTTAGAAGAACTGAAAATGGAACTTAAAAAGTACAAACAAGATGCACAAGAAGGGAGAGGTTCTTTTGGCTTCATATTTCAGTTCTTAGAAATGGAGAGTTGGAACTATGAGAAACAAGAAATGCCTGCAGAACAAAAAGATTGTGACAAAGAAGAAGCCATCTTTAATGAACAAGTAATCTTAGGTGGGGGAAAAAAGGAAAGGGGGGAAAGAGAATGGAAAGTTTAAGATTGGGAAAAACAACCCCAAAAAAGAATAGAGTGAAAAATAAGTATAAAATCAGAAAGCAACAGAAGAGGGAAATGCAGAAGAGAGAATTAGAAGTAGAGAGACAAGGGGGTAAAAAGGGGAGGGAGAAGATGAGAGGGAAGAAAGAAAGGAAAAGAAGTTATAAAGGAAAGAAACAAAATATAGAGAAACAGGGCCTATTTAGAGATAATGGGTGAAAATCTAATGGAAAAGGGGATTCTGCAAAGGTACATAAGATAGTATTGTTATATTAGAAATAGAAATAATTTCAGAAAATATGAAACAATCTATGATTAAAATGTTTGATAAAATAGTTATCATAACTTAGTGGAATGCTTGTCAATAAATAAATATAACAAAATGAATATTTAATGATTTACAACACATATGTGAAGATAAATAAGGGAAAAATTAATTATGGAGATTATATGTGTTTTTAAGGAAGTATGATATTTAATTGAAAAGAAATGTATTATATTGAAGGTCATAACCTTAAGGTATATATTGAAGTTTAAATAAGAGTTGAATGGATAAAAATTAAAAGATACAAAGGTGTCGTACTCCAATTAGTAACTACAGGTGGAAAATTTTGTTTAATGAGAAAAGAAAATATGAAATTGAAACAGGACAGACAAAAGTATAAATATAATGACTAGAAAGGTATTGAAACTTAGAAAAAGATATATATAATTGAATTTAGAAAGGAATGAGATAATTAAAAGTAAGATTGAGTAAACTAAGGGAAGGGAAAAATTATTGAGAAAATATTAAAATAGTAATAACAGATAACAAATAATCAGAGTTGGAAGGGACCTTGTAGGTCATCTAGTCCAACCCCCCCCCCACCCAAGCGGGAGACTCTACACCATTTCTGACAAATGGAGAAAGTCTCAAGTGATGGTGCTCCCACAACTTCCGAGGGCAAGCTGTTCCATTGGTTAATTGTTCTCACTGTCAGAAAGTTTCTCCTTACTTCCAGGTTAAATCTCTCCTTGTTCAGTTTCCATCCATTATTCCTTGTCTGGCCTACAGGCGCTTTAGAAAATAGCTTGACCCCCCTCCTCTCTGTGGCAGCCCCTCAAATATTGGAAGACCTCTATCATGTCTCCCCTGGTCCTAATAAGATATGGTATAGAACACAAAGATGAATATGAAATTGAATGTGTGTCTATATGGAGAAGTGATAACCCAGGACCATGCTATTCTCAAAAAAAGAAATTTTACTTGTATTATGTTTTGTGAAAACCCAAACAAAAATTTTATAAAATAACTAAATAAATCATAAGATACAAGACTTAGTGTCAAGGGGTACCTGTAGAATGGATAGATTCATTTTAGTAGGTAACTGCTTCCTTCGCATGCAACACCCATATTTTCCTCATATGCATTAGAGAATGCAATGAAGCTTGGATCTAAGCATGCAATCCTGAAGTGATTATCCTTTCCTAAATGAGAGTCAACCTAACAACAAGTATAGAAAGCCATCTTTCTGTTACATTTTTCTCACAAGAGATGAGTTTATTCATGATTTGGAATGTTTACCTAACTGAAATATTCATGTGGAAAGTTACACTGGCCATTGGAGGGGAATTATATTACCAGTTTTATTCTAATTGAGAATGATCAGACATTAATAGCCAGATGTTATTCTATGAAGTTCTGATCTTCTACCTGGAATTGAATTCATAGATCTTCACTCTTTTAGATAACTATACACAGTATGTTACATTAGAAGCATCACTTGTTTGTTTATTTGTGTCAGAAGCACCACAATTAAAATAAGGCATACTATATGCCATATTTTATGACATGACAGCAGTATTCCAATATTTGAGGGGCTGCCACGAAGAAGGGGGGTCAACTTATCTTCCAAAGCACCAGAAGGCAAGACAAGATACAATGGATGGAAACTAATCAAGCAGAGAAGCAACCTGCAATTAAGGAGAAACTTCCTAACAGTGAGGACAACTAAACAGTGGAACAGCTTGCCTTCAGAACTTGTAGGTGCTTCATCAATGGAGATTTTTAAGAAAAAAGGTGGACAGTCACTTGTCTGAAATTGTATAGGGTCTCCTGCTTGAGGAGAAGTTTGGGGTAGAAGACCTCCAAGGTTCCTTCTAGCTCTGTTCAGATTAAATATGACATAAAATTTATATAAAATACAAGATTCAAATGTATGCAAATTAAACAGATCTTGCCCAGAAACTAGCAGCATTAATTGTGTTCTGTCATATTGCCATGATCCTCAAGTGTATACTGATCGGGACACAAAGGACAGGTATACATATGTGTTATAGGTTGCGCAATAATGTATATGGCAAGAACAAATTCAAATGGTCTTCTGCACCTTTTAGAGGCAATAGATCCAAAACCACTAGTCACAATATCAAGGGTCTTCAAACTTGGCAAGTTTAAAACTTGTGGACTTCAACTCCCAGAATTCCTCCTCCAGTCATGTTATGTCAGGAATTCTGGGAGTTGAAGTCCACAAGTCTTAAACTTGCCAAGTCTTAAAGCTGTCAAGTTTGAAGACCCTGCACAATATTGTAGTGCAATTACCTGGACTATGACCAGCAGCTAGACAGTCATTATGACCTCATGTCTGTAATAGCATAGCTGAAATAATATGTCTGTGGTTAAGGGTTACATTGGCCCAAACTAGGGTGAGATCCAAATGCTGCCAATAAGTGTATATATTATCACATGGTAGAACTGTGTGAAGAAGCATCTGATTGGTGCTGGAATAGAGTGCAGTGGAATAGTTTGAGCTAGCAAGGCCTGATAACATGCCTGTGCCACTTTTCTTCTTTGAGTCTAAGAAGGAAACAAAAAATTCTGCACAAGATTGTTGCAGCCGCCCACACAGCTTCCATTATTCTCCTAGCAACAAAGAGAAGGCTGAACTAGTAGGACGTGGCGCTTAATCTGAACAAGTCTGGTTTGGGTTTCTAATTTAGTAGGAAGTGGTCTTGACAGACCTAGTTATGAAAGGTGAGACAGTTTTGTAGCAGCCAAATTGCCCTTTAAGATTGAATGATTGTGAAAAATAGCATTCCTAGAGGTTTCAGAGCTAAGCTATTAAACCTGGACTATGAAGGTTAGAAGACAGAGCTATTAAAGTTCAGTTAAATTGATTGATTGCCATTTCTGTAATCTTTATCAGCGTTTCAGTAAACCTGTTCAAGAGAAAATAGTGGAAATATTACTTTCCCCTCTTGTGCACAGAGAAGAATAATTCTTAATCAATAATAAAGAGCTTTTGTTAGCTCATTATTATGGAAATAATATGACTTGATATTAAAGTTTAGGCATACATAGAAGCCAGAAGTCACTTTAAGGGCTATCACATTTCATGGTATTGAAGCTGTAAGTCTAAGACTTTTATAATGAAGCCTTCTCAAACTTGCTTTGATCATCAGTGGATTGCATGTTAATTTATGACAAATTCCCAAATGCTCAATGAGTCTCTCATTCATATATATGTGTGACATATATATATATGAATGAGAATGCAGAATATTTATTCACCATTTTGCATTTACTGCTTTAATTCAAACTGAATTGTAATGTATGCAATGGCCATTTTAAGTGTTGGTTCAAAGAGATGAAGATTGACTACTAACTTTGTTCTTTCACTCTGACCTTGGAATTACTCTACCTCCTTACCAGATTCATTTCTAGATTCCTAATCACTTTAAAACCTGGTTCTGGAACAGGCATTTCTTTCTTAGATAGATTTGATCTATAGGATCAAATAAAGGTAGTCTTCATTTAGTGACTGTTTTGGACTATGCATGAATACAGCTTATGATGGTAATGAAAAATTAACTTTGTGAGCAATGCCCACATTTATGATCTGTGTAGGGTCTCTTATTCAGGTAATGTTAACTAGTTGATGAGGCCTGGCAATTGCTGCCTGAAATGGACAAGACCCTAATCTGTTTCGCACCGAAGGGTTTTGTTTGACTCCTAAGCAGCTGGTTCAAGTACACTAGGCAAGCGGCAAGCATATTTCTTTCAATGTGTATTCCCCATTGTGTGCCTGCTTATTCTCTTATAATCCCTTCCTTACCAGTGAATGTAAATAGAAACATAAATTCCTTTCTTGTTAATTATTCCAGCCCTGGGATGAGCATTCCAAAAGCTGCAGAGTGGGGAAAAGGTGCTATAACGTTTGACATTTTACCTGGCTTCCTTGAGAGACAAGTTCTGGAAAACTTCCCAGCCATTTGGGCTCACCCGGCTGTTTGAGGTAGTATCCTCCCAATGCTGTAAAGCAAAGGAAAGCTGAAGTAAAATGGCAAGCACATCACAGTCACATGATTTTCATTTAGTGACCACTTTGCTTAACAACCAAGCTGCCAGTCCCAATTGTGGTTGCTAAACAAGGACTACCTTTAAATGCCCATCCATTAGGATTAAAATTTAACCTATCCTTTGCCCTAAACAAATGGAGGGAGCAAATCATTGCTAATAAATATAGGGAAAAATAACTCTAAATCACAGGTGTCAAACTTGCCATGTCACGTTGCCATCACATGACATTTGCTGACGTTTTTCCCATTCGCAGAACAGGGGTGGGCATTGCCTACGTGTGATGCATCCAGCCTATGAGCTGCCAGTTTGACACCCCTGCTCTAAATAGTCAAACGTGTATCTTTAGCTGCCTGAACATTAAGCATTTTAATTCATAACAGCAGCTCAAACTGGTGCCCTCCAGTTGGGGTTATAAACAAACAAGAGTCAGGCTGGCTAGGAATCCCGAGAGTCGCAGTCTTTGGAGGGCAATAGTTGTGAAAGCCTACGATTGTGATATCATTTGAGAGAAAATGGGGCACATATGAAAGCTCACTGTTCCTCATCAGACTTACCCTCTTTCATCCAAGAATCATCACAATATTCCTGACACTAATTAGAAAAATGCAAGAGTAAGGGTTTTCAATAATAATAATAATAATAATAATAATAATAATAATAATAATAATAATAATAATAATAATAATGCCATTGCTTTCATCAACTCTTCCTGTCCCGGGGAACAAAGGAAGCTGCCTTATGTGCCAATAAATCAAGCACAAAACTGTTTCACCAGAACGACTGACACTCATTGCCAGGGCTTCAAACAACAGTTTGTGGTTTTTTTAAAAAAATATATATACCTGGTCATACCAGGTATTGAAGACAGAACTTCTTGCATGTCGTGCATGTGCTCTGCCACCTAAGCTACAGCTAGTTTATTTCTTCTAAATCAGGGGTCTCCAACAAGTCTTAAAGTTGCCAAGATTGGAGACTCCTGTTCTAAATTACTGGGATGTATCCCTGAGCTGAGCCACTTCTTTCCCTGGTAGGAGATGGGAAGAACATTTCTTTTAAGTCAGAATGACAGCCATAGAAAAGAAAGCCTCCTTGGAAAGCTTAGAAAGGTTGCTGAGCACATAGGCATCTATATTTTCAGTGTGATTTTTCTCCCAAGGTGGTACAAATGGGGCTCTGCTGCTCACTTCTGACTGGATGGTGATAGCAACCCCAGCAGCCAGTCTTTTGGAGGAATTTATAGCCTTTTCTAGGAAAAGTTCTATCCTGGGGCTGTTTCAACTTTATTTCTTTCTACCTCTCTCCTTCCTAATGTTGCCCTTTGGTTCTTGTCATTTGCAATATGTTGGAAATAACGGCATATTATGATGTGACATTTTCAACATTTACAGAGGGGTTTCTCTTTCAGAATTTTTTATTAAGATTATTTCCCTCTCACTCGCTCTTAGAAAGGGCCTTCAGAAACTGGGACTGTGCTGGCTTTCTCCAGATGAGTTGTGACAGTAGAGTTTTGCTTGCTATGTAATTTTAAGTGCTTAGGTAACATTTGCTGTTTTTCCTTAAACAGCAAAACAAAAAAACAAAAACAAAAAACAATAGAATAGAATAACAGAGTTGGAAGGGAGCTTGGAGATCTTCTAGTCCAACCCCCTGCTTTGGCAGGGACCATTTCAGACAAATAGTTATTGTTATATCCAGCGACAGTCTTCACTCTGGTCCGCTGCTTAAGCAGGAACCAGAGCCATCACTGATTGGCTGAGCCCTCTTGACAGCTCGCTATAGAAGGGAGCTGTCAAACAGGCTCAGCTGTCGCCTGTCAGCCGGCTGCCGAGTTAGCGGTGGTATGCCGTCTGGGTTACATTGTGGCCAACAAAGCCTGTTAACCTTTTCCACCAGCCTCTGCCTCTCCTTCCCTGCGTGCCAAACTTAAAACTGGCGACGAGGATGGGATGTTGGTGAAGTGAGGTGTTTTCTGAGGCAACAAAGAGAGCTGAAAAGTCACAGAGCTGAAGCACTAATAAGGCTAAAAAGGCTGCCACTAAGCTAACCCCAGATGGGGGTGGCACCTCCCAAATTCCCACCTTTCCATCCGGCTTCAGAAACATGGACATCATATATCAATCATTTTGGGTGCGTGATGGACACCGCCAACCTGACAGATATCCCTGCGAACAGAATGAAAGCTTATTTCTTAAGCTTCTGCGGAGCTACGATCTTCGACACTGCCACTGCCCTACTGGCTCCACAGATGGTGAAAGCTGTAACCTGGGAAGAGCTGCAGGAGGTCCTCGGCAATCACTACACTCCCAGACTATCCCACATTGCCTGCCACCATGCGTTCTGGAGGAGAGCTCAAGCGGAGGGAGAATCCGTGAGCGAGTACATGGCGGCACTCAGATTGGCTGCCCTTCTCTGCGGATTCAAAGATCAACTCGACGACATGCTACTGCATCAGCTGGTCTGTGGGGTAAGAGACCTCCAACTACAGAGGCGCCTCTTAGCAAAAGCAGACCTTAACCTGAAGCAAGCGATCGAAGGAGCTCAAGCTGCAGAACTGTCAAATCTATCCACGGCTGAACTCCAAAACTCAGGCAGCCTCCCAGGTGTCAAGGCAAATGCAGCAGTCCACTCCGAAGACACGTTCAAAGCTGAGTATTTCGAGGGGGAAGAAGAAGTGAACTGTCTAAGAATGCCTCTGACACCCCAAAGAAAAGGCAACCCAGCTGAGAGAAGACCAAGCACACCACAAGTCATCTGCCTCAGCTGTGGGGGAAACCACCCAAGAGCCACCTGTTGCTTCAGAAACAAGATCTGCTTGAAGTGCCAGAGGAAGGGGCACTTGGCAAGAATTTGCCAAGCTGCCAGAATTTGAATCAGCCACCCCCCAACCAAACACAGACAAAAGCTTTCAGATCCAAAGAGGATTGCTTTGCAGTTACCAAAGCATGTCCCAGAGCTGAGTCACTACCACAATGCTTTAATATTAATAAGATTAATGTTGATCTTCTTTTAGAAGGGAAACCATGCCACATGGAGGTGGACACTGGCTCCTCCCTCTCCATCCTGTCCTGGGACACTCTGAAGCAGCTGGTTCCAGACATCACCAAGCTGACACCCTGCAAGTTGACCTTGAGGGACTACCGGGGCCAGACTATTCCAGTCATCGAAACAGGCAAGTTCTACATTCAATTCCATCATTTTAATGTACTTTTACCTCTGGTAATAGTTATTGGGTGCCTGCCAAGCTTATTAGGGCTAGATTGGTTCAATTCCCTAGGATTGCAAGTAACTGGCATAAATTCCATCAATACTTCCAATTTAGAACAACTACTTACAAACTTTTCAGAAGTTTTTGACGATAAGCTTGGCTGCTATAATGGCACACCCATTGCCCTAAATTTAGACCCACAGTGGCTCCAATAAGGCTCAAGCCGCGGAGAATCCCATTAGCCCTACATGCAAAAGTGAATGCCCAGCTGGACAAACTATTAGCCCAAGGGGTTCTAGAATCCATTGATTTCTCCAAATGGGAAACACCCATAGTAATACCTCTGAAACAAGATGGTTCAATTCGCCTTTGTTCGGACTATAAATTGACCGTAAACAAAGGTCTACAACCCAATGCATACCCTGTGCCCATCATACAACACCTACTACATGCCTTGGGCAAAAGCTCCATTTTTACAAAGCTTGACATGACACAGGCTTACCAACAGTTCCCTGAAGATGACCAGACTGCAGAAGCACAAACCATCATAACTCACGGGGGCACTTTTAAATGTAAACGGCTCCAATTTGGAGTTAGTGTGTCCCCTGGCATTTTACCAATCAATTATGGAGCGCTTACTTTACAACATACCAGGAGTCATCCCCTATTTTGATGACATTCTCATTGCCTCAGATAGTGCACAAGAACATTTACAGCGCTTACAAAGAGTTCTGCAATGTTTTAAAGATACTGGACTCAAACTAAACAGAAAAAAATGCATTTTTGCCACTTCCCAAATTGACTTTTTAGGCTATCATATTGATTCTGCAGGGATTCACCTCATTGAATCCAAAGTTAAAGCCATCCAGGATGCTCCAGCTCCTACAAATAAGACAGAGCTGCAAGCCTTTTGGGGCTTACTTAACTTTTACAGTTCATTCTTGCCTCACAAGGCCACTATAGCAGAACCATTACAAAGGCTTTTGGACTCTACTGCTACTTGGACTTGGGGACCGGATGAACAGGCCTCTTTCAAGGCTGTTAAAGCCCTACTCACTTCAGATTCTGTATTAATGCAATTTAACAAAGCCCTTCCTTTAGTGCTTGTTTGTGATGCCTCTCCTTTCGGCATTGGGGCAGTCTTAGGCCACAGACTGCCTAACAGCCAAGAAGCCCCTATTGCTTATTTTTCCCGAACGCTGTCTAAAACAGAACAAAATTATGCACAAATTGACAAGGAGGCCCTTGCTGCTGTGGCTTCAGTCAAAAAATTCCATGAGTACTTATATGGCCACCATTTTGGGCTCATTACTGACCACCAGCCTCTCCTGGGTATACTGGCTGGTGACAAACCCAGCCCCCAAATTATGTCACCCAGAATGACAAGATGGACTATTATTCTGTCTGCTTATAATTACAAATTGCTTTACAGACAAGCAAGTAGCCCATGCTGATGCTTTAAGCCAGGCTTGTCCAACCCGCGGCCCACAGGCCGCATGCAGCCCAGGTCGCCTCGTAATGCGGCCCAGTGCCCACCCCAACATTCTGGCAAGAGCCAGCGAGGAGGAGGAGGGAGGCAGGCGCGAGGCGGGGCAAGGCGAGCGCCACATCAAGCAGCAACAGAAAGGCGGGCGCCGCCTTTGCTGCTTCTGCCCCGCCGCCGCTGCTGCTGCTTCTGCCCCCCGCCACCACCGCTGCCACTTCTGCCCCGCTGCCGCCGCTGCTTCCCCCGCCGCCCTGCTTCTGCCCCCACTGCGCCGCCGCCGCTTCTGCCCCTGCCGCTGCTTCTGCCCCTCCGCCACCACCACCGCCGCTTCTGCCCCGCTGCTGCTGCCGCTTTGCCCCCACCGCGCCGCTTCTGCCCCCGCCGCTCTGCTTCTGCCCCGCCAGCGCCGCCCTTCTGCCCCCTCCGCCGTTGCCACCACCGCCGCTTCTGCCCCCTCCGCCCGTCGCCGCCACCGCCGCTTCTGCCCCCGCCACTGCTGCCACTTCTGCCCCCACTGCCGCCGCTGCTGCACCGAGCCTCCCGGTCTCGCCTTCCAGTCCTGCCGCATCCAGCTGGGCCATTTGCAGGAGGAGAGGTAGGCGCGAGGTGGGCGAGATTTCTTCCCCCTCCCCTCCCCCACAAAATTTGGCCGGAAAATTAATAAAAAATAAATAATTTTTAATAAATAATTAATAATAAATAATAAAAATAATTTATAATTTATTATATAATTTTATAATTTAATTATTTTATAATAATTTATTATATGTGCGGCCCAAACCAAATTTTCATCTTCTAATGTGGTCCAGGGAAGGTGAAAGGTTGGATACCCCTGCTTTAAGCAGATGCCCCTTACCCATTTTGGTTGATGACCCTGCACCTACAATGGCCCCTTTTCTAATTGAAGATCTGCAATTACCTTTGAATGCCAATGACATTGCCCATTTCTCCTCCAAAGACCCTCAATTGAATAAAGTTTTGGACTGGGTCAGAAGGGGTTGGCCCAGAGACCCTGCCCTGGTGGATCTCTGCCCTTTCAAAGCACGTCACCTGGAACTCAGTGTACTGAAAGGTTGCTTGTTGTGGGGAAACAGGGTGGTCATTCCTCGAGACCTGAGGCCCTGAATTATAGCTGCATTACATGAAGGGCACCCGTACATCACTAGGATGAAGGCCCTAGCAAGAAGTTATGTATGGTGGCCGGGTCTCGATGAGGCAGTCACCAGGAAGGTGCAGGGCTGTCAGGCATGTCAGTTATCAAGACCTGCACCTCCTGCTGCTGCCACCAGCGAATGGGAAGACACGAAGTCTCCATGGTCTAAAGTCCACATTGACATAGCAGGCCCGGTGCAGGGAAAAACCTTTTTAGTAGTCATGGACTCCTACTCAAAATGGGTTGAGCTAGCCCCCCTTAAGTCCACCATGACGGAGGAAGTGTCTGGTGTTCTGGACGCTCTGTTTGGGACCCATGGTTATCCTGATACCTGGTGTCAGACAATGGCCCACAGTTTACCTCCTCTCCCTTGGAACTATTCCTGGCCCAAAGGTGCATCAGGCATGCCTTAATCTCCCCTTTCCACCCCGCTGCTAATGGGAGGACTGAGAGAGCTGTGAGATCAGCCAAGGAAGCCCTGGGGAGGATGACTGGGGGGAATTGGCTTTCTAAAATTGCCTTATACCACCTAACACAACACACCACCCCAAATGCCCAGACTAACCTATCCCCAGTTGAACTACTAATGGGCAGGAGGTTGAGAACGACCCTGGACAGACTCCACCTAGCCTATGATTCTAGCACACCTCTGGATTCCAATAGCAAAACATGGGAATTCAGACTAAAAGACCCCGTCTATGCCCGCAACTATGGGGGAAATCCCCCATGGTTGCCAGGCTGGGTGGAGACAATAACAGACCCAAAGTCCTATCGGGTGTGAATGGCCAATGGGAGACTATGGCACTGACACGTGGACCAGCTGAGGAGTCGTTGGAGTACTCCTGCAGGTCCACCCCAAGACGACGCCAAGGCCTAGGTGATCGAAGGCCCAACCAAGGACGACAGGCCAACACCCGAACAGCGGTGGCGCGCAAGGGACTTACCAGAGCCAGACGCACCACCAGTGGCTGAAGCTTGCCTGCCACCCACGGAGGCCACCCAGGGGAGAGAGCCAACATCAGCCCCGGTGGAAGATGCCAGCACTGCTCCGATCATTCCCCGTCAGTGACTCCGGCCAGACTGAGAAGATCCGAGAGAGTGAGGCATCACCCCGCCTACCTGGAGCTCTACGCATGCGCAATTCCAGAGGGGAGGAGTGTTATATCCAGTGATAGTCTTCACTCTGGTCTGCTGCTTAAGTGGGAACCAGAGCCATTGCTGATTGGCTGAGCCCTCTTGACAGCTTGCTATAAAAGGGAACTGTCAAACAGGCTCAGCTGTCGCCTGTCAGCCGGCTGCCGAGTTAGCTGCGGTATACCGGCTGGGTTACATTGTGGCCAATAAAGCCTGTTAACCTTTTCCGCCAGCATCTGCCTCTCCTTCCCTGCGTGCCAAACTTAAAAGTTATCCAATCCCTTCTTAAAAACTTCCAGTGTTGGAGCATTCACAACTTCTTGAGGAAACTTGTTCCACTGACTAATTGTTCTTACAACCAGGAAATTTGTTCATCATTCTAGATTACTTCTCTCCTTCATTAGTTTCCATCCATTGCTTCTTGTCCTGAAAAAGACTGTCCCTCTCATCTTTATTCAGAATATGAGGGGTCCTTGGTGCTCTCTGAGCATGCTTGTTTTCTTTCAGATGTTTCATTACCCAAACTAGGTAACATCATCACTAGCATGGATGATGTTACCTAGTTTGAGTAATGAAACATCTGAAAGAAAACAAGCACACTCAGAGAGCACCAAGGACCCCTCATTTCAACCCTGAGCTAAAAATATTCTTTATTGGTTTTCAGAATATCAACCCTTGATTTGCATATTTTTTGTGAGTGGGGGGTGTCAAAAGGCAAGATTCCTCTTAAATCATCTTGATTGATCTTAAAACCACATTCTCCAAGATATCCAGATCCTTGCCCATTTTGAATATGGCCTTCACCACCCTATGGAAAGTCTGATGCGACTGCTGAGATAATCATAGTTCAGCATCCTAAACTCATAATATAAACTCTGGAATGGAAATATATTCATTTACGACAGGATTTTATAAAGTTTGTTACATGAATTTCTACAACTTAAATACAAAACAGCCAGCCATTCTCATTATCATTACAAAAAAAAATCAAACTTAGAATGACAACTGGTGATCAAAAGCAGCAATTGTTATTCTCAATGAATTGTGTTACTTCTGTTCATCCTCTGACTGGTTCTTTTAGTGAGAATTCCTCTGTATTTAAAGTGGTGTGGGCAGGCACAATGGAATCCATCTATTTGCTTATCCCTGTCATCTCCAATCTGGTGTCCTCTAAGTGTGTTACATTCTTTGTTATTGGCATGCAGCACTTCTACAAACTTAGCTTGTCTCAGTCAAACTACAGCTGATACTGATACTGTGTGCTTCAATAAAAATTCAATTAAAAAGCTGCTATCCAATATTTATAGAATAAATTTTAACATTATCAGATGGAGTTCACTGCATTGCCATCTCACCAGATGTTCCTCTAAATGTGTTGGAACTTATGTTAGTCTATCCCAAAGGTATTTTTTCAATAGGCAACTGGACTTTGTTTTTCCTGGAAGGTGTTTTACTTCTCGTCTAAGAAGCTTCTTCAGTTTTGAACAACTTTGGGACAACCATGACCTGGATGACTGAGAAGCTTCCAATACAGAATTGGAAGGGACCTTGGAGGTCTTCTAGTCCAACCCCTGGTTCAGGCAGGAAAACTTACACCACTACAGACAAATGGTTATCTCTTCTTAAAAATTTCCAGTGTTGGAGCATTTACAACTTCTGGAGGCAAGTTGTTCCAGTGATTAATTGTTCCAACTGTCAGGAAATTTCTCCTTAGTTCTAAGTTGCTTCTCTCCTTGATTAGTTTCTACCCATTGGTTCTTGTCCTACCCCCAAGTGCTTGGAGAATAGCTTGACTCCCTCTTCTTTGGGGCAGCCCCTGAGATATTGGAGACATTATGCTAGTCTATGACTATAATAAAATATTTGAACTGCATGTCCCAGAATTCTTAACCAGTATGACCAAAGACTTAAAATTACAAATAACAGATAACAGAGTTGGAAGGGTCCTTATAGGTCATCTAGTCCAACCCCCCCCACCCACCCAAGCAGGAGATCATTTCTGACAGATCTCTTCTTGAAGGTCCAATCTCTTCTTGAAGGTCTCAAGTGATGGCTTGAGAATTATGGAACTACTGTCCCAACACACTTGAGGGATTCCCGGGTGGAGACAGTGGGCAAATGTCTTTGCTTATGCAGACTTGCAGATGTGTAAATTCTTAATTTGCTCTGTTTGTTTTATATTTGTGCTAAAGAATTTTTAGGTCTTTTGTTTAAAAAAGTAATTTTTGCTAAAATAACTCAGAATATATCTATCCTGTAATCTGCAACTCTTACACTGCAAAAACATATGGACGACACAACTCGACCAGGGCAAAGCAATAGACTAATCTACATAGACTTCTGTAAAGCCTTTGATTCAGTGGTACATGACAAACTACTCCTAAAAATAAAATCCTATGGTATCTCTGGACAACTGAATAACTGGATAGAAGCATTCCTGTCAAACAAACAACAAATGGTCAAAATTGGGAGCGTCCTATCAAATTCAGTACCTGTCAATAGTGGTGTCCCCCAAGGCAGTGTTCTAGGACCAACTCTCTTCATACTCTACATAAATGACCTCTGTGATCATATTAAGAGCAATTGCGTTCTCTTCGCTGATGATGTAAAGCTGTTCAATACCACAGACAATACTGCTACCCTACAAAAGATCTTGACTATGTATCAGAATGGTCAAACAAATGGCAACTTCAAATCTCAACGAATAAATGCTCTGTCTTACATATTGGCAAAAAAATCAGAAAATAAAATACAAGCTGAATAGTCAAGATCTTGTTGATGACCCAAGCTCTGTAAAGGACCTTGGAATACTCACCTCTAATGATCTAAGTGCTAGAGCCCACTGCAACTACATAGCCAAAAAGGCATTAAGAGTTGTTAACCTAATTCTACGTAGCTTTTTCTCTGGTAATATCACACTACTAACCAGAGCATACAAAACATTTGCTAGACCAATATTTGAATACAGTTCATCAGTCTGGAACCCACATTACGTATCTGATATTAGCACAATTGAGAAAGTCCAGAAATATTTCACAAGAAGAGTTCTCCCTCCTCTACTCGTTGTAGAATACCTTATGCCACCAGACTTGAAATTCTAGAACTAGAAAACCTTGAATTACGCCGTCTTCGGTCTGATTTAAGCATGGTATATAAAATCATACATTGCAATGTCCTACCTGTCAATGAATACTTCAGCTTCAACCATAACAACACAAGAGCACACAATAGATACAAACTCAATGTTAACCGCACCAAACTTGATTGCAGGAAATATGACTTCAGCAATAGAGTGGTCAATGTCTGGAATACTCTACCCGACTCTGTAGTTTCTTCCCCAAACCCCAAAAACTTTAACCTTAGACTGTCTACTATTGACCTCACCCCTTTCCTAAGAGGTCTGTAGGGGGCGTGCATAAAGCGCACCAACGTACCTACCGTCCCTGTCCTATTGTTTCTCTTATTCTTCTTTTATTTTTCTTATATGTACCCATTTCATGTATTCACAACTATGTATACACTTATACTTATCTTGTAAACAATTGGCAAATCAAATAAATAAATAAAAATAAAATAAATAAATATACTGGGGGAACATGCACAATAAAAATTCTGCAATGAAGGCCCATCAAGTCATTTATTTACATCTACCCATTATGCTTTCTTTGCTTTTGAAAGTACAGCACTTTCACTAGGCACTTCTGTTTTCCCAAGACTGCAGTGATACAACTTTACATGTAAAACCCAGCCAGCTACTTTCCATCATCCTACATTTCCAGAGGAAAAGCTTGGACTAAACCTAAGAGTTCAACAATTGTTCAACACCTTCTTGCTCTCCTTTATAAATTAATGATTGAGAGTCAGATGTAATCCATTAGGTCTGCTTTCAGATGAAATTTCAACTAGTAAAGAGGAGGCAATGAAACAAACATGCATTTTTGTTTCATCCCTACATCAAAGCCATCATTGAGCATTAAATTATTTAGCAGAGCATCCCACAAAGGTGGAAAACAATTATACGGAATGTTTCTTTTCACAGATGATGTGAGATTAAGGATAATTCTGCAGGCATGGGCTGATATATTAAAGAACATTTCCAGATTAATTACTTTAAGAACAATCTGTGCAATTTGTAAATAAGGCTCAGAAAAAGAACTTTGTCATTCAACTGATTTAAAATATAACAGCAAATCGTTTTAAATACTGACATGGTCTTCTATACCATAGACAGTCATGTTGAAGATGCTGTGCAAAGTGTTGTTTTAGAATTTTCTGCCATAGTGGCTTCCCACACAATAAAAATATCCCTGCAACATTAAAGTTACACGAAGCAAAGGCATTAGCCCTTTATGATGTTCAATAATGATGCTTCAATTAAGCATCATACATCGCACATATTGATACCGTCCTCAAAAGGTATTAGAATTAAATACCTCTGAGGAATGTATCAATGTGAATGATATGTGATCTTACAGATCTTACTAAAGTGGAAAACAGGGAACGGGTTTCTATCTTTAATTTTCACTGAAGTTGATTTTTGCACCAAAGGCCTTGATCAACAAATTCCAGTCCAACTCCATATAATAAATGAAAAAATATATTTATTTGGGCTTTCCCCAAAGAGATTGCTTCCCTTGGGACTTGAACAAGTTCTTAATCAAAGAGTATTAGATGTTGGAAGCCAGAAGTAAAATTCTATTCAGTAAAATTATAGGGAATTAACTCAGTTGTTCTAGAAGCACTTTAATTCTCTGTTTCTAAATGCAAAATATACATTGGCATAACTTAACATCATCTTCTCAACAGTTGTTAGATTTAGTGAAATTCCTTATGCAAAATGTGTTTATTCCTGTGACCCCTGTGGGATCACTGTTCTTTGTCTTTACAGAGACTCATGCAACTCTATTATATCTCCTTTTATGACATTTTCCTGGTTTCTCCAATGACTCCAATGACTGCATAATTGGACTTGTGGTGGTGCAGTGGTTAGAATGTAGTATTGCAGGCTAATTCTGCTGACTGCTGACTGCCAGAAGTTCGGCAATTTGAACCTGGCTGGCTCAAAGTTGACTCAGCCTTCCATCTTTCCAAGTTTGCTAAAATGAGGACCCAGATTGCTGGGAGCACTAAGCTGACTCTGTAAAGTGCTTATAGAGGGCTGCAAAGCACTGTGAAGTATTATATAAGTCTAAGTCAGGGGTGTCAAACTGGTGGTCTGTGAGTCGGATGTGTCACACACAGGCCATGCCCACCCGAACTCCACAAATGGGAAAAACATCACGAAACATAATCTAATGGCAATGTGACATGGCAAGTTTGCACCCATGGTGCGATTGCTATCTTATATGGTAGCCAGATTTTGGTATTGTTGAAATGTGTAAATAGCTAGATAGAAAAAGAGTTTTCAATTTGTACATATTCCTAATTAGCTCAATAACCGTGCTTCACTATGAAACTATGTAGTGGGGCTTTTTGGGGAGGAAAATAAGGGGAAAAATTGTTCCTCTGCCTACCAGCATCCATTGGTATTCATCTGGCTAGCATCCTGTCAGTGTGTGAGAGTTCAGGGCTGTTTGGAAACTGAAACAGTATTTGCTGTGTGCATGTAAGAAGAAACAGCAAGGATCCTGGGCGTGGCTTAGCTCAACTATTTTGTACTAAAGCTAAAACTATTTTGTAGTCAACTATTTTGAAACTAAAACTGAAACTGAAACTCCTCTCCTCTGCTTGTGTTTTGCATTTGGAACAGATTTCTTTTCAGGTGGGGAGGGGAAGTAGAACTCCTTAGCATCAGAGCATGTTAATAATAATATATAAAATACTAATGCTCTGATGGTCATTTCACTAATGCTCTGATGGTCATTTCAAAAAAATTCTTTCTTAGTGAGCACCTAAAAGCCAAGAGGAGCATATGTGCCAAATTTCAAGTTCATGGGCTTTACAGTTCTGGAGATTTTGTGATGATGCGTGAGTGGTATTTCACTTTTATGTATATAGATTAATCACTATTAGTTGATCTTAGTTTACCTAAATGTATTTGTTTCATTGGTTGGTGACAGAAATAAAATTCCCTCTAGCATCCAAGAAAGCCTAAGTACAAGCATTATTTAAAAAAAAAAAGTTTCCAGACATGGTATTCAGCCTTCAAAAGAGGGCAGATCAATCTATTTTCAGGACTATCTGGTTTACAGTTTTGGTTGAAATCAACAAATCAGGTTGCTTCTCCAAGATCTTTTCTGAAAGCCTGCCATTCATGTTTGAAGACAATCAGCTCATCTTTCATCTCACTTTCAGGAATGTCTACTAGTTAATACATATATGCAGAGAAAAAGAGACAAAATCACTAATGGTCTAAAAAATGACCTTAAGTGCTTGGAAATTGTAGCTAATGACACTGTTATCCCCGGACAATTATTGGTCTCTGCTAATCTCTGAGTTACTGGTGCTTTTTTTTTTTTCCTTGTAGAATTTGGCTTTTACTAAATTCCCTTAGGCCACATGCAGAAAACCCTCTTCTCTGTTGGTGAACCTGACATATCTCTCAGAAGGTGTGTCAAAATGTTATTAATCCGGGAATGTTCAATCTATTTTACTCAAGCCAACCTAGATTGCCTGGCTGCCTCTAGGTCATTATGGGATCATCTGGGCAGCAGATGCAGATCAAAGGAGATGCCTTCATTGACCAAATATTTTGGGGCTTAGTATTTAACAGGAAATTTCTGCCATCTAGCCTTCTGTGATGTCAATGTGTAGGAAGAAATGCAACGTTCTATTTGAGTGTCATTTTGTGGCACCTTTAAGATTGCTTTGCTGCAGATTCATAGGCATGGCCTTATCATGTGTAAAGAACATATGGACTGAAAGTTCATGTCTGGAAGATTAAGGACCTTCCTGGAATGGAATGGGAAAATGTCTGGAACACATGTGGCAAGAGTATGGTATTAAAAGAGTACATCCCATTCCAGTATGACCAGATCTATTTTAGGTAGAAATAGATCTGGTCATACTGGGATGGGACGTACTCTTTTAGGCTTATTCTAAAATGAATTAGTCTTGGATGCAAAATAGATTGTGAGAGAGATATTGAAATTACAAACAATTATTTTTCTGCCAATGCTCATGTACATAGTCATGAACTAAATAGAGATTAAACAATTTAAATTGAATCTATATAAAATTAGTTCAAGTTTCAGCATCTTTATCACTCATGGAAGAAGGTGCCCATAAAAGATTGTGTTCAAGCTTTCTCACCCCCTCAACTTGGAGTGACCTGGATTTCTAATTTTGCAGCCATGTCTGAAAGCTCCCAGTTCAGCACAAGTAACAGAATAATAGAGTTGGAAGGGACCTTGGAGGTCTTCTAGTCCAACCTCCTGATCACGTATGAAACTCTATACCAGGGGTATCAAACTCATGGCCCATAGGCCAAATGTGTCATGTGCTGGCCCCACCCCTGCCTGATTTAGTGAAAGGGGAAAAAGTGTGACGATGTGATGACGTGAGTTTGACACCCCTGCTATAGACAAATGATTGTCTAATTCTGTATGGAAAGGGCTGTGATCTTTAAGATGCAGGTGACACTAATTTCACATGATTAGGGGGGCTTCTGAGAATTTTCTCCAACTTCCCCTAACAGTCCACTATGCCTCATCAAAATCTGCTTCAAGAGGAGTACAGCTGATTTTGCAGATAAATAAGAGATAGCAGAAGGAGTGAAAATGGCCCTTTCCCAGTTTTTGTGATTGGATAGTTTTAATAACAGAAAAGTCCCAGTGGATTCTACCGTACCTTCTAATTCATTTCTTTCTTCCTGAACTTGCATTAAATACTAGTGGTGCAGGCTTTTCAATCAATCATAATAGAGATAGAAGGGACTTTGGAGGTTTCTAGTCCAACCCCCTGATCAAGCAGGAGATCCTATCCCATTTCAGACATGTGACTGTCCAGTCTTTTCTTAAAAACCTCCATTGATGAAGCACTTAGAATTTCTGAAGGCAAGCTGTTAGAAAGTTTCTCCTTAGTTCTAGGTTGCTCCTGTCTTTGATTAGTTTCCATCCATTGTTTCTTGTCTTGCCTTCTGGTGCTTTGGAAAACAAGCTGACCCCTCCTCTTTTTTGTGGCATCCCATCAAATACTGGAATACTGCTATCACCCCCTAGTCCTTTTTTCTAGACAAGCCATACCCAATTCCTGCAACCGTTCTTCATATTATTTTTTCTCCATACTTAATATGGCTTAGTGCAGTATTTGGTAGCTAAAATGCCTACTCTGGCTATATATTTTGGATACCAGTAGGAATGCCAATTGTAGTCTATGAAACCTTAAATAGTTTTAGAATATTAACTTGCCTTGCAACCAAATACTTCCAAATTGTATATTGAAACAGACCCACATATCAGAATAATTACTGAATAAACTGATTGGCTTCACACATCATGATCAATAAAGTATATGCAACTTTTCAACACCAAGGCCACATATAGGCATTGCATGGTATGCTGTGGATGCTTTTCCAAAAGTGAAACAGAGAAATGAGTGAGACCTGGAAAGTAAGGATAGCATTTAAATCTAACCAATATTAAGTAAGATTAACAAGCTTTATCTTTATCACTCTCCATGTGCTTAATTTTTTTCTCACCTTCGGCAAGTTGTCCTCACTGCTTTAGAAGGGTATAGGTGGTCCATCAGTTACAAGTTACAGTCCTTTGCATCTGGCTCACATAAAATGCTAAGTAGAAACCAAATGAGGTACATTGTACTTTAATGCAATTTGCAAATTCATACAATGAATTAATTAGATGTTGTATCAATGCTGGGGTGGGAAGGAAGCAATAGCATTCTTTTATTTGGAGCAAGCTATCATCTTTAGATTAATATAAGTTGAAATTCCTTTGTCTTTTCTTCTCTTAATCTTCTCTTACCTTAATCATCTTCACCCAGTTGAAACTCCCTAATTTTTACTACTTAGTCCACAAGCCAGTTAAGATGAAATAATTGGATTTAAGCTGATTTAATCTAATTGACTACAGTTTGGGCTAAATCATCTTAAACCCACATACTTTAGCAAACTAAGCTACAGTTTAAAGTGGGGGCTGAAGAGCATCACAGCTGTTTTTTCTTTCTTTCTGTTTTAAGATCTATCACGTTTCTAAATCCTTACTTTATTTTCATAATAAAGCATCTCCTTCTTGTCTTTTTGTGGATTAGAAGACAGAAATTGCATTGCCGAATTAGACAAAGAATTGGCAGGCAAGGCGTCTTTATCCAGATGGATTGGGCTTCAAATACCATTCTCCCAATTAGCCTGACAAGGAGGTGTTGTGATCCAAGTTACTCACTGGACAAGAAGTTGAGGAACGCTGACCTAGCCAACAATTCTGCTTATGCTGCAAAGTCTCTGGGAAGTTGAACAACAGAGTCAAAAAGGTTTCCTTTGCTGTTGTTCCCCTTTAGCAGATACACAATTGTACCAAATAGAATTGAATGAAAGGAGCACCACAGGTGACCATTAGAAGGCGACAAGAGTGACTATGCATATCCCTGCTGTTGCTTATGAATGAAATGTTGTTTTATATATAGTTAAACCTAATGTATTAAAATGATCACATAAATATTTAAAGTATCAGAATTAAGATTATTAGATGAAACACTAAATCAAAGATACACAGGATCACTCAGTGCTGAAGATGTTTCAGCTGTGGTAATCAGAAATATCTGTACTGGGTTTTATTAACTAGTATTGTTGCTTATATGATTTATATGCAATTCATTCATATATCAGATGCAGAAGTTTCATTTCACATTCTTTACAAAGGATATGGAGCTTCACCACAATGGTATTAAGTCTTCAGCAGACATGTAGAACAGGGGTGTCAAGTTCGCATCATGACATCATCATGTGACGTATCATGACTTTTTCCCCTTCGCTAAACCGGGCATGGGCATCGCCAGCACATGACACATCCAGCCCACGAGCTGGGAGTTTGACACCCCTGCTGTAGAAGATCCATCTCAAATACTGATGGCAGAGATAAATCAAGATGAATACAACCTCTAAGCTTTCTGATCCTTTTGATTTTTTTAAAAAAAGATTTTGGTGCAGCTATGGTGCAAAGATTGTTCTTCTTATAGTGTTTCAATAATTATTCCTAGGCTTCAAGTCAGGATTAACAGCTTATCACTTCTCAACCTTTATATGGGTGTTTCTCAACCATGGCCACTTTAAGAGGTCTGGACTTCAATCCCAGAATTCCTTTGATAGTAATAGCACTTAGACTTATATGCCACTTTACAGTGCTTTTACAGCCCTCTTTAAGCTGTTTACAGAGTCAGCCTATTGTTCCCAACAATTTGGGTCCTAATTTTACCCAACTCCAAAGGATGTAAGGCTGAGTTAACCTTGATCCTGGTGAGATTTGAACTGCCAAATTGCATTCAGCTGGCAGTCAGCAGAAGTAGCCTGCAGTACTGTACTCTAACCACTGTGCCACCACGTCTCACTGATCTTGCCTCTACCTCCAAAAGTATAACATTTATTTGGGAAAGACTTATTAATGGTATGTGGAAGTAACTCTTAGTAACAGCCAAAAAAAATCAAGTGTAAGAGTAGTCATCTCTAGATGTAGTTAGTAATGCTGCTCCTACAGCACTATATTTGTATTACAAAGTTTCTACTTGCCATATGGTGGCAATAACAGTGACACTGTTTGGGGCGCTGGCCTTTAGCCAGTCAAGGTCTTCATTTATTGTAATGAATTTGTGTCATTAATACTTTGGATATGCACAGCAATTGCAAAGTAGTACATTAGTAAAAAAGCTATTGCATAGGGTGCCAGCATTTTATTGCTGTGGCTGATTTACAGGATGATAAGCAACTCTGCAATTGTCCTTGAGGATAGAAGAAGGACATCTAGTACTAGAGAAGTAAGGCAAGCAGACTGATCTACCCTGAGAGGCAGCTGGCAAAAACCAGGAGAGTATCCAAGTCTTATATACTGTGGTTAGTTTGATGGGGTTTTTTTCTTAAACTACCTTCACCTTAATATAAGCACAAATTAGTTCAGGAACTATAAGAGTCACATTTACTTCAGTTCTGATGTTCAGAGACAAGTGTCCATGTTTATGAAGCTAAACAGATGCCATCTGTGCACAAGCCTGTGGCGGAGTAGAGAATGTGAGATGTCCAGGAAATGGAATGGAATACATAAATGTGGAAAGCACGAACAAGAGTGACCCATGTTAATATTTTATACACTTGTTTTTAGACAAAGTCTCAATTGCTTTTAGACGAAGTAGAAAGTATCATAATCCTATTTTGGCTTGGAAGAATTATTTAGCTTTTTCCCTTCTTGCTGTTCAAAATAGATAGAAAATAGAATTCTTCATTGGCCAACTGTGATTGGACACACAAGAAATTTGTCTTGGTTCAAATACTCTCAGTATACATAAAAGAAAAAATACATTTGTCAAGAGTCAAGAATTATAAGGTACAACACTTAATGATAGTCATAGAATACAATAAACAATCAAATCATACTAGAAAACAGTCAATATAAATTGTAAGGATACAAGTGACAAAGTTACAATCACACAGTCACAAGTGGGAGGGGATGGGTGATAAGGAGTGAGAAGATTAACAGTAATAATAGTGCAGACTTTGTAAATAGTTGAACAGTGTTGAGGGAATTATTTGTTTAACAGTGTGATGACTTTCGGGGAAAAAACTGTTCTTGTGGCTAGTTGGTCGTTTTGAGGGAAGGAGTTGAAACAGTTTATGTGAAGGGTCTGTAAATATTTTCACAGCCCTCTTTTTGGCTTGTGTAATATATGGTCCTCGATTGAAGGCAGGTAGGTAGTAATTGTTTTTTCTGCAGTCCTAATTATCCTCTGAAGTCTGTGTCTGTCCTGTTGGGTGGAGAACCAAACCAGATGGTTATAGAGATGCAGATGATAGACTCAATAATTCCTCGGTATCAGCAACTCCTTGGGCAGTTTGAGCTTTCTGAGTTGGCACAGAAAGAACATTCTTTGTTGTGTTTTTTTGATTATGTTTTTTATGTTAGGTGTCCATTTTAGGTCTTGTGATATGATAGAACCTAGAAATTTGAAGGTCTCTACTGTTGATATTGTGTTGTCTAGTATTGTAAGAGGTGGTAGTATGGGAAGGTTTCTTCTAAAGTCTACCACCATATATCAGATCTAGTTATTTATCAGTCTCAAGGATGAACAGTGTGATAGCCACAAATGGCATCCACTAACCTAATTTTTTTTAAAGTAAAACAATAATGGAAAAGTTTGATTTTACATGAGATTTTAAATCTCTCCTTCCTATCTTCTTTTTTCTTTCTTTTCTTTAAGCATTCTCATTTGTAGATCATCTCAGTAGTAGAGATCTCACTGATCTCTACATTACATTACATTACATTACATTACATTACATTACACTTGCTATGCAAGTTATATGATACAGACTACACCAAATATAGTATGTTATAGTATAGTTTACTATATGGGTATACCTGCACAAACACACACACACACACACACACACACACACACACACAATACTATAAATCATAAAATCTGGTCATTTTCATGTTATGCAATATGGAAGATCTTCCAATCCATAACCAATTTCACAAAGTTTATGTTGAGAACAGTACTTTTCTTCTTAATATTCCCTGCCGCAGAACTTTTTTCTCCCACACTGACTTATCTGCTGAAAAACCTTCATTCATTTGCTATGCAAATGTCTTTTGAAGATTAAAAGTTTTTAACATTCAGAAAGGGAAAAAAAACTATTGGGAAAAAACAAAGCAAATAAAAGGCTAAAAAAAAAAACATGAGATAATATTGGCCACCAGTCTTTCCATTATACCAGTGGAACAAATGCATAGCATCAATCAAATATTTCAATACAAAAAGGCAGTAAGCTTTCCATAACAGAATAGTTTTCACAATGCATCATGTTCACTAAATCCAAGGTTCGTTATGTATTTGTGGGTTCCAGATGGTAGATATATGATTAAAGATTATATTAACAACTTTAAATATCATTCTACTTTTCAAAACAATATTAACAATTGGGTGTTAAACTAAAATGGGATAAAAGGAGGCAAGCCCCTATCATAAGGGATGTCCCTTCCATCTTTTCCTCTTTCTCAATAATAGTTATTTTTCTTTTCACAATATGCACACCCTCCGGTTAACACATATCAGACAATTTACAATAACAGGATTAAAAACATACATCAAAACCAAAACTCACAACCACCTAAACAAAAAAACAAAAAAGCCCATAGCAGACCATTAGTAATGAGCTAAAATTAAAAAAATAAACATAAAATCTATCCATCAAATACAAGATCAAAAGATCCCACCTTAACTGCCTTGTAAAATATCAGCTAGGAGGACACAACATGTAGGTTCAAAGCAAGGACATTTCAAAGACCAGTGATTGCCTTCAGCTCCCATGAAGGGGCAGATGCCCAAGTCTTGCTTCTTTATACATGCTTGTGGACATGGCAGATTCTAGCTGGAAATGATTCTTAAGTGGTGCAAGGCTTTTGTCAGCAGAATGGGACAACTTGGTTTGGCCAACTCGCCACAGCCAACTTGTAGGAGGCCAACTCACCTCAAGACAACTCACTGTGGGACACTTCATCAATTCAATTTAAGTACTTAAAATAATTTTTAAAATATTTTAATTTTTTGTCATTCACATTTCATTTTGGCATTCTTTCTTTAGGGATTCTATTCCACTATTTCTTTGAAATTAGTGCAACTCTTGTGTTGTGGAAAGTTGTCCTGCAGTGAGTTGGCCATGGTGAGTTGGCCATACTGAGTTAGCCATGTCAAGTTGTCCTAGACCCTTTGTCAGTCCTCCCAGGTAATCCAAAAAGGAAAACACCCCTATTTGGGCTAGTTCTATGTTATTGTAAGGCTACATTAACAGAATATTTCAAGTCTGAAGGAACAAATATCCTGCTGCTATTTTTAACCATCTGATCAATTGAGCCCCAAGTTGCTTCTTCTAATCACTAAGCCACTGGGAGCTCCCCTTCTCTTGTCTGATCATTTCCTAAGAAGCATTTTTCCTCTCTTTCCTCAGGGAAATTCTCACATATCATTACAGCTTTAGAGTTCAGAAGCAAGACTTTGAATAGGACTTGGAAACCGTTAAGTAATCAATGAAGTAACTAGATAATAAGTAGGTAGTGGTTTGTCCCCTAATATCCTGGCAATTATACATAGTAGCAATTGTAGTTTCTGGGTCATTTTCAGGGTAAAACATATTGCACTAATCTAATCTTGTAATGATGAGGACATGAATTACAATGACCACAGCTGGCATTTGAAGCATCCAAAAAACATGAAACAATCACATATTGATTTTGTCCTAGGATCAAGAGAAACATAATTATTTTCAAGACTTTTAATCAGTGATTTCTTAATATGGGGCACTGCAATTTTTCATTCCAAAATTCTTGCAAATAACTAGCATCTACCTTAGTAATGCTACTTAATTGTTCATAAGCAAACACATAATTGGAATTATTAAAGCTTATTTCAGAGCTCATAACAGTTCAGAGTTTTTGATGTTGCAAATGTATCTAGACCAAGCTGTGAAATCAAGAGATGTTTTAATTTAATACAGTATATCTGAATGTTTTTTTTTTTTAAAGTCATTTCAAATTGTAATTATTCTAGAGCAGGGGTGCCAAACTCAAGGCCCAGAGGCTGGATACGGCCCACATGGGATGCATAGATCTGGCCCGTAGGGCCACCTTGGAAACAGCAAAGGACCAGCCTGTGGTGCTTCTGCCAGTGAAAACAGAGCTTGGGAGGGCTGTGAGCAGCTGTCCAAGCTCAGTTTTTGCTGGCAGAGGATTTCAGGAGGCTGTCACAGCCAAAAAAGGAGCTTGCCTGTTTTCACTGGCAGAGCACTCAAGCCACCACATGAGTGATGTCGAGATGGCCATACCCACCCAGACTACACCCATCCTGGCCCCCAGAGGTCAAATACAACTCTGATGCGGCCCTCAAGGAAATCAAGTTTGGCCCTGTTTTAGAGGGTATAATGAAAACAACAGTGAAAATTATACTTCCGTCTCAACATTTTCCAAATACTTCTGCATCCTTTAATGCTGAATAGTGAATATTCTCTCTCTCTTTCACACACACACACACACACACACACACACACACACACACACACACACACAACAATACTAGGAAGCAGACTCTGCTAAGATATCATGTAATAGCTTTCTAATTGTCTCCTTAATGGTTTTGGATTGAATGATTTGAATTCCATAGAGAAATAGAAGTTGGAATATAGGTCCACTGATTAAGCTTAAAGTCAAGAATATTGTAACCCCTGTCATCATACTGAAGTCATAAAATAAAGCAAATCCAGAGATTTTTTCTTTCTATAAAAACTTCCTCAATAATTTATCAGTCTATTTCAAAGACTTTATACAAATATTACTGTAGAAATCCTTCTAAGTACTGATATCAATCTTGAGCTCCTTTTCACATTTACTGTATCCTTTTCTATAAACTCAGTGGGATTTTAGCACACTTCTTTATGTCAAAATTAATTAAGAGTACAAAACCAGTACCCCATTGGGCATCATTTCAAAGATATTTCCTAAACAAAGAAACAGAATGGCCTTGGGTGGGCAAAAAACAAATGGGAGTAGGAGTGACTTTTGATTATCTGCCAACTTCTCCACTGAGTTTCCTTGTAGGAAGCTGGCAGGGAACATCAGAAATCCATCCATCCATCCTTCCTTCCTCCTTCCTTCCTTCCTTCCTTCATTCCATTCATGCTCATTTTCTTTCACTGTTTAGGTAAGCAAATATTTCTGAAAGGATGATCCAATGGGGCACTACTTGTCTATTAGTCACTAAGCTTATTACAAGATTTTATATAATACAGAATAATATGGATGGGTTTGTGTAATTGCCAGGGTTTGAATCAACTTAAGAGAGACTTTTTGGGACCAGCATCAAGTCACAATTTGAAACCATTAGTTGTTGTTGTAGAAATGTCTAGTTTAAACTATTATGTAAAAATAAAAAGTTGAGGTTTGATGTTAATACCTTATTCTAGTGCACCAAAGGGAGTTGGAAGTCAATGCTTTTTCTTTCTTTTTTCCTCCTCTTCTCCATACTTTTCCCTTCCCCTTTCCCATCCCTGTTTCTCCTTCTTTTTGCTTTTGTATTTCTTTTGTCTGTTATAGCATAAATTAATAAAAATTGATATAAACATAAAAAAAATTGAAATCCCTATCCCAAATTCTTGGTTCAGTTGTGGCTAACATATAATAGTTTTGGGGAACCTAAATATAGAAATATAGAAATCATTTTTCAAAACCAACAAAATCAATATGCACTCTGATTCGTCCTTGTTTCAGGGGTTTGGGTTTTGAATTTCATGACATGGCTACTGTTTATATTATTTTGTTTTGTTTTTCATTTTGTAAGCTGTGTTTCATCATTTCCTTGTCCTATTCTCTTTCTATGAATAGGTCTATGTATTTGTTAGTATAGTAGACAATGCATTCAGATAATTAGAGGTGGAGAGGGTTTAGCAGAATCCAAATAAACTTATAGAAAATAATTGCTAGTAGTTTTGAGAACATTGCAAAAGTGGTCTGAACAAGTGGCTACTCAGATCAGATCAGATCAAGGATTGTCGAACACAAAATATCTTGCATTGATTTCGGGCGGTGTGGGGAACTTTTTTAATAGAAAGCAAAAAGCTGTAGTACCATTAAGAAATTTTTTCCTTTTTCCTCAATCCATACACTAGAATTATGAATGAGCCAAAATAGGTTCTCTAAAACTATCATATGATAAGCACAACTGAACCAAAGATTCAGCCTCAGAATGATTGGTCCCTACACAATCCTAAAGCTAAGTTTCAAAACAAAACAAAATTAAATATAAGGGGACGGAGACCAATAATTGTCTACTAAAAAACAATTAGGTTGTCATTCATATCATTTTGTTGCTGCATATCTCTGGATTCAATCAATGGATTCTTCCTTATAGCAATAGTCCATGAGCACCAGAAAAGCATGCTGGAATACTTTGCATGACTCCCATTCCAGGGTCCCAATTTTGTCTCAAGTCCAGTAGAAGTGGTGGTGCCATTCTTACCACTCTGAGGTGGGACACGTTCAGGAAAGCATGCAATGGAATCCCCTGGCTTCATTTGTCCTTCCATCCCTTGTCTCTGGTGGGAAAGATATCAATTCTTCTTCTTAAGGTGAGCTGGGAAGAAGCAAACCATCTGCCAAAATCTTCTCTAGTTCTGTACAGTTATTTTGCTGGGAGTGTTCAAAGGGACATTAGCAGATAGAGGGACTTCTTTTTGGACCATATTTTAGTGTTATTTCAGAATAAACTATGAATGGTGCTACTACACAAGAGATTTCAGATGTATCAGATGATATACATGTGTGCAAAACATGCTAATCTGTCCTGAATTTTTATTCATACATCCTCTTTGCAACAGATGAATAGTTCTCTGTCTGGGAAGACCAGGAACAACTATTTAACCTTTAGGTCTTTGATCCTATGGAGATTCATCAACCCTGACCAGAAGTCTGCACTGGGATGTCAGACTGGGAGATCATACCAGTGACCCCATATGAAAGACACTGACAGTAGACTTACCTCCAGAGCAAGTCCTCAGAAAAAAAAAGAGCTGAATTTTGAATTATCACTGCATTTGATTGACCACATACACATTGCAACATACTGTCTAACATGCTTAGTATTAACTTGTGACTTGCGGGTCCTGTGAGTTTTTACCATGGAGAAGCATTCCAAGGATCAACTCTCTATAGACACTTCTGGAAAGCTTTGTTTTGCTGATTTCTGCAAGTCATCTCCAGCTGCCCTACAACAGTTTGCTGCCTGAAATGGAGCAGTAAGTGCTCCCTCCTTTATACATCAAAATCCACAGTTCCTAAGGCTGATCGAGTTAATCTCCCTCTTGAGGCAGAAAATCCCACAAGCATCTCAGCCTGGCAGTAAACACACAGTAATAATATATTAAATAACCCCAATTTGCTGGCCTTTCATGACTCCCTAAGTCCTCCGCCTGAGGCAGGCGTTCACTCTACTTAATGGAGAGCTAGTCTGATAAGTATCACCAGTGAAATGAGGGTTTTGAAAGGAAGGTCAGAAGAAGAAGAGAGATGAGAAAGCTGCAGAACTGCACCATGTTGAGTTATAGGGTCTCAGAGCCATCAAGGCTAAGTGAGTTATTAGGGGGAGGGGAAAAAAACTCTTTTTATTGAAATTTCACTGTTAATTTTTGAAATATAATGAAATTCAAAGCAGATTGCACATGTCTCTTATTCAGTCCTATCTAATATAAAACAGCTGAGGCAAAAAGAAAAAGAAAGTGACTCAAGCATCACTAAGAATGATTTCAAGTCAACTTTTGCATCTGCAAGCTCCTAGTCCCCCTCACATATTCTCTTGAATTGATTTCATTATCTATGGCTTGAAAAAGAAAGCAGATTTTTATCATATATGTTGGACAAACAAGGACTCGGGGGAGAAACATCCCTTCATAGTTGGCCTTCTGCTGAACTGCTGGTGACCTCCCATTGCTAGCTCTCAAAGGTCATGACCTGTTGGTTGGAAATGACTAATGCAGAGATTTGTAACTTGTTAATAACAGAATTGAGCAATCAGCATAATGAAATCCATTTTTTTTTCAATTAAAAAAGTTGACTGGGATTAAAATAAGAGACAAGGTGGGGAGCGGTGTGAGATGGGAAAAGGCAGTAGGGCCTGCTCACTTTGTAGTTATGAGAATTTATTGTGCCCAGAGACTTTTTGATACTGATTTCATGATGCATTATTCCTTCTAATTTTTATACCTATGCATTTAAAATCCTATATTGCAAGCGCTATCAATACTTGTGAAATGATCATTATCAATCAAGCAATTTGTATTTTCTCCCAAGATCCTAGTCCTGGGGTATCTAAAAAATATTGTTCCTAACTGGAAGGAAAAATATGTTTAAAAGTGGACCCATGTATCTCTAAGCTATTGACAAGATACTCCCAGTAAAGTGATAGTTACTGAACCCTAAATATAGGGTCATATCTGCTTCATGCTTAATAAAAAGTCACCTTATAGTTGCACTTTGCTTCTCTTGATGACATTTTGTGATTATCTGTTTATGGATTTATTTTTTCTGCATTGGTTTTATCTTTGAATAAAAAAATGTTTACTTTGCAAAATACCATTTATATATGGTATTCCTCAGAAGGGTACCATATATAAACCCATTTATTAGCAATAAGTAAAAAAAAAATATGAAAATTAGGAAAAACCATCTTAGTAGTTTATTTTCACATACATTATAAATAAGTAAGGTATGAATACAAAATCCAACAGTACTTTCCCAAGAAATAAGAATGTACTATGGTACCATTCAAGTCTATATCTTGTTCTAAATCCAGATTTTTCTGATGTATAACTCCTGGAATAGTATTGAAAATGATTTTTTCTTTCTCATTTTAAATTCATTATAACTTCCCTATAGGGTGCTTTATCTTAGAGAACAGAACAGGCATGAGAGCCAAATGGTTGAAAGAAACTGCCAGCAAATTTTGGCAGAACTGAAGAAATTATAATTTGCTTCCGTTAAAAATTAGTTTTAACTTTTCCTAGGTAACAATGCACAAGAATTTGTACTTTCATTTAATTGTTAGAACTACAGGGTTGAGATTCTGTTTATAATTATACAATTTTTCAAGTATTATTTAATTTAGGTATTTTCTCAAAAATGCCAGAAAGGGGAATTGCATCACAAATATTACTGGTCCTTGTTACAAATATGCATGTGTGGTATGAAAGACATTTCTTTTTGTTCTTTCTCTTTCTCTTTATTAGAAACAAGCAGGTACTTGTGTCCAAGATCCAGTTCAGCCTTCGGATCTGAATCTTAGAATCTTAGAAATGGATAGAGAAAGAGGCTGCATATATCCTAGCCAGACTTAGTGTATGTCTCAAAAAATTGACATTACCCCCTCAGTTAAACCCAGGTTCTTTGACTAATACCTCACCCACAATTTTTAAATTAAAACATTGTGATCACAACTAGAAGGATTTTCTACTTGTATCATTGGCCCCTGATTGTGAGCTTACCCTACCCATATGTGTCCTTGAAAAAGGGCTTTTGGCAAAAGTCATGTATTTCTCATGAACCTATAATCTTTTGGAAATCCCAAAGGCACTTTTTCAAAAGGCAACTGGACTTTCTCTGTTCTCCCTTGAAGTTGTTTAACTTCTCATCCAAGAAATTTTAGAAGCTTTTTCAGTTCGGAAGTGAAGAAGTTTCCTGGATGAAAACTGAAACAAGTTCAAGGAAAAACAAAAGAAGCCCAGTTGCCTCTTGAAAAAGCACCTTTGGGACAACCATGTCCTGAATGACTAAGAAACTCCATAGACAAACCTTTTGGGAACATTTGCTGGTCAAAAAAACTGGCAGAAGCAAAGCACAATGAACGGGCACTAAACTCCATAAAGCTCTAGAGATCAAATTCCACCCATTCTGTAGATCTTAGGGCCATGGCATATTCCAAATATTCTACTGCTTAAGACAGGACAACAGATGATGTCTCTATTTTCCTAAGTCAAAGTGCATAATACCTGATCTTGGTACTTTGGCTCACAGAAAAAAAAACAAGTAATGTCCAAGTTCTAGAAATTAACAATCTGTTATTTTTTTCATGACTCCCTAAATCAGCATTTATCATATACTTTGGGTATGTAATATGAGTAGAAGATCATAGGGAATGTGGTAATATAACCTATTGATCATTTTATCATTTTCTGTAAGGCCTTTGTATAACTAGCAGTAAGTCTAGGAAGATGTGGGCATTCTTGGTGGGGGTAGGAGTATCTTTGCTCAGAGTGCCTCATTCTGTTTTGATTCTGCCAGTTTAGAAGGAATAGGAAAATGGGTGAAAGTTCAAGGTACAAGATACACAGTTGTGCTTTCTCATGGGACTTTCCAAACTTTCCCATGAGACTTTCCGTGGCTGTATGATCTCATCCTAGCAAGGTAACATCTGGGACTTTCCAAGATTGTGTGTTCTCATGCTGGTGAAGTAATCTCCTGTTGAGGTCATTGTTTTCTGAATATGCAGACTGTATTTTGCTTGTGTTTTTGCTCAATAAATACTGCTACCTGAGTTCTCTCAGGGTTGGCATTTTCTCAGAGACAGTTCCCTGTGTCTCATTTCAATGTCAAACCACCATAAATGGTGACCCCGACGTGATAGCTTGGAAGGCTATACGTTTCCCGCATCCTATACTCATCGTCGCGGACGTCGACTGGGCCCTCATCTTCTTCGCTGGACGAAGATAGATTCTTTTCGTGAGTATGGGGAGATCTCTCGAAGGCTCAGAAAGAGCACATCAGGGAATTGAGAGGGATCATTGGGAATAGTTTTGGGTTTGGAATTGGCAGTAGGGGTTGTGCTGTAGGAAAGAAAGAAATTGAGGACTTACTACAGTATGTTTGGAAAAATATTAAGTCATATCCGGAGGGAGGTAGTATTAAAGTAGAGTCCTGGAAAAGATAGGGAAATTTTTGCACGAGGAACCTCGTGCCCCTTCTTCAATTTTGTTAACCTGGAGGGTGATAATGGATGCATTAGCTACTTATGAACAACCGCTCCTATCACCCCCGAAGAAGGTTTGCCGCTTTACCATGCGGTACGTTTGTTGCCACCGACGGCACCTCCAGATAAATCTGGGGGACTGTCCGGCGCTAGAAATACTTTGTCAGAGGATAAGAGTTTACCTTTAAGGGTTCAGGTGGATGCAGTTACTGCAGCTATTCAAGAAGCAAAGAATAGAGGGGAACTATCAGGAGATGATTTGGTGGAGTTTGGAGTAGAAGTTCAACTTAATCCAGTGGAAATTGTCATGGATGCTGCATTAAATCCGCAGCGGGAGTGGAAGCCTTTACAGCTCAGAATTTTGAGGGAAGTTAAGCAAGCAGCAAAAGAATATGGTGTTAGAACGCCATATACTCAGGCATTGTTAGAAGCAGTTGGTTATGGAAATAAAATGATTCCGGCTGACTGGAAAGCTCTGTTGAATATGATTTTAACTCCAGCTCAATATTTGGTGTTAGATCAGAAATGGAGACAGCTGGCAGTCCAGAGGGGAACAGCAAATGTTACCCCAGATCAGCTTTATGGAGCTGGTAATTTTACAACAGTGGAACAACAGAGAGATGGTATGCCTGAGGAAGGGTTCATTCTTCTCCCACAAATAATTTTTCAAGCCATAGGGTCTCTCCCTGACGGCGAAGGTGGTGAGAAGACCTTTACTAACATCAAACAAGGGAACAATGAACCCTATGAAAATTTCATTAGCAGACTGAAATTGGCTATTGAAAGACAAATTGATAATCAATTCGCCCAGAAAGAGTTGCTTTTAAGTTAGCAGTAGAACAAGCTAACACAGATTGCAAAAGATTTTAAATCCACTTATAGCAAGTGGGGAGAGAGAAATCGCAGATTTGATTAATGCATGTAGAAAGGTAGGGAGTCAGTCTTTTAACATGGAAACTGTAGCTCTGGCTTTACAAACAGGACATGCTCAAAAGGGGAATTGTTTCAATTGTGGGAAGCCTGGACATTTTAAAGCGCAATGTCGGGCTCCTGGAGGAGGTCAAAGTCAGCAGAATAAGAGATCAATGGGACAGGGTGTTCGTCCTAAATCAGTGTGCCCAAAATGTAAGAAAGGATACCATTGGGCATATCAGATGCTCCTACAGTTTTTACTGATGGAGGGAAAGTTTTTGGTGCTTGTGTTTGGAAAGATAAATCTGGAATTTGGCATACAAAAGTGACTTCAGAGCAGAAGTCTGCCCAGCAGGCAGAACTTGCTGCTGTAGTTTTGGCTTTTCAAAATTTTCACAATCAGGATTTTAATTTAATAGTGGATTCATTGTATGTGTATAATTTGTTAACCTTTGTAGCAGGTTCTTATTTGTCTCCTGGAATATCACCTGATATTTTAAGATTGCTTTTGCTGTTACAAGGATGTTTGAAGCAGCGTGTGAATGTGTGTTTTGTTGCTCACATGCTACGCTCAAGACCATGTTGACTAAATTAAATAAAAAGGAGGGAAGCTCCTGGGGCTTCCGGCGTAAGCTCCTGGGGCTTCGGCGATTCAAGATCAATTAAATCTAGCTTTATATACTTTAAATTTTTAAATTTGTCTGGTAACCCCCTAGCGCGGCCAGCAGGCATTTTTCTTCTCCTTCTACAGATGCGGTAAGACCTCGGGTGTTGGTGCGGTTCCTTCCAGATCCAGCATGGGTTCCTGCTGAGCTGATAACGTGGGGACGTGGTTATGCAGCAGTTGAACATCTTGGTCAAATTCGTTGGGTTCCTGGTCGGTGTGTTCGGCCTGATCATTCGCAGGCACCTGTGAAGGAAGTTTCGGAGGAGCAGGATGGTGCATCTGTGGTTCCTGATCCTGTTGATTCTGCCTAGTCTGTCCTGGGCTGCTCGGGTGCGGAGAGAGCAGCGACAGCATGTTCAGCGTGCGGAGATTTGGGCGATGATTTGTGGACCGATAATAATTACATTAAAGATTTGCGCACAACTGCCAAAAACTTGAACATCACCAATTGTTGGTTGTGTATGCACCTTCCTGGGAGAGTGGGAGAAGGACTGACTCTACATGGAGTTCCATTTAATCGGTCTACTTTGCAGACCGGAAAGCATAACATTTCATATGCCATGAACTTCACAGTCAAGGTGAAGACTGCACTGCAGTCTCCAGCACATTTATGTTTCCAAAATATTACAAACTCACAATTCTTGGGGAATCATAGTGTCTGCAATTACACTATTAAGTGGACAAATGGTTCAGAGAACAACATAACTTGGGTAAATGGGAAAATGAGTCTGACGATTTGGCCAGTATCAATATCTAGACATGAAACAGCTGATGCAAGCGGCAAGTCAACAAGGTTATGTACAGCTGGAAGGGTTTTGGTTTTTATGTGGACTGTGGGCATATCAACAAATCCCTGCAAATTGGTCAGGGACATGTACTTTGGGGTTTGTCATTCAGGTTATCTATAAGTTAGATACATTACCTCCTGAGGTTCGGATCCGAAATCGTCGGGAATTGGATTCAGGTCTAACCATGGGAGGTAATCTATGGACACAAATTTCTCGAGGTCTTATCCCACCTTTGGGAATTGCTATGAACTATAGGGATATTCATATTTTAAATAATTTTACTGTTGCTATGTTTAATGATACTATAAAGAATATTAAGATGATTAATGTAGAAATGTCTGAAATTCGTACAGTTACTTTGCAAAATCGATATGCTTTAGATATTATGTTAGCTGCTCAAGGAGGAGTTTGTGCTTTAATTCATTCACATTGTTGTGTTTTTATACATAATTATGAGCCAAACATTACAAAAACTGTTCAGGACATGGAAGATCGTATTGCTCAGCATCAATCTGGAGCTGATGGGTTTAATGCATCATTCTGGGACAGTCTGTGGTCCTGGCTTCCTGATGGATCTTGGTTTCGCTCCTTATTGCAAGGGGTTGTTATTATTATTGCTATATGTATCTTATTATGTTGTTTTATTCAATGTATTCCTAATCTATTACAAATGTGTACCTCAGTCTTCCGGCGTGAGGGATCAGGTCATGAGGGAACTGTGTACTATGCCACTAAACACCCCCTATCTTTGAATAAATAAAAAGGAGGGAATGTGGTAATATAACCTATTGATCATTTTATCATTTTCTGTAAGGCCTTTGTATAACTAGCAGTAAGTCTAGGAAGATGTGGGCATTCTTGGTGGGGGTAGGAGTATCTTTGCTCAGAGTGCCTCATTCTGTTTTGATTCTGCCAGTTTAGAAGGAATAGGAAAATGGGTGAAAGTTCAAGGTACAAGATACACAGTTGTGCTTTCTCATGGGACTTTCCAAACTTTCCCATGAGACTTTCCGTGGCTGTATGATCTCATCCTAGCAAGGTAACATCTGGGACTTTCCAAGATTGTGTGTTCTCATGCTGGTGAAGTAATCTCCTGTTGAGGTCATTGTTTTCTGAATATGCATACTGTATTTTGCTTGTGTTTTTGCTCAATAAATACTGCTACCTGAGTTCTCTCAGGGTTGGCATTTTTCTCAGAGACAGTTCCCTGTGTCTCATTTCAATGTCAAACCACCATAGGGAAAAAACTTACTGTGCTAGGTAAGGTTGAGGAAAGAGAAAGAGAAAAAGAGAAGATGGATAGGATCAAAGCAACTGCTGGAACATATTTTGAAGAAGAGTAGATGTATAAGCGCACCAACGTGCCTACTGTCCCTGTCCTATTGTTTCTTTTTATTTTTCTTATATGTATCCATTTCATGTATTCATAACTATGTATATACTTATACCTATTATCTTATAATCACTTGACAAATAAATAAATAAATAAATAAATAAATAAATAAAATAAATAAATAAATAAATAAATAATATATATATATATATATATATATATATATATATATATATATATATATATATATATATATATATATATATATCACTGGAAACAGTTGGAGACTGTTGCCAGTTTTCCACAAAAATCCCAGGAATCAGGCCTGACCTGATGACACCTAAATGGCTGTTTGGGCTATTATATTTGAAGAATGGTAACTCAATAATAAAGCACATTTTGCATATGCAAGATGATCTCAGATTCAGTTCCTCATGGATGTACATAATCCTCTGGAGTGTTCAGCCTTGGAATGTGGTTTTTAATCAGTATGTCCTGATTCCTTATACAAATAGTCCTTGACTTACAGCCATTTGTTTAGCAACTGTTTGAAGTCACAATGGCACTGAAAAAAAAGCAAATTATGACTGACTGGTTGTCACACTTATGACTGCTGCAGCATCCTCACATTCATGTGATCAAAATTGGGGCACTTGGCAATCAGCATGTATTTACAATGAGTGCAGCGTTCTTGGGTCATGTAGTCATCATCTGCCACCTTCCTAGACAGGTTCTGACAATGAAGAGGAGCTGGATTCACTTAACAACCATGTGGTTCACTTAACAGAGATCCACTTGGTAACCATGGCAAAAAGGCAGTAAAATCAGGTGCAAATTCTGGCCACAATTGTGGTTGTAGGTTAAGGTCTACCTGTAACACAGCTTATACATACTGCTTCAAGACAAAGATTTTATTGTGCAATTGTTCTAATGTACTGAGCAGGATTTATTAACCATTTTTTTACAGTCTTGGGAAACAATCATTAAAGAGATAAAGATAGCATTTACACTGACTTTCCACCAATAACATTAGTAGCCATCCATCTGAAGGTATCCATAGTACTAATAACATAGATTATTGCTCTTTTTGTTTTCTGTTCAACTATACATTGCTAATTTAAAGTGCTTTGTAGCATTTACTGAATTCCTATTTTCTGAACTAAGAGGATTACAAGTCTATCATATAAAAGCTTATTTCTATAACTGAGATTGCATAAAACTTTATTAATGAAACACATGTTCAGTTGTTACAATCTCCCAACTTACATTTGCAGGTAAGCATTCTTTACATCTGCTGACTGTAACATTCAATATAATATTTCTGTAATTTATGAACTAAGGAAATCATTTTTAATATTTTCAGTAGCACATGAAGCTGAATAAAAGCAAAATCATTTGAATCCCATCCCCCAACATCTGATCTGACACTGCACAATAAAGATCTTAAAATCAGTTCGGAAAAATTGGTCTGTAGAACATTGGTTCTTAATGTGCGCCTAGAGACCAAGCCACGGTTAATCTATTTCCATTAAGCATTATTAACTAGAAGTTTGATGTGTCTTGGGATGTGTGCATACAGACATCCATGCTCTAATTGCATTAGAGAATGAATGGAACAAATGCCTTGCAACAAAGAAAGATGACCACATTTCAACATGCATATATGCATATATGCGCACATTTGAACAAACTCATTTGGCAGTTCGGATCCATACAGAAAACTACCCATCACACTTTCTCAGTTTCATTCTTTGCTCTCTTTCCTCCACCCCTAACCTTTCACCTTTATAAACAGCTTACCCTCCATGAAGATACAATTAAGGCTCAACTCTCCATGGGCCCAAAAGGGGTTGGATAAGAAATGGAGGCAGAAGGTTTTGCCCTAGTGTCATTAGTATAAATTGTCTTTATAAAATTTATATTTTACAGCAAGTGTGTCAATTAGTCTGTGAAATTTAATAACCCAATTGAGTGTCCCTTGCTTAAAGCTAAATTGAAATTGGTTGTCATTTTCTCCTTTGTGGAGGAGTTGTGGTTAGAGAAGCTCAGACCGGAATGGATATCCTGTTGATTAAAACCATAATGATCCTGGCAGTTGGGTTCTTATAAATGAATTATGTAACTTTAGTTTATGCTAATGAAGGTTCATGGTTTTTCTCTTTTAATAGGGGTCAAGTAGAATCCTGTGGACTTTGATATTGATGGTGGCCAGCTAAGAACAGATGGAGACTTGGCCACAGCATTAATGGGTCACATTTATGGCATTATTTTACACTGAGTTTTATAAGGGAAGATTTTAGTCTTAATATTGGGTTTAGTCTTCTACTGAGTTCCATCACTACTTGTTTGTTAATTAATGCAATTTCTCATTTCTACTTACATACAGAATGAGTCAACTATCAGACACTAGAACATCTATGGTGGCTTCCAGACGGACAATACTTAACACTACCAGTTAAATGGACTCTGTGCCATAATGTCATCTTTCCCTTTATTATATATCTTTTCCAATAAGAAAAACACTGGAAAGAATGATAAAAACCAGAAGACAATGGAACCATGAGTAAATAAGGGAGTCTAGTTATAAGATAAATGTATTTTATGAAAGCCTTTTCAGCAGGGAAAGATGGACAAGTCAAACTTTTCTTAGAGCAATGGAAGAAGAACCAAAGCAATTGTTCCAAATACCCATGGAAAGAGTCCATCTAAACCCAAATGATCCAAATAGTTAAATATGTTTCATTCTAGACAATGAAACTAATTAGTTAAAATATAATATATTATTTGGGTTTCCTGCTTTATAGGAGAAGAGCCATGTTAGTTCCTGGTTAGTACCAGGAAACTGGTAGCACCTTTTCCAACTAACAAACTTTATTAAAAGACATAAGCTTTCATGAACTCTAGCTCATTTCATCAGACTCCTGATCAGTGGTGGGATTCAAATTTTTTTACTATCGGTTCTGTGGGCATGGCTTGGTGGGTGTGGCTTGGTGGGCATGGTAGGGGAAGGATACTGTAAAATCTCCATTCCCACCCCATTCCAGGGAAAGGATACCACAAAATCTCCATTCCCTCCCCACTCGACTAACCTGCTTTCCAGCTCTGTTTTCCTGTGCAGGGCAGCAAAAGAAGTCCCAGCTTATCAGCTGGGACTCGGGAGGCAGTGAATAGATAGTGGGCAGGGATAGTCCTAACTACTCAAAATTTCCACTATCAGTTCTCCAGAATTGGTCAGAACCTCCTGAATACCACCTCTGCTTCTGATTTTTTAAATTCCCCAAATACTGCTTTTACTGGGCTACTGACCTCATGATGGAGGTGGAAAGAAAACCTTAACAGTAGATGCTGCTGAACCCAGATCCCTCAGTTTAAGAAAGGCCTGGGGAAAAGGCCTGATATTTAACAGAAAAGTAAGTTTCAACAGACTAGGAATTCATCTGAGTGAATCTCATTCTGACATCCCATAGGAACTATCCAAGCAGATGAATAAGGAAGTACAAATTTAATTTAAGCACAAAGAAAAATTCAGAAGAATACTCCTGCCTCTTAAAAACAAGACACAAAACTATAATTTGCGTTGTTTTTTCAAAAGCATCCTGCAGTTACTGTTGCCTGCATTTTGTACTTTTTTTCAATCCATGCAGCACAATGGGGCTTTGCAATTGCTTTTGCTGACATTCTCAGGTTAAGAAGTGTTTATATTAAGTAATCAGTAACTTTGGCTATCTGAAAGGTGTTCAATGTGCATGTTAGAACTTTAATGAGGTTAGACATAATTGGTTTTGGCTTTTAATGGGGTGGTGGAAATCAGCATTGGTCTGATTAGCATGTTGCATTAAAAAAAACAATTGTTACCACCTTTAAGGAACAAATGGCATACCCCTCCAAAAAATCCATTATGGGAAGTTCTCTGCATCAGAACTGCATGATTTTAGTTCCTGCAGGTTTACAACCTAGAACCCATATTGGTATTATATAGTTAGTTCCTTTCTTTGCCTCGTTTGCAAATGAACTCATATTAAATACCTCTGGTAGTTTAGTACTTAGACATTAGCTCAGAACAGACAGTCCCAGAGAATTCTAGTTTTGTATAAGTCAGCCATGAGCTTCCTAATGTGACCAAGTCTTTGCATGTTCAGGAATAAAAATCAAAAGGGTAATGTAAGTCCTATCAAGAATTTTATTTAATTTTTAAAAAGGTTGCAATTTATCACACATAGCTGGGAGCACCTCCAGTGTATAACTTATGTCTTAGCTTTGATCAAATATGCATTGGATTGTGTATTAAGACTATACACAAGGGTAAATATATTCAATGAGGAATACCCAGAATTCTTCTAAGTAGATAGGAAACTATTGGCTAAATAAATAAATAATTTCCAAATAAACATACTTGTGATTGTGAAGGAAGGCAAATATGTGTGTTCCAGGATAATGTTGCAATCTGGGTCAATCACTGGGACCAGAGTTTCACTCTTTTGAGCTTTTGGACTCATGCTGGACCCCATCTTCAGGGAACTTATCTCAACAGTAGAGAGAAGATTGGCTTCAGAATGAGTCTGAAAGCTTGGAACATTAAAACTCTGGTCCCAGTGACTGACCCAGATTTGATACTTGCATTGGCTCTATAAATGAATAAAATGCTTAAGACAAAATATATTCATACTGTGCTAAACCAATATGAGATTCTCATTATTCATAATATCAAGGTAAATGTGTAGAGAGTCTTCCCTTCTACTTTGTTGAACAAGGAAATGGAAATAATTTCTCCTTGTCATATTTATTTCTAGATATAGTATGTTGTGTTGTTTATTTGGCAATGTAGTACTTTGCAACTTCTCCTTCACCTACCACCCTTGTTAACTGAAAAAGTGACTATTATAATGTCACTGTAAGCAGAAGAAACCAGTTAGTGTCTAAGAAATGGATTCTAGGTTAAATAAGCAGTAATAACAATGGATTCATACAACAATTCATACAATATGGATATTTATCAAATTTAGAATAGAAATGATTATTTTTTAAAAAATGAACTGTTGAAAGTGCATTCCCAAATGGTAATTATAAACACTATGAGGAATTGTAACACATCATCATTTGTCTTCACATATTCACAAATTCTTAGGCACCTTGGCAGGAATGAAGCTGAAATAGAGAAAGGCATAAAGAAATGTTGACTCAGAACTTATTAGACTATTTAGATTGGATTCTGTTTAGTAGCATTCAGATTAAATCAGCATGTATAGGTAAAATCAATATAGGAGATAGGAGATGAAGAAAGACCAAAAGGGATGAAAAAGTAGTCTGAATCATATACAAAGATGAAAAAAGGAACCTGAATTAAATAAGGAGATAGGAAGGTGACATAAGCCATATAGATGCAGTGAAAGCCTAATCCAGTTGAAGAGGGAGATGAGAAAGTAAATAATAGCCTGCCTGAGGTGACATGGATAGCTGCTTGGAAAGATAAAGAGGCAAGAGACAAAAAAAAAAAATTAGAAAAAGATAGAAAGCTGTTAAGGTGGCTGTTATTTTCAGGAGTGGGGGGGGGTGAGAATTTGAAACAAGTGCAGGTAAACCCTGGATTCCTATGGAGAACATTTTGAAAATAAAGCTCTAGACTGAACCCTTCTAAAACAATAGTGAAATAAGAGTGTAAATGGTAAAAACATCAAGGAGTAAACACATCTCTATTATTATTATTATTATTATTATTATTATTATTATTATTATTATTATTATTATTATTATTATTATTATTATTATTATTATTATCCTTAGAGGCCTGATTTGGGAAAAATATTTTTCCCTAAAACAAAGAAAGTGGAAGTGGGATTATTTTCCTCACAGAGACTTTGAATGCAAAAAGATGCAGTAAATAACAAGTTATCATACATACTTTTTTGAATGAGGGGCTCAGACCAGGATTGAAAGCATTTATAGCAGGCTTTATTGCTTTCTATGCAGTTCTTTTAATGACAGTTAAAGGGGTACTGTACATTATGAAACCTAATTAAATTGGAATTTAAGGAGAGTACCAGCTTTGATCAAACAAGAGGTGACATGCCACTGAACAGATGGTAGGAATCACTCCTTTGGTCCGTGATAATCCAGAAAACCTAATTTTACATTTTCACCTCATTTTATCTTTTTGGAATGCACTTGAAGCAGCCTATTGAGCAAAACAGATTGTGAATTTTTGCACTGGAGAAATGTAGCCACATGGCAGCAAAATCTGCTCATTTGACCACATGAATGTCAACATTATGTCAGTGTTAACTGCTGGTGGAAAGGAACCCTGGGCAAAGTGTTCTCCAGTGGGATTTCTCCATCATCAGGGGATCTTGATAGTCTTATGCAACAATGGAAGCCGATAATGGTCCTGGAAGGGACAGATAGTTTGAACTTCCTCTTAACCCAAACATTTATATTTGATAAAGCCTTCTAAGAACAATCAGCTATGTGGTCAAATAAGAGGCAGGACCAGTCAGAAAATAGCAGGAGTTGTGATGGAATATTCTCTTAAAAGGAACATTTGACATAGATGTGCAGTTAAGAAATATGAAATATAAATAAACAAACAAACATTGAGTCTAGAGTCACTTTAGATAGTGAGATGGAGGCATATAAATTTTATGGATAAATAGATGATAGAAGAAGATAGATAATAGATAGTAAGGTAGATAGGTAGATGATAGATAGATAGATAGATAGATAGATAGATAGATAGATAGATAGATAGATAGATAGATAGATAGATAGATAGATAGATCAGAGACACAGACAGACATATAGATTAATGAAATCTACAAAATAGTAAAAGCCATTTGCTACAGTGCCTAAAATAAGGAACATCTCTTTCTGCCATTAAGTGTTGGATACCAGTTGATGATTGTAAGAGATATAAAACTGAATCAGAGATCAGAAAGTTGTACGGAATTGTTGTTCCTCCTAAATATCCTGCTTAATAGAAGGAAAGGAGCATTTCCTATAGGAATTCTCACCTATGTGTGGGCTAATGAAAATTCCATGCTTTGTCAAAGATTTATTTTCTCTATCTTATCAATAGTATGTTCATGGTTGTCTGACCTGCCATTTATTGTAGGAATAACCCACTTGGCACTAACACTTGAATTTCACTTAACATTCTTCATGCTATCAATGACAAAATCAATATTACCAAAGCTATAATGAGGTCTTGTTATGGATTCTTTTACCTCCTGCCTCCTTCTCTTCTATAATATTACCATCCCTTCCTAATATGCCATTATCCTTCTAAAGGTTACAGAATCCTCCTCTGTTTGATTCCTGACAGTTATCATTTTTCTCCCAAATCTTGACTATGAGTCACAATACTGGCTTTGATGAACTCTTCTAGCATAGTTAGACCATCAGTTTGCAGAATAATGTTTGAGGTGTATCTTTTTACTATCAATAAAGGGATATCCATTACCCTGCCAACATGGTCATTATTGCTCCAGAATACTCCTAGCCTTAATTTCAAATCCATTAAAAAAAACTAATTAAAGGGAAAAATGAACAGTTTGTCATTCATTACAGCAAATTACATTTTAAGATATTATTCTATATTACATTAATGCTATATTTTGAAGTAAGACATTCTATATAAGCTTCCTGTTGTGAGAAAATAAAAGACTCACTCATCACAACATGGAAGCAGGCAGCAGTTCCTGAAAAGAATTGTCATGAATTAGGTCTGAAGAAGAACAACACAAGGAAAACAATCAAGTAACCTAGTTTGTGAGGAAGAGGAATCCCAAAGAATGGGAAAGCAAAGATTTTTATAGAAGTTGAGGACTACAAACTGGGAAATTCTAGGAATCTGATGGATGGTCAGAACCTAGGTAGCTTCTCTTCAATGTACCTGGGCTGAGTTCTATTGTTGGGCAAAACTGGCCTTTCTAGAGGGCAGGAGAGCTTGGACCCTCATTGTTAAAAGAGACAATGTTGAATGGATGGAAGAAGGAAACTTCCAATTGCAATTGAACTGTACTGTGAACTGGTGATGCTTCTGTTCTTTGGTTTACATGGGATTGTAGTGGGGATCTGTTTGAGGCAGGGAGGGTTAATATGGGTCTGATAGGGATATACTACTACAACAAAGATTCTATTTGCTAGAATTAGGCAAAAAGAGGAGCTGGGTTTGAGCTTGGTCATGTCTAAAGTTCAGGGGTGGAAAAAAGATTCAGCCTCCATTTTGATTTTTAGAGTTATTTCTCCACTATAGAATGATGGAACTTAGGAATATTAGGAATAAACCATTGCATTTAGCCTTGTGAGTGAGGATGACCATTAAAAGTAAAGCAGGTTCTTTACTGCTGCCCCCTGCTCCTTCCCTAGTGGATCATTAGTGTCAAGAGGGGAGTAAATGCAATGAGAATAATCTCACATAGTGGAAAATGGAAAAAGGTCCAATGCCATGTATGTACCGTGACAAATAGAACTTAAGAACATCTGGGGGTTTAGGTCTCAAACACCAAGGGAGGCATTATCTCTGTGCTAAAGCCACAGTGGGTCATGTTCCTATCTGCTCAAACCAATTCCAAATAAACTTCTGAAGCTATGCAGTTCTCTCTTGCTTAGCTGGATTTTAATGGTTGATGCAGTGGGATGATTTATGCCATTGTATAACACTTTATAATTAAATAAGTATTTATCTTGTTGGCTTTATGGGCTCCTAGGTTTATTGCCTGCTGAGAACCACAGGAAAGGCATTGTTTAGAAATAAAATTAAACAAACTACATAATGAAGTTTAAGAAAAGGATTTATTCCTCATTCCTTTGCAAACAGGCATAAAGGAAATACTTAGCAAAGAAGTTACACCTTATTCCATTTCAACAGTTTGATTTGGGAAACAATAATCATGTCTAGTTTTTGTATAAATTCATCTCTGAGTAAAGATAAAATTACCTGAATATGTTTTAATACCTTTAACAAGTCTGTAGGTGTTTGTATTTATTTACCTTTGGGGTGATCTATAGAAACTTTGTGGAAATGTGAGGTCAACAGTTCTGTACCAGTCAACAAAGCAGGCTAACATTTTTCTGCATTCTATTCAGTTTTGGGGGGAAATGTTCCTGTTGCTTTAAGCAAGCAACCCATGAAAGTGACTCTTAAAGCAGTGATAGCTTTTTTCACCAAGTGCAGAAAAGTGAAAAAATAGGATAGCTTCTTTAATGACTAGCATCTATATGCTGTGAAACAATTTGGTGATTTTTTTCAATCATTTTTCAAAGAGGCAGTATCCTATTAAATATTCCTGTTTCTACCCCCAATTATCTTTTAGACCACATGCAATCAGTATAAAAAGTAATAATATAATAAGTGCTCCTAAAGTATTTGGCATGCATATGCTCATCTATTCATTATGATTTAACAATTAACATAGCTAAATTTACCCCCTCCAGCATTGTTTCATCCCTTGCAGGAATGAGAAATGGTGCATGATATAACAACATGTTCAAAGTACAATATGTTTTAAAGTAACATACAATTAAGTTTAATTCATTTAATGAAACTCAATTAAAGTCATTTTTCAGATAAACATGTTAAGACTGCATCTACACATTTATTAGATTTTGCAGTACCTTTTCTGAAAATTAGCAGACAGAAACCAAAAGGATAGCAGCAAAATGTACTTGATTGATCTTAGAACACCAAACAAAAATGAATTGTTAAAGCAAGTTGGCCTTTTTCTCAAAAGATCTGTCTACCCTCTTTTTCTTTGTTTAACTTGAAATGGACATTTAGCAGACCCTGTCTGTTTTAGAATCCTATAAAATTTTATTACCTTTTTTTAAATTATTTTGTCCTCAACACCTCCCTGGCTCTCCATTGCCCTAATAGTATGACCTCCAAGGAGCTATACTAGAGGAAACGTAACAGGCACTGCATAACTCAGGTTCTTTTTTTTTTCTCTTTTTTTAGAAATTCTAATTAAATTTAAAAGTTATGTGGCTGATTATTAAGGAATTGGGGTCTCTGTAGGCTGATGCTGAAAGCTGCAGGGGAAAAGATTGTGAGCTGTTGGCTGGCTTTTCCACATGTATTTGAGTTTTTATCCACAGAGAAGTAACAGACTTCTAACCATGAGATCTGGCTTTCTCTTTAAGTGAAACAGACCAGAGAAACTGTGACATAGAAATAGTCATTCCAGTCTCTATCCAGAGATAAATCAGAGATCTGCTTTTCCTCAGAGTATGCACGGAATGGCTGCTTATGAAGCAGCTGCCTAAAAGGAAATTTACTGGACAATTAAAAGGGCTGACTTCCAAGCAATGCTCTCTGAAATGGACTCTGAAATTATTGGGTGTGAAATGCAAATAAATTTAACAGTTTTATTGCCATTTATATGATGTCCAGCCATTCCCAGCTAAGACTGGGTTGTTGATTTTCTCTTCTCTCCTTTGAAGACTCAGTGATCTGCATTCCATGGACTTCAATGATCTCAAATGTATTCTGAGCATGCAGTAAACCTGGAGTAGTTCCAAGGTCAAACAAGGCCAAATTAGTTATGTTTGTATTGAAATGGGCAGGGCACAAAAGGAAAATAATTACCCAAACTTTTATAGTCACTTTAAATGTTGGCCTTGCATCTGCTTCTTTAATAGAATCAAAAGGAACAGCACTGCTCAATAGGTTGGAGAAATTCAAAATGTGTTTCTTCTTTGCTTTATTTATCATGTTTACTGTCAAACTAGCCTACAGTTGTTCACAGTATAAGCTGGCCAATACCTTAAGTAACTGGACTAGTTCAATAGTTCACCTTTGACACTTTATGATGCCCATAGCATCCTTCAGTGGATGGATGTCACCTTGAAATTGACCTTGATCACAGATCAAAAAACATACTACCCACAATATCTCCAATACAGTTTCTCCAAACAGCCAGTTTCCATATTAGCTGGTTAATGCTGCATGACAATCCAACTTTGCTGAATAAATTAAATGGCTTTCTTCATATCTTTATATTGAACCATAAATCATACTTTATAAGCCAGAATGACTATGTTCATATACCACATTAAACCAAAAGTAAGCAAACCACTTTATAACTTGACACAGAATGGGACTCCAGTTTTTCGAAGATGATCTAATATTCAGGCATTCTGTCTATTGCAAATGTCTATTAGAATCTTTCTGATGATACAGCACCAGACTTAAGCAAATTGTAGATATTGGCTGAATTAATATATTATGTTAAACTATGAAGCATGGCTTATAAATTTCAGTGGGTGAGTTCACACAACATGCTAAGCCAAACCAATAAATCACATTATGGCATAGTGTGATATATGACCCTAAAGCTGTTAGTTTACAAAATACATCATTCCAAGCTATGCTTGGGATCTTGTTCCCTGAAGCAACCAAAATTGTCTGAGTCACATAACCTTTAAGCAGTAATTTGTTGTTTAGAAACCAGTTGGATTTGTATAGCACCCTAAACCAAGTCCAAACAAACCAAATTATTGGCTAGTATATTAAATAAATCAAAGCATCAGTTAACCGATCATTTGTTTCAATGTAGCATCTAATTCAGAGGTGGTATTCAGCAGGTTCTGACCAGTTCTGGAGAACCGGTAGCAGAAATTTTGAGTAATTTGGAGAATTGGCAAATACTTCCTCTGAATGGAGATTTTACAGTATCCTTCCCCTGCCACGCCCACCAAGCCACACTCACAGAATCAGTAGTAAAAAAAAATGAATCCCACCACTGATCTAATTGTAAAAGATCATGAAATGAAAAGGCTATTCTGATTTTTATTCACATATTTAAGATACTATTTATTCCAGATAATTCCAGGTATCACACATCTTAATCTCTTATAAGATGAAGAAACAATGTATTCGATAATAGTGTTTCTCTGTAGTAGTTCCAGTTACAATTAACAGTTCTGTTAATTGTATGTTCTGTATGAGGAGATGGATAACCTACACCAGGGGTCTTCAAACTTGACAGCTTTGAGACTTGTGGACTTGAACTCCCAGAATTCCTCCTCCAGTCATGTTAGCTCAGGAATTCTGGGAGTTGAAGTCCACAAGTCTTAAAGCTGTCAAGTTTGAAGACCCTTGACCTAGACAATTATCTATTGCAGGCGATTCTTCTTCTATAAATATATTGAAAGATACTTCCCAGGGCCATCTGGTATGCCCCTGTGGGAACAAAGTTCTGGACATGCTTGATGTTATTTTCAAAGATTATTCAGTGTCATTTTTGGTAATGTCATAAAAGCAGCAGCTATATATTTATTGCCTATGCACATCTTATTGTATCATTTATATTACTGAGATTCAGTTTTTGCACAATTTTTGGGAGAGTGTTCACCAGGAACATTGTTTTTAATAACAAAGAAAGAAAGAAAAGAGCAAAATTAAAGCTAATAGGGATGGATATACACATCAAAGACAAGAGAAAAAAGAACAAATAAAAAGTGTGCTTGTTTAACAAAAAGTGGAAAAAATATGGCACGTGTACTATGCTGTTGGTACAAATAGTCTTGGTAACAAATGCTGTAATTGTAGAAAATTTCCTTTAAGATCTTGACTTTTATGACTTCTGGCTTTCATGGAGTTTTCTTGGTGAGATGATTTACCATCTCCAGAAATATTTTTTTTAACTTTCCAATTTATTTTTGGAATTCCTCAGAAGTCTCCTATTCAAGAACTAACCAAGTCCAGACTTCTGTAACTTGAGATGATGATATAGAAAGTTTGCATTTGGATAGAAAGTTGGCATTTGAGTGCCTTTTTGAATATCTATGACTATGATTATGGACTGGCTGGAGGAGATGAAAGAAAGGTAAGTGTGCAGAAACAGACAGCAGAACCCCCGGGAACAAAGCACTATGCAATCTAAAACCATCTCTATCTATTGGACCGGACGGAATATGTGCCTACTTCTTAAAAAAGCTATCCACTGTCATAGCCGAACCTCTAAGCATAATCTTTGAAAAATCTTTCAGGACCAGCTCCTTGCCAAAGCTATAGTCACAAGCCATGGTCATCCCCATTTTCAAAAAGGGAGACCCCAACCTAGTTGAAAATTACAGACCAATCTCCTTGTGCTGCGTCACCTGTAAAGTCATGGAATCAATTATTAACCAATCCATTATCCTCCACTTAGAGACAACCTACTCTCCAATAAACAATCTGGTTTTAGAAAAAAACTATCCTGTAATCTGCAACTCTTAACTGCAAAAACATATTGACTACACAACTCGATCAGGGCAAAACAATAGACGCAATCTACATAGACTTCTGTAAAGCCTTTGAATCAGTGGTACATGACAAACTACTCCTAAAACTAAAATCTTATGGTATCTCTGGACACCTGCATTACTGGATAGAAGCATTCCTGTCAAACAGACAACAAATGGTCAAAATTAGGAGCGTCCTATCATATTCTGTCCCTGTCAACAGTGGTGTCCCCCAAGGCAGTGTTCTAGGACCAACTCTCTTCATACTCTACATAAATGACCTCTGTGATCATATTAAGAGTAACTGCATTCTCCTCACTGATGATGTAAAGCTATTCAACACCACAGACAATACTGCTATCCTTCAAAAAGACCTTGACTATGTATCAGAATGGTCAAACAAATGGCAACTTCAAATCTCAACAAATAAATGCTCTGTCTTACATATTGGCAAAAAAAATCAGAAAATAAAATACAAGCTGAATAGTCAAGGCCTTGTTGATGATCCAAGCTCTGTAAAGGACCTTGGAATACTCATCTCTAATGATCTAAGTGCTAGAGCCCACTGTAACTACATAGCCAAAAAGGCATTAAGAGTTGTTAACCTAATCTACGTAGCTTTTTCTCTGGTAATATCACATTAATAGCTAGAGCATACAAAACATTTGCTAGACCAATACTCGAATATAGCTCATCAGTCTCAAACCCACATTACGTGTCTGTTATTAACACAGTAGAGAAAGTTCAGAAATATTTCACAAGAAGAGTTCTCTACTCATTGTAGAATACTTATGCCACCAGACTTGAAATTCTAGACCTAGAAAACCTAGAACTACCCCGTCTTCAGTCTGATCTAAGTATGGTATATAAAATCATACATTGCAATGACTTACCTGTCAATGAATACTTCAGCTTCAACCATAACAACACAAGAGCACACAATAGATACAAACTCAAGGTTAACCGCACCAAACTTGATTGCAGGAAATACGACTTCAGCAACAGAGTGATCAATGTCTGGAATACTCTACCTGACTCTGTGGTTTCTTCCCCAAACCCCAAAAACTTTAACCTTAGACTGTCTACTATTGACCTCACCCCTTTCCTAAGAGGTCTGTAGGGGGCGTGCATAAGTGCACCAATGTGCCTACCGTCCCTGTCCTATTGTTTCTTTTATTTTTCTTATATGTACCCATTTCATGTATTCATAACTATGTATATACTTATACCTATTATCTTATAAGCGATTGACAAATCAAATAAATAAAAATTAAGAAAAACGTTCAATAAGGGGAGGGAAAGATAAAAGAGAAGCTTTTGTGTAGAGGTAAGGTGATGTGATGATTAAGGTAATGGCTACAGAAGCTCGCTAGAGGACAAAGGTCAGACTTTTTCTTTTGATCCCACACCAACGGTATTGTTATGAGCAAAAATAAGCAAACAAGGTGCTATGTATGCCAGCTTGAGCTCCTGAATGAAAAATAAGTATATAAATGATACATTTAGCTGACAAAGACCAAGAGATGGGATGGGTCAAGAAATAATGAGAAAATCACGACTGGCCTTAAAGGCCGTAGAAATGCAACAGAAACTTCCCAAAAAAGTTGGAAACAGCACAATTCATGGGGGAAATATATATTTTCTCTCTTCTCAAAAATTACAGGAGGACAAACAGGTCAATTTTATCTGAAATGGTCCCTCCTGAGCCTTATCAGTGCTTGCTTTAGGTAAGAGTCTATAGAATTTAAGTTACAGCAAATCTCAGGAATTTTAAAGACCTAATTCAGAAACTTTTTTATTATTGTTGTTATTTGCTAGTAATTTTCACTTCATTATTCCTAACAATAAATACAGCAACATTTGGTAATTGAAGAAAGGTTCTTGATGACCTTAGACAGAAGGAGGATTGCATACCTAAAATATTCTGATTTGATTAAAGGAGCCAACGATTACCTGCCATTACGATGAAAGTTAGCTGAGTGCCATTTAAATCAATAGGAGAAACATTAAACTAGATATCCTAATAAACTGGGTCACACTATTGATAGCTAACAAAGATTTAATAAATTATTAACAGCTGTGATAAATGCCTAATCAATTGTTAGTGGCTGTTAGAGATCTAACAGATGGCAGCTTAGGAAATATCTAACCTCCTTTATTGGAACATGACCTCTTAATATAATTATGGATATTCAACATTATATTCATCATCAGCTATTTAAATCAATCCAAAGCCTTCTTTTAGATTTAGAACATTGGTGGTATTTTATCTCAGTAATGAAACTGGAAAATAAAATTGAGTTGATTTGGACTTCTGAATTATTCAGAAAAAGCTATTTCTGTACATGTGCAGAATCATAATATTTGGAGGTATCCAATTCACTTCATGATTCTCTTCAAATCCATGAAATGAGGTGACTTGACCGAGATAGTTTTGAACATCTTGAACGGAATATTCTTATGGCTATATACACTAGGCACTAACAACATACAAATGGAAAAGGAACAAAAGGCTAAAATCTTGACTTGCCAAAGTGGAAACAAATGTAACTTAGAAATAAAAGTTGTTTTGGAAAGTATGAGAAGAATCGGTTGACACAAGTCTGGCTGAATTTCCTGTAAAAAGAACTGCTTAATCATTAAAGTGAATAAGATGCTGGCCATAAAAATGCATAATGAATTATAGAATACAGGTAGTCCTTGACTTACAACAGTTCTTTAATGACCGTTCAAAGTCACAACAGCACTGAAAAATGTGACTCAGGGCCGTTTTTCACAGTTATGACCTTTGTACCATCTCCATGATCATGTGATCAAAATTCAGATGCCTGGCAACTGATTCATATTTATGATTTTTGCTGTGTCCCAAGGTCATGTGATCACCTTTTGCGACCTTCTGATGAGCAAAGTCAATGGGGAAGCCAGATTCACTTAACAACCAAGTTACTAACCTATTAGCTAAAGCGATTCACTTAACAACTATGGTGAGAAAGGTCATAAAATGGAGCAAAACTCACTTAACCAATGTTTTACTTTACAACAGAAATTTTGGGTTCAATTGTGATCGTAGGTTGAGGAGTACCTGTACGCTGAATTTGGATTAGAGGAAACAAGTGGAAGAACTGGAAAAGAACCTATGCCAGCTTCCCTGGAGCAGCTGCAGAAAGAATTTAGGAGTAGAATTAATCTATTTGTAAGTAGGATGGGTTTTGCAAAGGATAAGGAGTTGGTGAAATGATGGTTTCTCTACAGCAAAGCACCTGGGCTGTTATACAATGGCTTTGAATGGCAGTGGGCAGACACATCTTATTACTGAGGAAGAAAGTTGCATAAATCATATTGGTCAGTCCTCAACATTTTTAACAAAGGGCACTCCAACCCCAACCATCTACTTTCCAGCATATGCAACCTGTGGCAGTTTTCTCATCCTGCCTATTAGTTGGCCAATCTCAGTGGTTACCAGACATCACTGCCTGAAATATTAATCAGGATTTTTAAAATCTCAATTCATTACCAGATGAATTTCCAGTTGATATGAATTGTGTAGCAGGAGCCAATATGCATATTTAGTGCACTGCAACTTGATATCAAGTTGGCCATGCCCACCCAATCACATGACCATTCAGCCACACCTACCTAGCTAGTCATCAGGGCAGAGAACCAGTTGTTAAATTATTTGAATCCCACCACTGACATAAAGTCATATTTATATGGCACACTAAGGTTTCTTGTTCATGGCATGGTATTCTAGAAGAATAGCAGAATAACAGAGTTGGAAAGGATCTTGAAGATCTTCTAGTCAGACCCCTTGCTCAAGGAAGAAACCCTATACATTTCAGACAAATGGTTGCCCAATCTCTTCTTAAAAACTAGTGTTGAGCAGTATGTGTCGGACCTTAATTTAGATCATAATTGTTGTGAATCAATAAAAGTGAATAACCTAAATGCAAATTAGGGGTTGAAAACCTGCACACTTGATTGGTCCTTATACAACAACTTGGGATTGGGCCAGAACCGGTCCCTGATTGGTCACTTTTGGGACTGTCCTTATTGGTCAGTAGTGGGAACCTGTTGCGCATTTTCATTGGTTAATAAGGCAGCAGCTAACCCTATAAAAGGGTTACTGCTGCCCATAGCATTGCTCTGTTCCATTCTGATTCCTGTTATTATTAAAGAGTTGAAGTCACTGGTCAGATGTCTGGTCTCCTTATTCTCCAAACTTAACACTGGCGACGAAGGTGGGATACGGAGACTGAAGAGCTGACTAATCTACAGAGCAACTAACAGAGCACGTGGTCGAACACGCACCATCAACGGCAACATGGCCAGCGGTGCCGCACCACCCGCTCCATTCAATCCAGAGACCGAAGATTGGGAGGCCTACATGGATCGTTTCCAGATGTTTCTAGAAACCAACAATTTGAAAGATGCGACAACCGGCAAAAAAAGAGCTATATTTCTAATGCATTGTGGACCAACCGTGTTTAAAATGGCAAAGTCACTTGCCAAGCCAGCAGAGGTAAAAGAGATGGACTGGGACATCCTCGAGCCTTTAATACGGGCTCACTATGCACCCGCCGTGCCAACCTTAGTCCGAAGACACGAATATTACCGGAGGGACCAACAGAAAGGTGAAAGCCTTGCTGATTATATCGCGGACCTCCGAAACCTTGGAGGCCTCTGCGGATTCGCAGACTTAGAAGAAGCTCTCCGGGATCGTTTGGTTCTGGGCCTAGAAGACGGCACGATCCAGAGTAAAATTATGGCTAAGGGGGACATCAGTCTCACCGATGCCCTTAAGGAAGCCTCGGCAGCAGAGGCAACCAAGAAGTCGGCAGCCCGAATGCGCCGCACTAACGCACCGCTACGTAAACTCGCCACTGATACCTCACCTCGCACAGAGACACCCGGTATCAACTCACCACGAAGACCTAGAGTCCCCATCCGACAGCGATGAGGAAGAGGTCAACCGACTTGAACGGAGAGAGACCAGTCCTCACAACACTCATTTCGACCGTGTGCCAGCTGTGGAGCAAATCACCCACGATCCGGCTGCAAATTCCTTGACGCACTTTGCCGCCATTGCGGGACGCGGTCACATAGCAAAGGTTTGCAGGAGCAAACAGAACTCCAAACCCCGACAGGCGAATTCCAGTCTTCCGGATTCTTGGCACACACCGAGAAAAAGTGAACCACTCCTACAGAAACAAGCCGTCCACCATTTCCACCAGGCGTGAGGAAACCAGGCGGGAAGAGACCCACCAAACAATCACCATAGGCCACGCTACATCCCTTGATGCCGGGAAAATCCGAGTAAAGGTCGCCATCGAAAACAAACCGTGCGTGATGGAGGTAGACTGGGATCTTCCCTCTCGATGGTGTCGTGAAAACGCTCAACAGCTCCTTCCAACGATTCGCCGCCAAGACCTTAACCCTCAAAGGGTTATACTCAAAGATTATCAGGGCAACCGAATCCCGTCATCGGGTCCCGCAGATTCCAGGTCTCATTCAAGGACCGCACCGTCGCACTACCACTGACTGTCGTGGATCGCGACAGGCCTAGTCTTCTAGGCCTCCAATGGTTCCGGCCGCTCGGAATCACTGTAGCGGAATCCACAAGGCGAAGCGTCGATTGGGAAGAGGCACTCGTGCAAGAATTCCAAGACATTTTCGCGAACGGACTAGGCAAGTATAAGGGGACCCCAATCTCGTTTAACTTGAACCCTGAAATAGCACCCATCCGCCTTAAGCCGCGTCGGGTGCCGTTCGCCATAAAGCCTAAAATCGACGAACAACTCGATAAGCTGATAGTGCAGGGCGTACTGGAACCAACCGACCACGCCCGTTGGGAAACCCGATAGTAACGCCTATCAAGCCTGATGGGTCCCTAAGAATTTGCGGAGACTACCGGGCCACATTAAACCACGCACTGCAGCAAAGTGCTTATCCAGTACGGTAGTGCAACACTTACTCCATTCTCTGGGCGGCGGAAAAGTTTCGCCAAACTAGATTTAGCCCAGGCGTATCAACAATTGCCTGTAGACCCAACCACAGCCGGCGCAAGCAGATCGTAACACACAGGGCGCATTTAAATGCAACAGCTCCAATTCGGAGTAAGCGTCGCCCCTGGAATCTTCCAGAGCTTAATGGAAAGGTTGTTACAAGGGATAAAAGGCGTTGTCCCATATTTCGATGATGTACTCATCGCCGCACCCTAACAAAGACATCCTAGAAAAACGACTCAGAGAGGTTTTACGAAGATTCCAAAATGCAGGCCTCAGAGTAAAAAAGATAAATGCCACTTATGTACCGAAAAAGTAGAATTTTTGGGATACCTCCTGGACAGCCAAGGAATTCATCCCACCGAAGACAAATTACGAGCAATTAAAAAGGCACCCACTCCTAGGAACAAGGCAGACCTACAGGCGTTCCTTGGACTTATCAATTTCTATAATGTGTTTTTACCCCACAAAGCAACAGTAGCTGAACCATTGCATAGACTATTAGACAAAAAAGCAACGTGGGTTTGGGGACAACGGGAACAACATGCTTTCCAACAAGTAAAGAAATTGCTAACTTCTGATTCAGTACTTATGCAGTACAACGAGACTCTGCCGCTCACTATCACGTGTGATGCATCACCTTTTGGGGTTGGGGCAATTCTGGCCCACGTGTTACCAAATGGAGCGGAAGCCCCCATCGCGTTTTTTCGCGAACCTTAGCTAAAGCTGAACGAAATTATAGTCAGCTGGACAAAGAAGCTTTAGCTATTGTTGCTGCAGATAAAAGATTTCACGAATATGTTTATGGCCATGCATTTACAATAATAACTGATCATAAACCGCTACTGGGGATCATTGCGGGTAATAAACCAACCCCGTATATATTGTCCCCCAGAATGACCCGTTGGTCTGAATTCCTGGCGGCCTACAACTACACTTTGCAGCACCGCCGGGGAAATCGATTCTCACGCCGATGCATTGAGCAGAACACCGCTCCCAGATGCTGTTATGGATCCAGCCCCAACCCTCTCAACACTACAGATTGAAACTCTACAGGCACCACCCTTGACGGCTAGAGACATTGCTTTTGAAACGAAACGTGACCCAGTTCTGCAACACATACTACGCTGGGTTGACGAGGGTGGCGACGGACAAATTGCACCTGAATGGGCGCCTTCAAAGCCCGCCAAACCGAGCTGTTTTCCCAAAAAGGCTGTATCTTGTGGGGCGATCGAGTCGTAATCCCTGCCAAATTGCAACAGACTGTGCTGGCGGTATTGCATGAGGGACATCCGGGCATTGTGCGGATGAAATCACTTGCACGCAGCTACGCTTGGTGGCCAGGAATCGACAAAAGAATCGAGGCCTGGGTCTCTACGTGCCAACGTTGCCAGGACGTCAGCAACGCCCACCAAAGCAAGCCCAACCGAATGGGAACACCGAGGGGACCGTGGTCCCGTATTCATATTGACTTTGCGGGGCCTACCAAAGGTCACACTTTCCTGATTACTGTCGACGCCTATTCCAACTGGCTCGAGATTCATCGAATGCACACAACTACAACCGACTCAGTTATTAATAAATTAAACAGACTATTTGCCATGCACGGGTTTCTGGACGTGTTGGTCTCGGACAACAGCCCGCAGTTCACTGCATTGCCCTTTGAACAATATCTGGCTGATCGGGGCATCCGCCATGCGCTGACCTCGCCCGCGCACCCTGCGGCAAATGGACGTGCAGAACGCATGGTACAATTTGTGAAAAAGACCCTGCATAAAATGGAATTTGGCAACATCGGCGAGAAAATCAATCGAATCCTCTTATTGCAGCACATCACGCCCCACAGCGTAACCAACAAAACACCCGCTGAACTTCTTATGGGGCGGAAAATACGATTGCACATTGACTGGCTCCACCCCGCTTTCGCACCAGAAAAACCTGTCGGCTCCAGCAGCAAATGCCGGGAATTTAAGGTAGGCGATTTAATCTTTGCCAAAAACTTTTCCGGCGACCCGTTATGGATACCCGCAACCGTTACCCACCTCACGGGCCTAGATCTTACCGCCTGCTAACAGACGATGGGAGGGTGTGGAAACGCCACATAGACCAACTCCGATCGAGATTATCACCCAGTGGCCATGACTTCCCGGTTCAACAACTCAAGGGGAGGGAGTATCGGGAATTGACTTTGATACAACTAATAGCGGGTCAACGGAGCCCTACAGCCCAGCGAAGCACCCGGGCGTGAAGCGGGGAGGGAGTTGATGTCTTCAGGGAACTTTAATATAGGGAAAGCGAACTGCAAAACCCGAAGAAACACGCAGCAGCAGAGACATCCACAGTGAATGCATCACGGAATCGCTGTGCAGCGAAATAGAACTTAACAATGGTCATCCAAATGCTCCACGGAACCGGACGTTGGACAAAACCGGTGGAGCCTCGAAATCATCCAGGCAGACCAAGCGGCCTGCCTATCTTGAGATTTTATCACAGCTCCCTCAAACGGAACCCAAGGGGAGGGGTGTTGTGAATCAATAAAAGTGAATAACCTAAATGCAAATTAGGGGTTGAAAACCTGCACACTTGATTGGTCCTTATACAACAACTTGGGATTGGGCCAGAACCGGTCCCTGATTGGTCACTTTTGGGACTGTCCTTATTGGTCAGTAGTGGGAACCTGTTGCGCATTCTTGGTTAAAGCCGCAACCTAAAAGTACTGCTGCCCATCAGCTCTGTTCCATCTGATCCTGTATATTAAGTTGACACAGTGGTCCTATCACCATAATAGTGGACATTTTATTTGTATTCATATTTTATACTCTTCATCAATTCATCAGCATCTTGACTCCTGGTGTGGCTCCCCATATCTGAACATTTAGAGAACCATGAGAGGCCAAATGTTACTCCACTGATTGTCAAGCTTCGTTATCTGCTACATTTTTTTTCAACCTCAGGATTAGGAAAATGATCCCAATGCCTATGATAGTTCTGCTATTGTATACATCATCATTATTAGTATGACTTTGTAGGGACTGGTCCAATTCTGATTGCCATATGGAATCAATCTCTTGTATACAATACTCAAAAATCCCAGTTAGGATTTTTTTGTTTATGCCTTTCCAATTAAGAAACAAAGCACTTGGAAACCATTAATGGAGTTTAAAGAGCCAGAATCTATTAGCATGGCTAATTCTATTACCCCAAGCTTGTTCTTACTTTTAAAGATTTGTTTGAAGATTAAAGATTAATTATGGCTACAAATCTTTCTGCAAGGAGCAACAGAATTATATTGATTGGTCAGATATTTTTTCACATTGTTGCATTTATACCCAACCCGGAATGCCTCAGACCTACTTCCAAGAGTGATCACAGTCAGCTTTCTTCAGATCAAACCATAAAAGGATTCCAAACTTGCTTGGAATGACATTTCTGAAAACCAGGATGCAATGCAAAAATTCTAATTGCAGTTTGAAAATGAGTATATTCCAGAGCTGGAGAATACCTAGGTTATATTCTGTAACAGCAGAAGGATGAGAAAAAGGGAGAAAAATTGTTTTGTATAAGAGAGGAGGAGAGGAAGATATAAATTAGAATGAGCATGTAACCCTTCCTGGACATCCTCCTCCCTGAACAAAATCTGCCTTTAATACAAAGTAAATTGCCTTACAAAGGCCAATTAATCCTGCTCCCATTGCTTTTTTGCCCACCTGTTGTCATTCAATTTCTTTGTTTACGTAGGAACATATCTCTGAAATGATGATTCAACAGAGCCAAACTGTCTAGTAAAGCAGACTTTTCAAAATACCAGCTTCTAGCCCTCTTTTTTCTCTCCTTTTATGATTTTTTTTTCATACAACTAAATGAAAGGCCCCAGATCTATTACACTTATGCTAAAGCTAAAGTGCCAAGTACTTGGTCAGTCAAAAGAGGGAAGATCCTCTTCCCAACATTGTAGCTTTGATAGAGGTGTGTGAAATGTAAAGGCTTATTCTAATTGTTCAACCTTTTCATTAATTTTGGTTGCTGATGCACTCTGAACCGTAGGCAGAATGTAGTATCTGGTACAATTCCTGATAAGAGATGCTGTCCTTGAAACTGCCCTGTGGCTTTATAAACAATCTGAACTTTTTTGTTAGTTTTTGTCCGTCCTGACTGATAAGAAATTGATTTTCTATAGGGGGCTATTGTTTTACTCGTGGCTTCCCAAACACTAATAATCCATTTCTCTTAATAATTCCTACCTGTAAAATGTATTTTCTCATAAAGAAGCATTTGGATTCAGTGTGTGTGACTCGAAGCTTTCATAATACTATCATTATGATCATTATGCATTTACACAGCAACAAAGACAAAAATCTTGGTTATTTTTTTTAATAAAGCCGACCAAGCTACACCTTTCCTTTGGGATGCAGTCCAATCCAGTTTCAGTTTGTTGACTCAATTGGCCTCACTGAGTTCTGATATGCCTAATTTATTGTTAAATCTGCCACAGACTAGCACTTGGTAGAGTAGTCACAAAGACATTGGAAAGGATAGTTAGATGCTGTGATGTGTTTACATGTACAAAGATTAGAATCACACAGAAAATTGTTGACACTCTGAGGAAGCAACAGCTGCTTTTGAACTTTGGTGTTGGAGAAGATTCCTGAAAATATCATGGGTAGCCAAGAAAACAAATAAATAGATAGATCATATTGTACTAGAGTCCTCACTTGTGGCTTAAATGACCAGGTACAAAATATGTTATGTTGGACACATTATGAGAAGTTCTAATTGTATGGATAAGTGCACAATGCCAGGAAACTGGCATCCTCTAGCTACCCAACATGATAGGTCGAGTATTGTGAAAGCATAAGTGCTGGTGCATCTTCATGAAACAACAAAAATCATCATCATCACCATCATCATCACCATGATCTGAAATTATATGCCACCTGACTCCCACTGATTCTGGGCAGTTTACAAAAAGGTAAAAGCATTAAAAAAAATAAAAATACAACATGGGGGGACAACACAAACCTAACACCACAAGAGAAACACAGATACCTGAGAACACAGGGGAGGGAGGTTTATTTTTTTTAAAGCATCAGTAACAGGTTGCTTGGTCGGTGTCCGAACAGACTATACCACCCTCTGACTCAAGTCTGTTATCTCCATTGCCTCTGTATTCACTCTTTTGGTTTGCCATCAAAGGAAAAAAATATGCTCAAAATTCTGCCCCATGTATAGACAGGGAGCATCTGCTGACTATATAAAGGACAGAGATTATAGAACGAAAGAGGTTGTGAAGGGCATATCCATTCAGTGTTAAATGGAATTTGATGGACATAAAGTTGTAAACAGGGACTGCTTTTCTTCTATCTATGGAGGCATCTTGTTTACTTATTTATCTTAAAATCATACAAAAAGCAAACTGTTTTTTTCTGATTTTTTTTTCAGCCAAAAAATTCCTAGAAACCTGAAAGCTTTAACATTATTCTTCAATAATGAAAACTGATTTAATGCCATGGATGCCATCAACAGGATTCAATCTTAACCCTAAATTTAATTTTGTTCCCCCTAATTATGGATTTGGATTATTATTATTTTTTAATTTATGCCCACACAATTTTAGGTGACATACAAATGTTAAAGGCAGCAAATGAAAGCTATGGCCTCTAAAGATAATTCATACTTTACTTAAACTGTAGAATTAGAGAGCTGGAAGTCTTTTCAAGACAGACCACATTACATTTTGGTTTTCCAAGAATTTCCTTCTAGACCAGACGTGGTAGAACTTAAAGCAAGCATAGTTTTGGTTTTTATGGCAACATGCTATCATAATTGTCCTTCTCTCAACTAGATCCTCTGCTGAGAGAGTCCTGTACTTCATGGCAGATTATGTGCTTTGCAGAGGTTCTCAGGTTAAATTCTTAGCATCTCCAAACACAACTGGGAAAACCTCCTGCCAGAAACCCTGGAGAGCTGCCAGTCAGTGTAAGTAATACTGAGCAGAACAGTCAATTGTCTGACTTGGAGCCTATCTATTGTACTCTTAAGGTGTTCCTGTCCTGTCCTGTCCTGACTCAACTTTGATCTGTTTTGTTTTTTTTAAATCCTCTCTACACTAAAATACTCTGGCAACTGCTTGCAAAGCATTTAATCCAGACTGCAAACTATCACAGCTTTGCATGAGACAATTCCTCTGCTTATACGCCCTTCCAACTTAATGTTCCAAGAAAGCAATGATGGGTGACTCTTACTGGATCTCTGTATACATATATTTGTGTGTATACACACACAATCACAGATAAATATACAAAATTGTGTACATTTTGCTAAATCACTCACATACACACAATTAAGCAATCAATATGTTCATATATTTAGGGACAAAAAAACAGCTTTAAAATAAAATGTTATTTCTTCCATTTTCCTAATTTACTTTAATAAGGTCTGATAATGCTATTATTTTTTTAAAAAGCAAGAACGTGCCTCACATGGAGAATGTCACAGATTAAAAATCCAGCAGAAACAATTAACAATTGTTATTCATTTCCTGAGCTATTTACTTTTCTACAAGTTGTGGGTGTGTGGGTATTTTGTGGGTGTTGTGTGGGTGTCCATTGGAGCAACATTACCTTGTTTTTCCATCTCTTAAGATAGAAGCATGTCATAGTTTAAAATGTTTTAAATGGTACTGTGGTGGACTTCCATAAATAAATAAATATCCAATGGGGGGAAACTAGAGAACTGAAAAAAAGAATAATAATTTTTTTTTTAAAAAAAGGTCAGGTTTCAAACCAGGGAGTTCTATATATCAGACAAATGTTATAACAACTATGCTATTGAGATTCCTAGTTCTTAAAATGCCTGCAGCACACATCATTCAGAGACATGCATTGTAGCAATCACTGACTTATAATAAATACCATTCCTACATTCTGCACAGTAGCCAATCTACCATAACTGCAGAAGTTTACCCTAACAAAATAATGCATAATAGGCAAACTGGATAGCATAGTCTGAACCAGTGTAAAAGAGGTATGTACTACTTTTACCTCAGAGTGGAAACCATGGGTAGATACAGTCTGGCAGTATCTAGAAGATGATGAGATCCAATCCTATTATTCAAATGGATGGTGGCTTATAGTCTTGATAGCTTAACCTATCTGAGGTAATGAGGGTGTGCCCTTGATTTTAAAGTGAGACCTAATTATGATTCTTTTAAAAACAGCCCATTTTCATGCAACTCCAAAAAGTGTTGGTAAGTCTTTGCCAAGGCATTAAATCAGGGTTATAAAGTCAACAAAAATAAAGGATTCACTAATGAATTGCACAAGGATCAACCTATTGACACCAAAGTGATATAAGTATTCATAAAGTCATTGGGGAATATTTAATCTTAAATGCAAATGGTCAGCCCAAGGATATCTAATACTTTGAATCTACAAAAATGTCATCTAAATGGATGACCATGATTTAGAATTCCTTCTGCTCTAGCATTTGGGCAAATTTTCAGAATACTTTCCAGTGTTGATTGTGTCCAAAGGGGGTCATTTTTATGTGCATTTCCAGAGGTTGAAACTGAACGTAATATATGTTCTAGTGAAATATACAGCACAGGAAATAGCTGATTTTTCAACATCCAAAATTAGAAATCTTTCAAGGTTGCTTTCCCTCCAGCTGCCTGAAGGAAAATATTTTATTGTTTCATTTGAAAAGGTTAGTTGCAGGTGAGGGAAACTTCATAGAGTAGACGTTATGTAGCCATATAAAAGCCCTTTTGCAGTTGGCCCCTTTCCAATAAGTATCTTACAAAAGACTTGCATTTGGTCCATCTTTATGCATTAGAAATTAGCTGCTGCTGCCACCCCATCAAGCTAATGAACTAATGAAACTGAGGATATGAGCTCACCAGCAGGATTTGCATTGGCTCCTGCTGAGTTTTTTTCAATAGTGCAGTTAGGTCATTTTAGACTCCCGGTTTAATAGACTTAGAGAGTTTCTTTAGATGGCAATGTGTATGCTTCAAAATATGGGGTTCAACCATATTTGTTGACTTCTGCCCTTGGCCTGGAATTTTATTAGGGGCCTCTGGTATAAAAAAACGTTTGGAGTTAATATCTAAGGACATCATTGGCCAAGCAGGCGTGTGAAAGTGATGATGGTAACCAATAGGCTGTTTCTGGGAAAGGAAGCTGCTGTTTTCACAGGAGGGAAGGAGGGAGGGGGAAGACAGGCAGGTGGGCAGAATCACAAATCCACACTCAACAACCTATGTAGTAACAAAAGCCACACATCTCTCTCCTTGCCAAGTAGCAAGAGCCCCAAGGAAGTAAACTGAGGCTGTAGAATAACGTAGTATTTTGAGAATAATTAGAGTGGAATGAAACCCCTCATTTCTTTCTCATAGTTCACATGAGAATGTTCCACCTCTCCTTTTGGTGAAATACAGTCTTTGAGCTGAACCCTGGGAAAAGCATAGTGTCTATATCCAGGAGAAGCTTGATTTCCCTTCCCCACCTCCACTGAAAAATATACTTTAGTGTCCCTCCTTTTACCCATACATACATGAAGGGGTGTTGCTTCATTTTATCCTCACAATAATGACACTGTCAAGTATTTTTTATTTATTTATTTATTTTGATTTGTCAATCGCTTACAAGATAATAGGTATAAGTATATACATAGTTATGAATACATGAAATGGGTACATATAAGAAAAATAAAAAGAATCAATAGGACAAGGACCATAGGCGCGTTGGTGCGCTTATGCACGCCCCCTACAGACCACTTAGGAAATGGGTGAGGTCAATGGTAGAAAGTCTAAGGTTAAAGTTTTTGGGGTTTGAGGAAGAAACCACAGAGTCAGGTAGAGTATTCCAGACATTGATCACTCTGTTGCTGAAGTCATATTTCCTGCAATCAAGTTTGGTGCGATTAACCTTGAGTTTGTATCTATTGTTTGCTCTTGTATTGTTATGGCTGACGCTGAAGTATTCATTGACAGGTAGGACATTGCAATGTATGATTTTATATACCATAGTTTGATTGATAGATTGAGCTAAAACAAAGAGAGCTTCGTGGTAAGTTTTAGTTGCCCGTCCTTATCCACTATCTGAGACTACACTGGCTGCAACTTGACTTATATTTCTGGAATGGTTTTTGGAAAATAAATCAGTCAATAAAGAAAAAGATAGATCATAAGTACATTAACATTGCTTTTTAGAATTTTCAGAATAACAGAATAACAAAGTTGGAAGGGACTTTGGAAGTCTTCGACTCCAAGCCCTCTGCTCAAGCAGGAAACCCTACACCATTTCAGGCAAGTAATTGTCCAATGTCTTCTTTAAAGCCTCCAATGATGGAGCACCCACAACTACTGGAGGCAAGTTGTTCCACTGATTAATTGTTCTATTTGTCAGGAAATTTCTCCTTAGTTCTAGGTTGCTTCTCTCCTTGATTAGTTTCCACCCATTGCTTCTTGTCCTGCCTTCAGGTGCTTTGGAGAATAGGTTGAGCCCCTCTTCTTTGTGGCAGCCCCTTAAATATTGGAACACTGCTAACATGTCATCCCTAGTCCTTCTTTTGATTAAACTAGACATATCCAATTCCTGCTGCCATTCTTCATATGTTTTAGCCTTCAGTCCCCAATTGCTCTTCTCTGTACTCTTTCTAGATTCTCAACGTCTTTTTTTATATCATAATAACCAAAACTGGATGCAATATTCCAAGCATGGTCTTATCAGAGGCATTATAATGTTATACTAATATTGCACATGATCTTGATTTTATCCCTGTAATAATGCAGACTAATACAGTGTTGACTTTTTTGGCAGCTTCAGCACACTGCAGGCTTATATTTAAGTCCACTAGGATTCCAAGATTCTTCTCACAGTTACTACTATTGAGTCAGGGAGCAACTATACTATACCTGTGCATTTGTGTGTTTTTTTTCCTTGCCTAAATTAATCTTCCCAGATTAATTAGGCCAAGACTACTGGAGTCTCCAAAAGGGCAGTTTTTCCATTTCATTTATTTATTTATCAAATTTCTACTTTGCCCATCTCACCTAAGTGACTCTGGGTAGTTTACAGATAAAAACCATAAAAACAATGTATTTTAGGGAAATAAGTGCAACTTGCAATAACAATATGTATTTTCTGGGACAAACCTATTTAATTTGCTTAGATATTTTTGCATCCATGCAACTCCCTTTTTTCCTTGAGCATCCGGTTACTCTGAAAACTATAAACACAACAGCAACAACATGCAAACAGGATGGGATTAAAAGAGACAGGGTTGGATTAAAAAGCAATGACCTAGACAGGCGTTCAATTCAGTTTGTGGGTATTAACACACCATCCAAGTACTATAAATGCACCAACTGACTGCTGGCATGACATTCAATGGAATAAGAAAGACCACAACAACCTTGATTTCAAGTCATCTTTTTTTAACATTCCAATGAAGAGATCAGGCCAATTTTTTCCTCATTTACCTGTGAGTGTGTTCTACCAGCCACTTCGTATGCTTTCTTTTCATCCTCACAGTCAGGCTAAATAAGACTGATTGATACTAAGATTGTCAGCCTTGAAATCGTAATCTAACAAAATATGGAGTACATGAAGTGTAAATTTGGAAGGATGAATGAAGGAGGCTACAGCTAATCATCATAACCAGAAGCTGTTGCTCAATTGTGAATTGCGAATAAAGGCTTTTATGGGTAGTCCTCACCTTATGACCACAATTGAGTCCAAAATTTCTGTTGCTAAGTAAGACAGTTGTTAAATGAGTTTTGACCCATTTTATGCTCTTCCTTGCCACAGTTTTAAGTGAATCATTGCAGCTGTTAAATTAGTAACATGGTTGTAAAGTGAATCTGGATTCACCATTGACTTTGCTTATCAGAAGGGTGCAAAAGGTGATCACATGACCCAGGGACACTGCAACCATCATAAATATGAGTCAGTTTCCAAGTGTTTGAATTTTGATCACATAACCCTGGAGATGCTGGAATGGTTGCAAATGTGAAAATGGTCGGCTTTGCAATGCTCTTGCAACTTCAAACTGTCACTAAATGAATGGTTGTAAGGACTACCTATATAACACCTACATCCAGATCAGAGGTGGTGTTCAGCCAATTCTGACAGGTTCTGGAGAATCGGGAGCAGAAATTTTGAGTAGTTCACAGAACTGGTAAATACCAGCTCTGGTTGGCCCCACCCTCATCTATTTGCTGCCTCCCGAGTCCCAGCTGATCAGCTGGGTCTTCTTTTGTTGCCCTGCATAGGAGAATGAAGCTAGAAAGTAGGTTAGTGGGGTGGGGAGAGAATGGGGATTTTACAGTATCCTTCCCCTGGAGAAGGGTGGAAATGGAGATTTTACAATATCCTTCCCCTGGCCCACCCACCAAGCCATGCCACACCATGCCCACTAAGCCATGCCCACAGAATCGGTAGTAAACAAATGTGAATACCACCACTGATCCAGATGTTACTAAAATCTTACAGCACTCATATTGAAGACAGATCAATTTCATGGGAAACAAGCATTACCACAGACAGAAGTTGTGATTCCAGTGGGAACTGGTATGGTCTGGAGATCTGGTGGGCCAAGGAATGAGGGTAGAAGTTGATGTGGAGAATGTGGGAATGTATGATTTGTGAAGGGGAGATTTGCTGCTCCGTATCCTTCTCAGCTAGATATGATAAGGTTTGTGGGATAGTATTGTTGCAGCAGATCCTGTTTCCAGATCAGGACACAAGACCACGAAGAGTAGGAGAATACAGGTTTATTTGCGCAAAAGGTTCAGAGCATTAGCATGGCAAATTCTGAACCCCTGGCTATTCCTGAGGGGTTACTTTTATGCAGCTCCCAGTCTCAGCGTACTACAAAAGGGGGAAGTAAGTCTAATTAGCCATTTTGCACAATTCAGCATATAAATACTTATCTTACACCATCTGTTATTTTCCATACCCACCCTTGCCACCCTTGCCATTTAGCTGTTAACAGGAACATATCTAGTTCATAGGTCATTATTCTTAGACTTAGATTCAGCAATTTTCTGGTTTTCACAATATCATATTAAGCAACTTCTATAATATTTTCGATATAAGCTAAGAAACTTCTGCTAATTATAAGAATACTTTTCTGGTAACTTTCTATTTTGCTTCATTCCCCCCTTTGAAACTGCACTTAAATCCCTAGATTACTGTAGAGTTTCATAGATGGGGGAGATATCTTCCACTGTGTTTAATTTCTCATATTCCCATAAAAACATAGCCTTGTCTACAGCCTTCTTTTCTATCAGCATAGAAAGACTGTTAGAGATTGCTTGCACAAAGATGGGGAGAATACATGGTAGAATAACACATCCTGCTGCTATCATTCCAATGAGTGCCACTATGGAAACCTGGTTACACTATGGATTGTAACAGGATGGTTACAGGATGGTTACAATCCAGATGGAGGGCATAAGGCCTCTGCGGATGCATGTGGTCTCCCGCATCCTTTGATTAGCCTCCATATTGCAATGGGGTATGTCTCCCACCACCACCAATTCCCCCCTTTCTAAAGAATTCCAATCCTTAGGTATGCTTGACTTGCGATCAAAGTTTCCAGGGGAGACCCATGCATTGGGGGTTAGCTTCCGGGGTAACACCTGCAGGGGTCCGTTCCTCTTCATCTCCTGTTTGTAGAGGGACAGCTTCCGGCGTGTCACCAAAAGGGGAGATATCCCGCGTAGTCCTTCGGAGAGTTACCTTTAATGGATGAGTTGGGTGGGATTCTACTTTCCACTGGGTAGGTGCAGCCAACTTAACTCGAGACCAGTGAATCCACGGTTTTATTTCAGCTACCTTAACAGCAAGGGGAGAACACATAACAACAGTATATGGCCCTTTGGGCTCAATACTTCCCTTTTCCAATCTTTAACCCAGACCTCCCGTCCTGGATGTATGTTATGAGGGGAGGTCACTAGGACATGGGGTTTACAGGTTAATACATATTGTTGTAATCTTTGGACTGACGTATTAAGAGCTTGTAATTGCTGTATTCTAACTGTATCAGAAATTTGTACAGTATTGTGAATATTTAGACAAAGTAGATTGGGGACCCGACCATACAATAACTCAAATGGTGAAAGTGAGACACCTTTCTGAGGAGCACACCTAACAGTAACCAGAACCAAACTCAAAGCATCTGGCCATTTAAGGTGGGTTTCCTGACATATTTTGCCCAATTTTTCCTTAATAGTTCTATTAACTCTCTCAACCTTGCCTCTAGAGGGGGCATGAAAGCTACAATGGAGTTTCCAAGTGATACCCAATATCTTAGCTAATTGCTGAGTGGCCTTGTGGATAAACTCAGGACCATTGTCTGATGAAATTCTAGAAGGCAGGCCATATCTGGGGATTATGATGTGAAGCAGTGCCCTGGCAACTTCAGTAGCCTTCTTTGTGCGGGTAGGGATACACTCAGGCCATCCTATGTAAGTACATACAATGACTAGCAGTGCATTGTAGTGGCCAGAGCGGGGCATGTCTGTGAAGTCAATCATCAGAGAATCAAACGGGTAACTGCCCCTTGGTTGATGGCCCGGTGGTGGTTGGGGCCCTTGTCTAGGGTTATTTGCTGCACAAATTTCACACCTGGCACAGACGTTTGCTGCAATGCTGTGTATTTTGTTAATATAAACTTCCCTTTGCAAAGCCTTTGCTAAAGCAGTTTTTCCTAGGTGCAGCTGCTTGTGTACTTGCTGTACTATGTCCCAAGCCATATGCCCCGGCACAAAAATCCAGTTGTCTGGTAGGATCCACCAGCCTCCTTCCAGTTGAGCCTCAAGTGCTTCAATTTGGTTCATGTCTTCCTGGGAGTAATGTGGTTGGTGGTGTTTGTGTGGTGTCCATACAGTAAGGCATTGTGCTTGTATTGTTGAAGTCCTTTGAGCCACCTTTCATGCCATTCTACCTGCTTTATCATTGCCTTTTTGTATATCAGAGGCCACTTTTTGATGTCCTCAGCAGTGTATGACTGCAACCTTCTGTGGGGCCCATGCACTTTCTAGGAGGTGTAACATTTGGGGGCCATACTTAATATCCTTGCCTCCTGTAGTGATAAGTCCTCTTTCCTTATATAAGGCACCATGGACTTGAACTGTGAGGAAAACATATTTAGAGTCTGTATATATGTTGGCACATTTGCCTTTTGCCAGCTCTAAAGCTCTAGTTAATGCATGCAGTTCAGCTAACTGTGCACTCGTGCCTGAAGGGAGGGGTTCTGCTTCCCAAACATCATCCAAAGTCACCACTGCATACCCTGCCCGTCTAATTCCTTCCTGTAGGAAGCTGGTACTGTCCATATATAGGGTGTAATTCGGAGAAGGAAGGGGTACATCAGTCATGTCAGGGCGGCTGGCATACGTTTCCTCTATTGTGTGGGTACAATCGTAAATGGTTTCTGAGTTTGGTTCAGGCAATAATGTAGCAGGATTTAATGCAGTGGATTGTATAATATTAATCATAGGGTTATGAGTGATTAAGCCTTGGTACTTCAGCATTCGGGGGTTGGTTAGCCACAAATGGCCCTTCGTTTCCAGAACTGCTTTAAGGGCATGGGGAGTATAAATGTCAAGCTCTCGTCCAAAAGTCAGTTTACTTGCTTCCTGAGTTAAGATAGCCATCCCAGCCACAGCCTTAAGGCACGCAGGCCATCCCTTTGCAACGTTATCCAGCTGTTTAGAGAGATAAGCTTCAGGGCGATGCCATGTTCCCATTTTCTGAGTGAGGACACCCACTGCTACATTCTGTTTAGTATCTACAAATAATTGAAACGGTTTATCCAAATCTGGGAGGCCTAAACTGGGGGATTGCAACAGTGCCTGATTGAGCAATCGGAAACTAGTTGCTTCCTGTGTTCCCCACTGTAGCGGCTCCTTATCCTGTCCTTTGGTAGCTTCATAAAGGGGCTTGGCAATTAGACTGAAATTCGGGATCCAGATTCGACAAAAACCAGTGGCACCCAAAAACCCTCTCAAGTCTCTCCTGTTGTTAGGAGTTGGGAGCTGACATATAGCCTCTTTACGTTCGTGACCTAAGGTACGTTTCCTCTGTTCTATATCAATAGCCCAAATATCGGACCTTTTCTAAAACCAACTGTGCTTTTTTCTTAGAGGCCTTATATCCCAGGTCTTGCAATAGAAATAACAACTCGTGTTTTTCCAGCAATTATCTTTTGTGGGGTCAGTAACCAACAGATCATCCACATAGCTCTTCCACTATGATTGGAAGGTGGTGACTGGCAAAGCCTGGGGGGTTATCCTCAGCCCACAAATGTGGAACATTGAATTGCTTCCATTCATCCTCATCTCCCTGTCCCTTGTCCCTGGCCACCATGAGCCTCCACTCTTCTTCTCTGGGTATTGTTACGTTTATCTTCCCATATCCCAGTGTCATTGGTCCATCCTCTTCAAAGGAGATCTGAGCTCAAAGTTTGCACAACAAATCCCTCCCCAGGAGTGGGATAGGACAGTCTGGCATATACAGAAATTGATGAGTTATGGTTTGTCCTTTAGTTGTGCAAATGAGGGGCTCCAAAAAGGGGCGCTGTAAAATACTTCCTGTTGCCCCCTGGATGTTAATAGTGTGGGGTGAGGCCTGTGTTAGGGGCTGGGTTAGGACTGATCTTGTGGCTCCAGTATCTACTAGGAAGGTAATAGGTTTGCCTCCTACATTTAGCCAGACAATAGGTTCTGGGAGGCGATCTGAACCCGGTCGGTTTCAGTTCAGGGGGGTTCTTTCAAATCCTTCCCTGTAACCTCCAAATGTTGGCCATTCTCCCTCACAAAACACCTCCAGTTTATGTCTACTCCACTTAAGACCATAGTCCTGAGATTCGTATGCTTCCTTAAAATGTTTTAGCATACAACCCAATGGGGTTAGGGGCACACTTTCTCCACCTCCCATGAGCCACCCAGGTCACCAGACAAGACAATTGGGAAGAGGGTTTAGAAGAAGGTATGGGGGGACTTCCAGTTTGTCGGCTTCGCAAGCAGCAGGGATTCGCGATACTGCGCGATCCCTGCTGCGCTAGCCGTTTTTGGTGCTCCGATCCGGATGGGTTCAGAGCTAAGGCTGCCCTGCAGGGGTGGCTGAAGATAGGGGGATCCGGAGAGGGGTTTGGGGGTGTTGCAGACCCCCTCCCCGGCCGGCAGAACCCCCTTTTCCCAAGATGGTGCAGCGACAGTCCGTAATGGCCGCCACAAAGAAGCCGGCAGCTGGGTAAGAATGCGCAGGAGGAAGAGGAGAAAGCCTTTGAGAGTGAAAGTTTTCTTGGTTGACCCAGGACTCTAAGACACATTTAACACAATTCCTGGAAATTACGGCTTTTTGAATGATTCTTTCCAGAAGAGAAAATAAGCGGCAATTTTGAGGTGCTGAAAGGAAAGTTTACTCTCCTTCCCTACGGAATCAATAAGTGGATACTGAGAAGCCTGTCTTTTTCAGGTAAAAACTAGCTTTATGTGATAAGTGGGAAGGGAGAGGACAAAAAACATATTTATATGTTAAGATTTTGTTGGAGGAGATGCCTTAAGGATTTGAAGACTGAAATATAATTCCAATAAGGCTTTAAGATACAGATTTGGACTTTCTTTTTTTTGATTGATACTACCCCAGGAAGAGAAAGTGAGAACTTTGTCTTGGCTTGGATTGATTGAGGACTTTGGGATTGTTCTATTTTTTTAAATATCTTGGTTGGTGCAAGAAGAAAGAGGGGGGAGAAAAGAAAAGATTTATAATGGCTTTTTTGCTGAGGAACTGAGAAAAGAATATGAGCAAACAAAAACAGATGGCAAAGATGGTGTGAAAGAAGCCTTCCTTTTTTTAGAAATGGCGCTTGCTAACTATCAACAAACACTACAACAGATGGAGGAAGAAGAAGAAGAAGAAGAAGAAGAAGAAGAAGAAGAAGAAGAAGAAGAAGAAGAAGAAGAAGAAGAAGAAGAAGAAGAAGAAGAAGAAGAAGAAGAAGAAGAAGAAGAAGAAGAAGAAGAAGAAGAAGAAGAAGAAGAAGCCATCTTTAATGAATTTCAAAATTTAACTAAGAAAGAAGGAAGAAAGAAAGGAAGGAAAATGAAGGACTTAAGATTTAAAAAAAACACTCAAGAAAGAGAAAAATAAGGTGCAAAATCAATATAATGATAGTAAACAAAAGAAAAAAGGAACACAACAGAGAAGGGAAGCCAGCAAGGCAGAGGCTAGGAGAAGGGGGGGTAGGAAGGTCTGGTGGGGGAAGAAAGAAAGGGAAAAGGTGGAGAAAAGCCACAAAGTTTTGAAATTAGATGGGAAAAGAGGAATCTTTTTTAGGGACAAAGGGTAAAGTACAATTTCTTTAAAAAAGATTTTGCAAGGTACATAAGATGGTATTGTAGCATTTGTATTAGAAATAGAAAATTAGAATGGTTTAAGAGTTAATAAGAGATTAAAATGTTGAAATGTTTAGTAATGATTGATTTTAAAATTTAATAAAATATTAAAGGGAATGTTTAGAATATTGAGTTTTAATTAAAGAGTTTAATATGACTATGGTATTGATGTTATTATAAAATTATTATAGTAGCATTTGTTTTTGGAAAAGGCAATGGGAATGTTATAAGATTCAATATTTAGATCTATTATTTAACTATGTATTTAATCATTTTGGATTTATTATTTTTCTTTTATTACAAAAAAAAATTAGTAGATAGAATGTACCAAGCAGAATCAGATTGGGTATTAGGTGTTATTTTAAATGTTAATCTAATTAATTTAGGGGGAAGATAGAAAGGCATCATACTCCGATTAGTGATTTCAGGAGAAATTCTTTTTTTTTTATAAGGAATGAGACAGAGGGATAATAAAGAATGGACAAAAGATACAAATATAATGACTCAAATTAAGATGGATTAAATAAAATAGAATTAAGAAGAGTGAAATGTGTGGAGAAGCTAATATAGAAGATATAGAATGGTAAATAAAATAGGTAATGATATGTAAGATGAGCATGAATATAATTGAAGTCCATGTAGAGAGAGGTACCTGGGGCCAAGTTACTTTCCTAAAAGATTTTTTATATGTTTGTGTGTTGTGTGTTTATGTTTTTGGGAGAATTAATAAAACCTTGCAGAAATACAGAATGAGAATAATGGTAACCAAGTCAGAAAGAAATAGATGAAATAATAATAGTGAAATTGAATAAGAGTAAAGAGAAGTAAAGAGAAATTGGATAAGAGGTATTTGTATGCTCATATGGAAATGGTTCAAAATAGAATTATATTGTATAAAATAAGGTTTTATTTGACTTGTAAAATTTATAATGGAAAAAGGTTTAAGTATGTAATGGTTAATGATGATTTGTTTGTCTTTAAAATTAATAAAATTTGTTTAAAAAAAAAAAAGAAGGTATGGGGTCCTTCCTCTCTTGGTAACACCAGGGATTTCCACACACTCACATCCGACCCAGGGAGCCGGGTGCACACGGTCTCCGATGGGAACTACGGATGCCACTCACCTCCTACTGGCCCACGGTGCTGGACACTCACAGTCACCAATGGGAACTGCAGTAGCTACTCACCTCAACCATTCCTGACAAGTCCTCCCACCTTTGCTTAAGAGAGGGTGATCAGTCCTCTCCTCCATCCCTGCTTACAGGGAGGGATTGCTTCCCAAGTCCAATACTTGCCTGCAGGCGTGTTCCTTCTCCACTGGCTGGCTGGAAAATGTCCAGGTCTTCTTACCCTTTATCAGTGGTTCTTGGAGGTATCAACTGCCGTTGCCAGAACCCAGCAGTATCGGGAAGTCCCTCGGATTCAAAGGACAGATGGCGCCTGGGATGTTCCCTTCAACTCACCGAAGCACTGGCACCTGGGGTGGACCCTCCAGTGGGCCTCAGGGCCCCTTGTGTCCCGGCGGAATCGCCATAAATGTTGCAGCAGATCCTGTTTCCAAATCAGGACACAAGACCCTGAAGAGTAGGAGAATACAGGTTTATTTGCGCAAAAGGTTCAGAGCATTAGCATGGCAAATTCTGAACCCCTGGCTATTCCTGAGGGGTTACTTTTATGCAGCTCCCAGTCTCAGCATACTACAAAAGGGGGACGTAAGTCTAATTAGCCATTTTGCACAATTCAGCATATAAATATTAGATTCAGCAACAGTTCCACTCAGTGGTGGTATTCAATTTTTTTACTATGGTTCTGTGGGTGTGGCTTGGTGGGCATGGTGTGGCTTGGTGGGTGTGGCGTGGCTTTGTGGGCGTGGCTTTGTGGACATAGCAGGAGAAGGATACTACAAAATCCCCATTTCCACCCACTCCTGGAGGAAGGTTACTGCAAAATCCCATTCCCTCCCCACCCCACTAACCTGCTTTCCAGCTCCATTCTCCTGTGCAGGGCAACAAACAAAGACACAGCTGATCATCTGGGACTTGGGAGGCAGCAAATAGGTGAGATGGTATTTACCAGTTCTCCAAACTACTCAAAATTTCTGCTAATTTCTGTTAAAATTTCTCCAGAACCTGTCAGAACTGGCTGAATACCACCTCTGGTTCCACCCCTTAAATTTGCCCAGACTGGGTTGGAGATTTGCCTAAGATCAAAAATGATGGTTTTGGATTCCTAGTCTGCTTACTGGTAAGAAGGTGGGCAGGAGGAACTGGATCAATGGAACAAAATCAGAGTTTGTTTACTCCAACTGGAGATCTGTGGTTATCAGGCTTGTTGCTCTTTTAGCCTTGGCACCAACCTAGTAAAACCCTAAAGATGCTTTTTCAAGAAGCTTCTTGGAGGAGAAGCGAAACATCTTCAAAGAAAAAATAGAAAGTCCAGTTATCTCTTGAAAAAAGCATCTTTGGGACAACCGTGATCTGGATGGCTGAGAATCTCCACAGACAACCTATTAAAGCCTTTCTGTCAGATCTGAGTTTTGTTAGAAAGCCAACCACTTGCAATTTTAACTGGATGGCAGTGGGCAGAAAGGGCAGCAAGATGGTAGCAATTTCATAGGGTTTGTTTGGTTTGCCACAGCAACTAGAAACCATAGCTGGCTAGCTATCTTGTGACTTAAAGCAGGAGCAGTCCAGGTGGTTTTGGGGGAATTGTGGGGAGAAGACAGGGAAGGCAGTATCATCAAGGTCGTGATGGGCAGGATGGATATAGTGGGAATCTGAGGGTAGCCTGCACTCAGCCTTCTGTTTGAGAGTTGTCCCATCATCTAGCTCGCAGTACTCACCTCTGAATCTAGTTTATTAGATTCTAAATGGCCCTGGGCTCCAGCTGCGTTTTTGAATGCCAGTCAGTTTGTTAAAAATCTGCCTCCCCCCCCCCCACATTCCCTGAGATGGTCACACAAACTCTAGTCACCTCACAAATGGATGACTGCAATGTACACTACCTTGGACAGCCCTTGAAGATTATTTGGAATTTACATCCAGTTGTGTCCAGCTTCAGATAATTATGCATTAATAGAAACCTAGACACAGTATTGCATTTTTCTGTTTTGGAAAACCACACTAGTAGGTGTCCCTTAAGTTGGTCTTGGAAACTATCATAAACTTCAGAACCATAAAATCAATGGGATGGATGATAAAAAGAATAAGTAATCCAGAATAAATTTATAACAACCCATGGAATTATTTGAAGTTGACCTTTATACCATCTAGGGCAGATCTGATGTATGGAGCTCCTCTCTATGCCATACAGCTTTATATTTATGCACAATTGACGATTGCAGAGGTGCTTAAATGACAGGCAATCCAGCTGCACCTGCCATAAGGACATTTATATTTTGTTCCCTGTATGCTCTCTGAAACGAGGCCTTGGCCATTTGCCCTTTCAGATGACCCAAGCTGCCAAGATGGTCATGCAAAGAGTCTCCACAATTTCAGCAAACTATATTTCTTAATTCTTCAATTAACTTGACATATACATGCAAAAATAATCATGTGGACAGAATGTAGCCAGCCAAGGTTCATCATTACCCTGCACCTACCCTGCACCCACCCACCAAAATTTTCTCAATAGGCTGATCCTTCCCTTTAAACATCTGTCTGAAAGTCACAATGCAATAAAACAACCACACTATACTTTTCTAATCAATTCTTGGATATAGTTTTGCTGAATGTCTATGTGGATTATTTTTCCTTGTTTTCAAGATTATAAAATCATCAATAACAGCAGCACCATTTCTTCACTTGGCAAGTTTATTCTCTCCCCTCAAAAAAGGTCAAATGGTTAAGTCTCTTCTCTTTGGCTGTTGGCCATAAGCAGTTCTTTAAAAGGTTAACTCTACAAAATGCTGGTCTCCAACAGTCAACAACTCTCATTAACATGCTATCCTGCAGTTGTAGAGTTGATGAAATGGTATGCTGGCAGTAAACATGCTCTTCTGACTGCTTACCTCAATAAAGAGAAACACTGGAGCTGGTGCTGTCCTTACCATTTTAATGCTTCTGTCCTTTTTGTTTACATAAGGGTTTCTGAATTTTGCTTCAAGGACACAGGGGGTTAGATCTCTCCCAGTAACCTGTTAATACTCCCCATCCATCGTTGTTAGGCATAGGAAAGCAAAGAATGGGAATCCTTGGTCCACTTTGAGCTTGGTGCTTAGAGAGCACCAAGGACTCCACAATTCAATTCTCAGCTAGATATATTATTTTCTATTAGAAGCAAAGAAGCATATACAGATAGAACAGGGGTGTCAAACTTGTGTCATCACAGCAGTGTCATGTGATGTATCACAACTAACCCTTAGCTAAAATGGGTGTGGGCATAGCCAGCTTATGATGCATCCGGCCCATGGGCCATGAGTTTGACAGCTCTGGAGTAGAGTGTCTTTATATATTTGTTTTATTACCAGCTTTATTTTGTTCATTTCTTTCCCCCTTTTAACAAGCTGAATCTGACATATTACTTATTTCTCTGGGTTTGCTAAAACTGGTAAGACCCTTGAGTTGGAAACCAACCTTTTCCTTTCTTTTACTCTAGGCTTATTTCCTCAACTTTTGTCAGGTTCCAAAAATCAAGAAAGAAACATTGTGAATGTTACAATTCTTTATTGTTCCTCACTTAAAAACAGAGCATGCTATCACTCAGAGGTGGTATTCAGCAGATTCTGACCAGTTCTGGAGAAGTGGTAGTGGAAATTTTGAGTAGTTTGGAGAACCAGCAAATACCACCTCTGACTGGAGATTTAACAGTATCCTTCTCCTGCAACACCCACCAAGTCATGCCCACAGAACCAGTAGTAAAAAAAATTGAATTCTACCACTGCTATCACCGCTATAAAGCATACACTCTGGAAATTATTAGGAAGGAACCATCTTTACTCTTTTTTTCACAAAATCTATCTGAACCAATTTGTCTCTTGTTCCTCTGGAATCAACCATTTTATCTTTTGTTTGGGGGGGAGGAAGAGAATAAACTTGCCAAGAGAAGAAATGATGCTGTTACTGTTTTTAAAGTCTTGAAAACAAGGAAAAAATACTCCCCCTCCATCCTGGAATCTGGACTACATTCAATTACAATTTTGGCTCCATCCCAAGCTCCAGATTCACCACTGACAGTCGCTGAAGCATATGAACATTTTTCCCTGATTGGAATCTTCTGTTTCTTTGTGTTGTTCTAGACATCACAGTTTCCTTTATTGTTCTGCTAAAAGAATGCTTCGTATTATGGGGCGGAGGAGAGAAAAAAATGGGTTGGTACTTTATTCCTCATCCAATAAGATCTTCTGAGAAAGTGAATTAGATGAGCTCTACCAAGTCCATGTCTTTATCAGCTCTGAAGTGGTATGAGCACATCCTTTTTTTTGCATTCTACATTTCCCCTCGACAGCAATATGTCAATGGGGATATAATATCAAGGTCAAAACTAGTTTGTGAGCTACTTTTATGTGTTTATCTATAGGCTACAACAGCTTCTTTCTTTGAAAGAGCATGTCTAACAGTTTGGGTACAGTTTATATAGGGTGTAACCAGAACAAACTGAAGGAAAGGGGTGCATATTGGATAAAGAGGAGATGAACATATGTTTTCTTAGCTATTCAAAACTGGATAATTTTTTAGATAAAATTTTTATAAACAGCTCCCAAGGCCTGCTGAGGGTAATCTCTTATATTTCTTGACAATCCAATGAAAACAAAGCAGTTTTGATGTCAAATTTATTTCTACCCTTAAGATTATCCCCTTCTCAGCCACCAAACAAACAAAAAAGAGAAGCTGGAAAAGTAGTAAGAAAGTCAGGGATCTTACAAGTGGGAAAGAAATTCTGAGCAACAAGTGGAGTCCAGTTACTCTTGTCTAAGTGTTAAGTGGGATGGGGACACTCACTTAAAAATGCAGACTATTTATAGACAACAAGAATAAAGGCATCGCTAAATTCAAAACTTAACTGAAGACTGAAGCTGCTTGAATCTGATCCTCATAGTTTTACAGAAAAAGAGAGGCCCTTGTTTCAATCTTGAGACATGACATTTGAACTGTGGCCTGCTATGGAATGGAGCCCAAGGTGCAGATTTCTGCTTTGAATCACATTCTATGTAAATTAGAAACAGATTAGCAAAAAGGAAAAGGTATAGATCCAGGATGATCTCTTTCAGCATTATACTCCACACAGGAACACTTTGGGCTATTAAGGTTTACACAACTGTAAAGGACACAAAACGAGGTGTTTGATAAGCAGAAGAATTTTAAATTGGTTCATTGCATTATAGCATCATTCTAAGGAAACTGAGTGCCCCCCTAGAGTTGTTTAATGTTTGTTTTCGCATTATTAAATTTTATTAGACCAAAAATATTAGCAGAAAAATGGGTGTAAAAACAACAATACAAGGTTATGTTGAAAAAGAAATCCCCAAAAGTGGGGTACATGCAGTAACTGCTTCTTCCTAGGAGTCATAAAATGTCATAGTGTGTTTCCTAAGCAAAAGCTTGCTGTTATTCAAGTCTGGAGGCTAACTGTTTCTCTGGTGCTGCAGGGAAAAGGGCAGGACCAAACTAAAGACCTAAAATATGGAGAGGAGGGGAGTAGTTCATCAAAAGGAAATGCCAGGAGAAAAAAAATACTGAACACACTTGGAGAGATTGTATTCTGGAAACCAAGGAAGAACAAGAAATTATGTGAATGCCTAATCAATTCTTCTTTTTCCTGATGATATTTAGGACCATGATATAACAGGTAAACAAGAACATGTCTTTATGTTTAAACAATGTAGATTTAACTGACAAATGCCTAACTAAATCAGAAACCTTTATTAAAGTCCAGCAGATATTAGTGCATGTTATCGGCATAAAATGTCTTGGAACATAAACATCTTCTCCAAATTGTATATGAGCTAGAAGGCAAGTTAAGATTTACATTTTCCAGATATGGCTGGCTGGGGAATTCTGGGACTGAATGTCCACATATCTTAAAGTTGCCAAGGTTGAACAAAACTTCTTTAAAGAGCCAGAACATGAATTATCTGCAACTGTTATAAATTAACACACCAAAAGCAGAATGTTAAAACATGCCTGCATTTTACCTCAACAAAAAGTTGCATTCATCTAGCTTTCTAATTAGGCAAGCCCTATCACCGTTCCTTTTATGCCTCAGCTCTAAAAAGCAACTGCAAGTTGTTAGGATAGGACTACAATATCTTTTTGGAAACAGCTGAGTCAGGGCTGGATTCTGTGAAAGACAGATCTAAGTTTTTGGCAGATGATAGAGCATTTAAGAGTGTCAATGTACAGGTAAATAATCCCATATCTCAGGTAAAGAGGCATGAAGAGGAAAGCAACCTCGGGAGTTTAGGAGAGAGATTAAGAAAAGAGGTCCCCCGCCCCACCCCCCCTCTGCTTGAATGGAACTTCATTCAGCTGAATAGATCTCTGACCTGGAGCATTATCTGAAAGTAGCATGTATGAAGCATCGTCTCTTGTTACCATGGAGTCTCGTTGCTTCTGCGGTCAAGGCCTGAAAAGAATTCCTGGGAGATGAACTTCTGCTGGAGTGTTCCACCATGTATGTATTTTTCTTTGTAGAATAGCAGGAGTCAAATAGCAGGCACATGTGTCTTCAGCCCATCTTTGTAAATTGCTAATAGCCAGGCACATGCAAAGATGATGAGTGCAAGGAAACAGTTCAGTTCATTATATTCATTTAATCTGGGAGTCAGCTAGAGAGTCAAACAGCCTGTTTTCTTGCCCTACTCAGCCTTCGTGTCTTCCATAAACTAGTGGGAAAGAGGAAGCACTGTTTTATTGTTGATCTGTTTATAAGCATTTTTTCACCCTTCTGATGGCAAGCCCCTTCCCCAGGTGAAATTCTGGGGTTAAACTTCGTAAAGCACTCATCCCAGGATCAAACTTATGAGCTTCTTCTGACTCCCACAGAGGGAAATTACTTAGTCTTACGTGAGGCGCTTTGGAATCTCCATGTTTATAGTGCTGTCTCCAAATTTTCGGCAGCCTGCAGCAGAGTAGTTCACTAATGAGCATTTCCCAGAGAAGGTTAGAAGAGGGTCAAGGTTTTAATTGAGAACACGGGCCCCTTTGACGGTACTGTTTTGACAAACAAATAACATTTGCTGAAAGTCCAGGCAGATAATAGGGTGAAAGAACAGTCACTGTATCTGTCTGAAGCAAAGCCTTGTGGGTTAGAAAACCATTACAGTTCCTCTGAGAAACAACTTTAGCCATCCGAGATCATTTGGATTTGGTAGATAAAGGGCTGTTTCCGTTTTACACAGCTGGGAAAGGTTGTTTTTAAAAGAAATGCAACAAAGGAAAGGCTATATTAAATGTTCAGTATTTTATCTGTGTTCATGGTATGTCTGGCCAAGTGTGCACTGAATAGGAACAGAGGTGGGAATCCTTTGTTACAAACCGGGGGTGGGAGGGACAATGTAAAAATTTACTTCCAAGACTTTCCCTCTCTTCCAAGAGTTTCCCAATATGATACATTGCCACCAGTGGAAATGATTCATCTCCTAATCTGTCCTGTTGGGTAGATTTTAGCAATAGATGCTCATGGGGGAAAGTAACATTGCATGTGCTATGATATCTTCACACAAGTGAAGTATTGCATACTTTCATCATTTGGAAAATCCCAACAGGCACAATATCATTTTGATGTCACTCTGACCTCTGCAAGAGGCCTATGCATGTGGCCTTCTTACAAAACATCTCTCTGCAGCCCAGCTTTAGAAAACCAGAGAGTAAGATAAAGTAACTGGATCTTCCTTCCCAAAGCAGAGAAATGCAAAATATAGTACGCTTTGGGCCAATCCTGAAGCACAAGAGGTGGCATGTGATCTTGCAAGTATGTAAGTTTTTAATAAGAAATGCATTTATTAAATCAATGAAGCCAAATGTAAAAAAATGTTTAAAAATGTTTTTTTAATGTTTAAAAAAATCCAATTTGTTGCAAAAGCAAAATATAGGGAAAACAAGAAAAGGTTGCATAAATAGAATTTCAAATAAAATCAACCCAGTCTAGTTAAATTAGTAACTTATTATCTTCTTGAACAACCTAAGTTTCTCCAGTGCAGAATGAAAAGAAGGCTGGGTGAATGTATGATAGAAATACTTCAGGTAAAATTATGTGTATAGGAAAGAGAGAGAGCAGAGGGCCCCTTTCACTTGCCATCAACCAAAATATTTCATGGGGCCTCCCATCCCACAGCAAAAAAAAAAAAAAAAAAAGCTACTTCAGCCTAGTGCAATTCTAGAAGTTATCAGACCCACTTTTAATGCTGTACTTTTTAGAGAATAGCTGAAATGCTTGGGTGAGAGATGAAATGGATGAATGGATATTGCCCTTCAAGATAGTCCAGACAAGAAGCACAACAATGAGTACTAGCTTTGTTTTTATTGAAAGATTATATTTACAAAATTCTTGAAAGTCTGAAAGTATTCCTCCCCTCCTTTCCTTTTACTCTTTGGAAAAAGTAGAGATGGCCTCTTCTGAAATGCTTTCCATGCCTCCTCTCCTTTTGTGGACTGAAATATATTTTACATTACAGTTATCTAATCTTTACCTCTTCCTTCTGTCTCCCAAGGCCATTCTAACATACTATTACATTGGATCAACTGTACCACTAACTTTGGGTAACTTATTTGTTGACACCATTGCCAAAAGGCTATTATATCTGGACATTCTGGACAGCCACTAGATGAGAGCAAAGACATACTGAACATTCTCTTTGCTGCCCCTGAGTGGTGACCTAAACTTCTGCAGACCAGCTACGGTAGTTCTAATTATTCCTATTATATTGCTACTGAACAACTTGTAATAATTTAAAATCTGAGCAGACTTTATGAAGCAGATCTCCTCTAAATAACTATAAGCTCCCAGAATTATTCTCAAATCTGAGCAAATGTTGGACACACGTCAAGTATTTTCACTGGTGGTTAATGAGGCTGTGTTTCTCTAGAAACAAAAGTCTACTAATCTCCCCACCTCCTGTTGGGTACCTGAAATTAAGGTAGCTGTGTCTCATTTTCAATCTTATGTGTCTTCTGAGATGCTTTTACACCACATTATGGCAATCAAATAGATGTGTTATCCAGATGAATAAACTATCAACACCAAATCTGAAAGGGAAGGGGGGGAAGTAACTGTTCTACAAGCTGGCATTAAACCAGGACCTTAAAGCGGGATTTTGAGTGCCATTAAAAATGGATCAGGATGAAAACAGACAGATGTGCATGTAAATGGGAGATTGTACATTTACATCATTTCTTACATGTAATTAAATTATGGGCTTTCTTATTATAAATATACTAAAATAAAAGGAAGCACCATGCCTATAAAATAATATAGCTATGCGGATTACAAAGCATTGACAACTCAATTACACTGACTCCAATTGCAATCAATAGAATTGAAAGTAGTGGTGTGTTATAGTTTGAGGAGATCCCAAATAGTAGGTCCATGCAAACCATTTGAAAGGGAAAATGATGCAAGTAGAGTCTCAACACTAGCACACCAGGTCTTCAAGAGGCCTCCTTGAGGCTTCTTCATTTGTTTCCCAACAGATCCTTCCAAATAGTTTGCACATCCCTTAGTACATTTCATTAGTAAGTTTTTTATTTAGGACATTAAGAGATACAAGTTGGAAGTCTACATGAAAAGAAATATCTTGAACCTGCCAGGTTATATAGAAAGACAGACCCATGGATAAACACCTAACTCCATAATGATAGTCACACAAATGATCAATTTTTTGTTTACGGATCAGCAACATACACCAGATTGCATCTTGTTCACATTGTAGTGTGAAGATTGTTCTGAACTGTTTTCTAGAATAGTGCCATATGTCCAAAGTACAACAAACAATTAAGCTTCTTCCCCAAGAGTTCAGATGAGCCCTTCTTTTCATGCTCAGGTAGGCATGTACTTTTCTTCCTGAACAGATGCCTCATCACCACCTTTTGCTCTGCCACTTAATTAAGCATCACCTTTCCCATACACTTACACAGTAACCTTCATGTTGTTGCATGAGTTACACATCAGTTACACATTAGGTTGTAACATTTCGAGACCTGTTAGAAACAAAATAGTGGCATTGTGATCACAAAATTACTGAATAACAAGAGGACTTCCAGAGAAGAAATACCAGGAAGTTTAAAACCTTGTCATCCTTTCATCTGATTATTATTCTGGTCAGGATACTGCATTGCTAGTCTTTCCACATTTTCCCACAAACATTGTCATATTTCTATCCTGCCATAAACCCAAAAACTCTCAGCGGCTTACTTAGAATTAATAATACAATTAAAACATACATGGAATGAAATTCTGAGTCCTAAATAGAAATAACAAACATTTTAAATAACCACAGTAATATCATAAAAATAACTAACAACAATGGCAGCACCAAATCAAAGAAGGGCTCTCCAAATAAACTCAGTTTTTAGAAAAAAAAATACCTGAAAAGAGGTTCCACCTGAGAAAGGCTATTCCACAATGCAACCATTGTCATAGAGTGACAATACTACTTTGCTTTAGTTCCCCAAATCTCCCAGAAGTTTAGAATTTGCAGAGATGTCCCGCTAAAAGATCTAGCTAGGTCAGGGGTGTCAAACTCACATCATCACAACGGCCTTATGTGACATATCAGGACTTTTTTTCCATTTGCTAAACCGGGTGAGGGCGGGGCCGACATGTGACACATCTGGCCCAAGGGCCACAAGTTTGACACCACTGAGCTAGGTGATCCTCCAGGAATCTGTATGCCAAGGACATATAGATAAATGACATTCTAGATCAAAATTTTGATCATTCTAGATTAAAATCAGCACTTTAATGAGCTGTGGTGACGCAGTGGTTAGAATGAAGTACCGCAGGCTACTGCTGCTGATCATCAGCTGCCAGCAGTTTGGCAGTTCGGGTCTCACCAGCTCAAGGTTGACTCAGACTTCCACCCTTCCAAGGTCAGTAAAATGAGGACCCAGAATGTTGGGGGCAATATGCTGACTCTAAACTGCTTAGATAGGGCTGTAAAACACTGTGAAGCGGTGTTTATGTCTAAGTGCTGTTGCTATTAAATTGGTCCCAGAAATGAACAGGCAACCAATGAAAAATCTGCAGAACAGGGGTTCCAGGTTTTCTTTAAAGCAGCTCTAAATACAGCATATTGCAAAAGTCTGATTTAATGGTGATGAGAGCATGAGTTATGATAACCAGGGCCTCTTGTTCCAGATATGGCTATAACTAGAACACCAGTCAAAGCTGTACATAATTCCTCTTGGCAATGACTTTAAACTGCTGATTCAGAAGAGATTATTATTCCAAAAGGACATACAAGTCACAAACCTGTTCCATTGGAGAACTCTGATAGGCAGTGGAGAACTCTGATGAATCAACAGCAATTTTAATTTACTAAGGTTCAACTTCAGTCTGTTCTTTCCCATCCAGACACCAGGAAAGGATGTTGGCAGCATCTCCCACACTGCCTAAGATAGCAGTGTGCAGTTGAGTATCATCAACATACTTAACCCCAAATGACTTCTAATAACTTCATACAGATGTTAAAAAGCAGGAGAAAGGAACTGATATGTGAATATTTTGCCTTGATATAGATATACAGAAAGGCAAGACATCCTGGGTTAGTATTTCATCTTTGGGGATTAGTTGGTCATCTGCATCTGTGTAAGACAAAAAGATATGTAGACTACATTTGATATGTGTGCATACAACCACATCCACACACCAGTTGACTTGCACAGGGGAGGGATCAGTAAAGTAGGTAGATAGTTAGATTGGATATCAAGTTGCTCAACTAACAGGTGGCAGGCGCAGAGGTGCTGTATGCCTATTTATCATTTGGTCTCTTTTGGAAAATGTGGTGATAAATAGCTAAATAGAAATAATGTGGCTGACAGAGGAAAGGCATGAGGCACAGCAGAAGGAAGCAACAATAAACAGTAAACTCTGACTCTGCAGGCAATGATTGGGCTCACATCAAGTGATTGGAGCTGGCAGACCATATAAGTTTAGACTGTAGAATGGTCAAATGTGTAAATAGTTGAAATGGCTCTTTGCCTTTTCTCCCAAATTAATAAAAACAGTAAAGAATACAGCTATAGGAAGCTCATTGCTGGCACAAATAGCAGACAACCTGTGCCCAGAACTAAGAAACATACAACTGGCAGTTTGTTTTTTTTCAGAATGATGCTAAATCTTTATTTTATTTATTTATTTTACTTTATATTTAACAAAGGTTTTCAAAAGCACTAATTATGCACATTGCATTGGTCAATCCCTCTGCAGAAGTCAGGCATCCAAGGTCTCATGAAGCCCAAGCAATAATGGTCAAGAAAGGCAGATGCCAGTAACTGGAGAGGAGGAAAGGACCTGCTGCAATTTAAAGAATAGAATAGAATACTATATTTGGCCAAGTGGGATTCAACACAAAAGGAATTTGTCTCCAGTGCAGAAACTCTCAGTGTACATGCAAAGAAACAGAGCAATAATAATCATAGCAACAAAGTAATAATAATCACAACAATGATACAAATAAGAAAATGTAACGGAACAGATGAGAAGTATAATAGTAACACAGCCATACTACATGAGTAAATATAGTAAAGTAACCAAAGGATGCTGGACAGATCCCAGTTTCTGACTGAATCATTAATTGAACTGTCTATCAAGCTTTCTAGATCATGAACGTCCAAAAGTATGTCAGGAAAAGAGTGAATACTTTAAAACTAGAACAATTAATTATGACTTTAAGCTGCCTTAGCTGTGAACTGGAGATGAAACATTTCATTTAAATCTGATTAATGGGGCATGTTCAAACTGCTGGTAGAGGGACGTGAGAATGAATCCACAGACAAATTATTATTTGTTTTGCACCGTATGTAAGCACAGAGCAAACACATGTGCACACCTAAGAGCTTAATATAGATTTCTCAATACTTGAGGTGGGGTGGACAGCACAGAAAACAAATGCCACAGAAATGGCAATCAAGTAGTCAGATTATCTTGATAAATCCTGGTTTTCTTTCATTCATGATTTTGGAGGTATCAACAGACAAAGGACAGCGATAGAATAGATCTTTTCTTTTTTCCAATTTCTTGACTGATAGAGGGTTCATTGTTAATTAGTCATCCATTAACTTCGTTTGACTTGGAAATACTTTGCAAACAGTATAAGAGCATAACAGAGTACAGGAAGCTTTGAAATTAAGGAAGCTGCTTTATTACAGGAACTACTTCCAAACATTAACTTTCAATCTGTGTAATTTTTGCCTTGAGAAATTGAATGTCAAATTAACATTAATAAATATACAACTTATATCAATGAATGTGCTCCAGTTTTTGTGTTAGAGCTACTAGTATCATTAGCATAACACAAGGGTCATAGTAGTCAGATGTAATCTACTAAATGTGTAAAGATACAGATTAGCAATATTCACACAATTAAGATAAATCCTAACCTTAAGATTTAGGATTGTACAATTTGAAGCTTATTTTGATTTGAAGTTTTACATCTACCATCTTATAATTTCATCCAGCAATTAAAATGTAGTGTTAACAATTATTTACCAATAATAGAATTTCATTGTACAAGTAAAGTGATTCATTTACTTGAGCTACTATACTTAGTGACAAAATTACTTTTTACGTTTTGATGGAGAATTACACTGTTAATTTGGCTAGTGTTACAATAAGATGCTTGATCATTACAGCATGGGTTAGCATCTTATTGTCAGTCTGGAGACCTTCCTGTTTCTTTATTTTCATTTATGAATTATTCTAGCTGAGATGGGAGGGCCCTGATTTAAAAGAGATCTGATGCAATCTGAGCTAACATTTTCTCACAACAATGCAATGAAGCCTTGATTCCATTTATTTTAGATGATAAATATTATATAATTATAATTTCACTGGCAAATAAATTAAAAAGAATGAATGTTTAGCATTTACATTTCTTGAAAAGCACTGTTGAGTCTTCTTTGACACCTGTGGATCAATAAGGACACTCAAATCCTTTTCATATGTACTATTGACAAGCCAGGCCAGACTTCTCCCTGCACCACCCTATACTTATTATTTACATATTTCTATCCAGATATAGACCTTTACTTTTCTCCTTGTTTATTTCCATCCTAGATATCCAAGTCTGACTAGATCTTTTTTATTTTTTTCTCTCTCTCTCTTTTCAATGCAATGAAGGCTTGATTCCATTTAAGAATTAAGGAGGAATTTCCTAATGGTGAGAGCAATCAACCAATGGAATGACTTGCCTTCAGAAGTTGTGGGTGCTCCATAACTGGAGGCTTTCAAAAAGAGAATGGACAATTATCTCAAAGTATTTTCCACCCTATTTGTATCATCTACAAATTTCATATGTCCCCTCAATTCCCTCATCTAAGTCATCAGTGAAAATATTGAACAGCACAGAATCCAAGATAGTACTCGGTAATTCCAGAAACAAACACTCTTTGGGTGTGAGCCAAAGGATGAGGTAGTGTCAGCTAACTCACATTTGGCCATTTTATATAGGGAAATATCATGAGGCACTGTCTATGGCTTTGCTATTGGTCTTCTAACCTAATAATTCTATCAAGAAATGAAATAAGCTTAGTCTGGCATGATTTGTTTGGTTTCTGTTAAGTGTAGCATGTCTTCCAAGTACTCATAAACCTTTTGCCTGACAATTTATTTGAATCCCTTGCTCAGTGTGTTCCCCATCCTTCCAATTTTTGAAGATTTGCTCTTCCCTAGTCTTCTGGGGCCTCACCATCCAATTAAAAAAAAATACTGATGGTTAGTTTCTTCAGTACCCTGGGAGGTAATCTGTCTAGCCCTATAGACTTGAATTAATATTGTTTAAACTTTCTTATCTTCTCTTTGTGTATCCTATTGTGTATACTTTTATACTTCTATAAAATTTGGAGCTCTCCAAATATTTATATTTTCCTCTTCACTCTCAGTAGTGCTATTTTAATTAGAGTCCTGTTGGTATTCACTAGTTGAGTTTACAGCTACAGGAAGTGGTAAGTCTACTATATCTGACATGATTATTGCCTATGATGGCTAGGAATTTTGGATGGGGTAGCCCTAACACTCTATAAAGCAACAGATTGGAAAGATTGTGTTTTTAGATAAATGATACTTTGGTGCATATGTCTTTGTGGATACAGGAAATTATTTCAAGATAAGATTATTTAGAGAGGACTATGGTTGACTCTCTTTACAAAAAGTCCTCGTGGCCCTCTGCATCATCCTCAGTTTAGAAACCAAACACAAATCTTTTGGCCACAGCTGATACAGCCAGAGATAAAATCTAGGCCAAATTATTGAAGCATTCCATTCCACATATTTGTTATCTCACACCTCCCAAAATGTAAGGACTTGATGGGAAAAAAATAGTGTGAAGCCTCCTAGTATTTAAGGAATTTCCCAGTATGCATCAAATTAATTATTTGTAAATAGGAAATAGGGGTGGAAAACAGCTCCAGTTGAAACAGATGGAAGATTAAGTATCCTAATGGAAATCTTGCACATGAAATCAGATCAAAATTAAACCCTGTTTGAAAATGGGTATACCTGGCTTGACTATGATATTCTTGAAAGGCAGAAAGGCTTTTAATTTTTTATTATTTATTTTTAAAGTCCTCTTCCTAGTTGCCCTAGTTGCTCAAACTATATACTTAAGGAACCAATGAATCAAAACAATCATCTGTATCCAAAGAGACAAAAATAAAATGAAAAAATGCAATTATTTTATCAATAACCCAAGACATTTCCAGATTGGTTCCCTTTTTAATCAACCATAATGAAATGTGGAGAATAATCATGTTTTATAAGAGGAAACTCATCACTCTCTCAAAATTATTAGGGGAAGACTTACTTTGAATATGCATCAATTCCAGTCTCTGGAACATCCAAGTGGAAAATATAAATTCACAGAGATGAAAAAGATATGGAGTCTATACAAATTAACAGTATCATCATCCTTTAGGGTGACCACTTTATCTCTGCTTAAGCACTTCTGAAGATGGAAGTCTGCATTTTTTGAGATTTTCAGTCAAACACAATAGAATAGAATAGAATAGAATTCTTTATTGGCCAAGTGTGATTGGACACAAAAGGAATTTATCTTTGGTGCATATGCTCTCAGTGTACATTAAAAAATACATTCATCAAGAATCATAAGATACACTTAGTGATAGTCATAGGATACTAAATAAGCAATCAAATCATACTAGGAAACAAAATAATAAAAATAGTAAAGATACAAGCAACATGGTTATAGTCATAAGTAGGAAGAGATAGGTACTATGAAGGATGAAAAGAATAATAGTAATACAGTCTTAGTAAATAATTTGACAGTGTTGTGAGAATTAGCTGTTTAACAGAGTGAAAAAAATGTTGTGCAAAGTTGTTCTGGTGTGCAGTGTCCTATAGGCATCATTTTCAGAGTTTACACTGCTAGGAGGATTTCCCAGTTATATATTTTAAACAATTTCTTGTAATACGTTTATCATTTGATTTGGATCCAATAATTCGAAGCCCAGCACTCAAATATTTTCTATCATATATAAACCTTCAAGCTTATATTATGTCTTTTCTGTGCTAAACAAGCTTAACCTTATTTTCCATTACCATTTTGGGCCCAAACTTCTTCAGCAATGTTCTACTTAAATTGCATGTACAGAATTATATTTAGTACAGCATGAGAAATCTGTTCACATAGAATAGAGGAGAACCATCCAATGGAAAGTGATGGGAAAGCATTCTTCCCAACGTAACACACAACTTTTGTTCAGTTGATGCTTTGAAAATGTGTTGCATCAACTTTCAGAAATGGTGACCTGGAGACCCAATCTTAGTTGGAGTAAGGAGCTAAGTGTCCACAGTAGATATAAGACAACCTCCCATATTAGTAACAAGAGAGAAGTTTAAAAATTGTAAACAAAAGCAATGGAAATAAACCCATATATAGATGATTCACAATGTGTGGATTAATATAAATTTACAGCAGAACACTTGTCACCAAAAAAGTACCATTCATGAAAAAATAAGAGATTGCAGAAGATGGGGCCAGAAGGATCCATATGTTGAGAGATATGGTGTACAATTCTCCTACTCAATTCTCCAGGTGAGATGGGGGCACTACTTTTCCTTTGGCTTAGTCCTTGATGCTTCTGGGCTTGATAAGTGCCTTCAATAGAGTAGACTTAAAAGGTGGAAGATACCATCTTCTAAATCCACTATAGAGTCCATGTGAAAAGGGACAGTGTTCTTTGTGAAAAACCTGAGGAGCAACTGCAAGTTCCCATACACTTGTTATGAAAGATGCCAGCCAATTTGCAAGCACTGACTAGATTCTGGACCATCTAGGCCAGGGGTGTCAAACTTGTGTTTTCATGGTGGCATCATGTGACATGTCGGGACCTTTTTTCCCTTCACTAGACTGGGCAGGGGCAGGGCCAGCATGTGACGCACCCAGACCGCAGGCCACGAGTTTGAAACCCCTGATCTAAGCCAAGCAACAGAGAATTAGGGAGGGGAACTATCCTGGTCTCAGTGTGGGGTTGCAGGAATAAAGCAAACATATACATATTTTAACCTTTCCAGTTAGAGAGTTGAGTAGTACATGACAGGTCCTCAGGCTAAGGATTCTTATTGATAGTGTACATTTTTGCAACTCACTGACCAACAAGAGGCAGTATGTAGCTAGTGTCATACTTATTGGAATTCACTAGATACACATAGCCATTTTAGGTCTTATACAGGCCAATTTCTTTTACTAGAAATGGAAATTTCAGATCATGGTATTTGGTCGACTATTTTGTAGGACAGTCTTGTCCAAAAGTGCTTTTTCAAGAAGCAAGTGGACTTTCTCATTTTTCTTTGAAGACATTTCGCTTCTCACCCAAAAATGACAAACGAAATGTCTTCAGAGAAAAACCAGAAAGTCCAGTTGGGACAACCATGATTGGATGACTGAGAATCTCCATAGACATAGGACACTCTTCTTTACAAGCTCTAGTGGTCTGTCAACAAGTTTGTAAAATAATTATCCTTTTTTATTATTTATCAAATACTATCATTTTCATTCTCTAAAGTCTCAAAAATGGTGTTCAGGTGAATAACCAGATTTGTTGCCACTGATGTAAAGATTCTGGAATGAAATAGATTGAGCCATTATCTCCTAGCAGGACACCAGAGCCCAGGATCAGGAATTCCTGATTCCAACATGGAAGCAAGCTCTGTAGAAGTACCAGACATCAAACCATTGCAAATAAGATACTGACATTGCTTCATTTTCAACAGCACAATAACTGACCTGAGAATAAATTCTATTAACTGTGCAATGTAGCTCAGAGACTTGGAACTGCTTTCAGGCTATCAAACAGTTCCCATGTGGAGATTTCCTGAAAGAAAAATGCTTGCTTAAAGTTATTTAATTAGTTCATAGTGAAGGCAAGATTCAAACTACATTTATTGAGATATGTTTCTTTTTCACAACTGCAACACCGCAACAATACATGTCTGCATTTATTTATTTAGTAATCAAATTTACAGAGTTGCCCATCTCAAAAGAGGCATGAACTTTTACCAGTTTCAAATAAACATTTCTTAGTAGCATATTCCTGTGAAGCATAATCTCTGTAAGGTCAGGACTGCTCTCATAAAAATGTGCAGAACATGTTTGGGTAAAGACAGTCTCTTCTTTCAAAATATTCATAAGGAAAAACAAAACAAAGAAAACAAGAACAGGAGTAGGCCTTGAAGAAGAAATCAGCCACAATGGAGTATTTTGTATTCTACATATGCCTCATGTGAAGCAGTCCTCCATAATTATTGGTGGTTCCAAAATCTTCACAAGTTTTTACTTTGCAGAACTAAGGACTATTTGAACACTGGCCATTTTAGGATTTGTTCCACTTGGTGAATGCAAATAAAATACAGAAGATCTACTAGGCTGAGAAATTCCCTCTCTTATGTGCCCCCTAAACAGAATCAGCTCATTAAAGCAAGTAGGAAGATAACACAAGTTTGTTTCCCCAAATGCAAGACCATCTGTCTGCAAAGATTTCTCACGCCCCATCTGCAAGTTCTGGGCAGGGAATTGCAACATTCACTACAGTAGAAGAAATAGTATAATGAATAAATAATAAAGGCCTTTTAGGGTAGCTATCAGGGGTATTACTTTACACATTGATATAAGTCAGAGGAATATGTTATTCCGTTGACTAACTCTGCTTGGTCTTAGAAAAGATAATTGATTATAAGAATGTTTGGGATACCAAAATGACATGTATTTATTTTAAAGACCCCCACCTCCCAACTTAAATAAATAAGGAGCAGAGTGTCAGATGTCGGGTGAATGGAAGGTTATCAGAAATATATCAGCAAACCAGATTATATCATTTTTTGCAGAAATGAATCTGCAATAATAATTTCCCTGCTACTACCAGAAGACTGTTCATCATTTCCTGAACAAATAAAAGACAGCAGTTCACATATACTTGCCTCCCATCATGTATTTTTTGATTATGTCTGGAATAATATGCACACCCAGCTGAAAAACATGTATCATATGTGCTTCTTTAATCAATCCTTCCACATTCACTAAGAGAAAGGGAATTGCTATCATACAAAATTTTGCCCATGTACATACATGGCAAGCTACCCATATTGCATACAGGATATTTATGGACATGCTTCTGTTCCCTTAACAAATAAAACACTCATATCTCTGTGAGAGGACTGAAAGGGAACCTAAAGGGAACCAATACTATGGTGCCATTCTCTTAAAGGTTGTATTGCATGAAAGGGATAGACATTGTAGTCAAATGACTTGGAAAATACCCATTTGGGAATGATGGTTGTATCAAATGTAAGAGTTGGGAAGTTCTGGATATTTCAATGCATTTGCAGAATCTTTGAGGACTGCACTTTTCCAGGGAACTATGATGTCACTGAAATCTTGAACTTTTTCAGATACCAGAAGTACCTGAGAATTTATCATGGTCTTCATGGCATTTAGTGAAGCCAATTTACCTTCTCTGAGATACTGGTGGGCATGTGGGAAATCCATGATATATAGCTGCCATCAAAATAGGTAGGGTTAATACTAATGGGAAACTAGGTACTTCTTATATGGCAATCACCTGTGCTATGCTTTAACAGTACCCATGCTTTGCACGACTAAAAACTCAGAAAACTCAGCTTCCGTCACTGAAATCTCCAGCTCAAAGAAAGTCAGGTAGTAATGCTGAAAAAACTTCCCTGTGCCTGAGGTTTGGAAGAGGCGTTGACAATCAAAAGACATGACCCCACTAAGTAAACTAGTAAAGTTAGCACTGCACCTCTAATCAGTTTAACGAATAAATGATCTCAACAAAATCAGTGTAAGGCAAATTATTCCACAGAATTCATTTAGCCAGTTCTAGGACTGGGAATGAGTTACACAGGTTAAATGTCTTGTGAGTTTGCCAAACTCAGATTTATTTCCTGTACCTGCAAGGATTGTCTCACGAGGTCTATTATCTTCTTCTCATGACAATCATAAACTCTAAGTTCCATAGTAATTTAAGTCGAGTTCTGATAGTAGTTGCATTTAGGGAATTTAATTGAACTGGGAATGGGTTGTAACAAAGGATAAAAGGACCTTTTCTCTTTTTAATTCTTTCTAATTTTATCAACAAGATGAAATTATTGTCACTCATGGCTTTTAACAGCTGTCAGCCTCATCTCTGAAAAATATTGCATTGCAGGTTGAGCTAATGAAAGAAAAAAGAGGGGCATGAAAGGTAAGATTGCTAATGGAAAACAAAGGCTTGCTCTAGATTGTGACTTAGTCAAGCATCTCTCAGTTAATTATTATATCTCTGTTCTAGATGAAATATATTTCTTTCTACCTTACTACCTTAATGATTAAAAAGAAGAAGAAATAAAGCAGGTATTTCCAGAAACAAATAACATGCTGCTTTCCCCCACCCCTGTGAGGGGGCTGAGCTGGGTGCAGCATTTGCATTTCAATAGAGCAGAAAGCATCATTTCTCAATTGTGTTTCTCCAGAGCACCCTAAAGGCCTATTCTTGCCATTTGATTAATCACTTCATGCTTAATGCCTTTTAAAATAGTACTACTTTTCACAAACAAAGATAAATGCACTGCACTTCTGAGCAAACCTAGGTCTTAAAGAGGAGCAAAAAACCCCCATTTTTTCCCTCTCTCTCTCTCATTTGAAACACTCTTGAGTCAGTTGATGTGGAAGGCTTTTTATTAGACTTTTCTGGCTGAAAATAAGATGTTGGGGGGCCAGGACGCCAAGAGATGACAGAATGCCACAAGTCTCTCCCAAACGCAGAAAAGCATTCTGCAGAAGTGCTGTCCATTCTTCCAAATATCTGAAACTCATGACATGCCAAATGGCTAATTTACTTAAGTCAATTGTATATCTCTGCCTTCCCCAATCCAACAAGAAGTTTTTTTCTGTGTAACTGAAATTGGAGGCCAAAAGGGAAGGGAAGGAAACATCCAAAGCTTTTAAGCAGTTTTGGTTATGGGGATAGCTTTTATCCATGCACATATCTGTACATTCCATACAGGCATGCCACATATTTTATATAACTATAATGCACATATACAAGACAACAATCAAAAGTCTGGCAATATTTCTTCTAACAAAAAGCACTGCTTATTTCATCAGATTGCTAAACTGATGTAGGATTTAAATTAAGATAGGGGACAAGGAGGGGAGACAGTGATTATGCAGATGCAGGTTACCTGTGAGACAGTTACCAGTACCTGATTAATTGCAATGAGTTAAAAACCTATTCTGTTTGTTGAGACCTTTTGAGGTTGCCTGAAAACTTTTGATGTATTTTGTTAGGCAAGCACTTACTGCATTGGGCTTTCCAAAATGGCTACTTTGAGATCTGTAATGGAGAGTCTGGGGAGGTTCAAATGTTCTTTTATTACTTTGTCATCATTTTGAATCTTGATTTTTATTGCTGCTGCTACTGCTGAACTTCTGTCTGTCTAACATTATTGGGTATATTGAACAGACACAAGTAAAAAGTTTCATTGTGTTTTAAGATATAAGCTTGTCGATATTCAGAAAGTTTCTTATAAATTGTAGAGGAAAACCTGATGATTTAAAATGTCTGAAATGTAGGAGAAAATAAAGTTGGCAGATCCATCACTTTCACGCCTACATTTGATGTTCTAACATTCAACCAAGTTTGTTGTTTTGAATAAGGGATGGTCTCCTTATTTTTTCCCTGACACTTCTCATGACCGGAAGTAAATTGTGTTCCTTTCATCTTGGGAATAGCTATTCTTTCTGGTTCAGAAGAATTAGAACTTGACTCATATTGTGAACAAATGTATGTGTACCTATATATGTTTACAAATCCAATCCCAAATTACTTTGGCCTAAATCTGAATGTGGGAGAAAGCAAAATAAGCAGGTAAGGCAGCTCCCTTCCTTATCAGTGAGGGAAAGATACTCTGAAAAAATAGCTGCCCCTGAGAAATAGCTGCTGCTGGTAGGCAGATGGGTTGTCGTTTAAGCAGCAATACTACTTTATGGACCAGGAAGAGGATAGAGCAGAAAATTGCTAATCAGCTGCAATGCCGGTAGTGCAAAGAAATAAATCTATGGAGCGGAGTATAAAGATAGCACACAATGTTTGCAAAAAAGGAAAAGCTTGCTTTTGTTCCTGGTAGTGAGATAAGAAGACTTGGAATGAAGCAGAAACACCAACAAAAAACAGGGCATGAGAATAAAACTTCGAGGGCATTGCTCTTTCACAAATTGTTTAACCTCCCTGGGAGCCTATATTTCACACCAAGAATGTCCACTGGAAAACATCTCAATCATCCTTAAAGATAAGATTTGGCTTTTAGAGGAAATGATACCAGCAGCTGGACAATATATTATCCTCCTCCTGATGTTAAGAAGACTGCTGAGGGAGAAAAAAGAAAGGAAGGAAGCTGATTCAGTCAAACACATAGCTGGACCTTGACTTTGGGGAGATTGGCAAGGATTAGGGCCAAAGTACGTGTGTGTGTTCTATCCCAGTGTTAGGAGAAACACTTCAGATCTACACGTCATTCTGAAAAAAACAAAAGGGGGACTGAAAAGTATAAGGCTTTATAACATGAAATGCCCCAAGGATGGCCCAAATGTTCTGCTGAACATTTTTTTTAAAACAACTCCCTTATCCGTGACCTTCATCTGCTGTATCAAAGTAAACAGTTCAGACCTGCTGTCTTGATGGCAAAAATGATCACTTAGGATTCAGTGTGGATTGACTATAGATCAGGTCTGTCTGCTAACATTGTGCTAATGCATGCTGTCTGAAGTCCCTGTACACAGCTAGGCAAGACTTACTGTTCCCATGGAAACAGGCCAGTTCCTTTCTGGGTTCTACTTTGAAAGATAATGTCATTATTGGGACTATGGTCTAAAGACAAACTGGCAGAAACCATACAATATCGAGTGTGAGGTAAAACAGAAAAAGGAGCATAGTATTCTTTGTTGGCAAGCCTCTGCTATGCTCAAAGAGCATTTTCAGGTTCTCTGATTTTAAACAGCAGGCTGCTCAATTTAACTGAGAGGATACTGAAGTTACTTCTAACTGGGTTTATCCCCTTTGTATGGGATAAATCTTGGTCAGCAATTCTAAGATGAAAACATTATATTTCAACAGTCCCCAACCTTTTTGGCAACTAGGGACAATTTTTCCACAGACTGGTGGTGGTGGTGTTGGTGGTAGGATGAGCACACAACCTAGATCCCTCACATGTGCAGTTTACAATTAGGTTTACATTCCTATGAGAATCTAATGCCTGATTATCTAAGATGGGGCTAAGTCAGTGATGCTCAAATGCTGTAGAGCAACTGTAAATACCTATGAAATTTGCTCACTCACCCACCACTCACCTCCAGCTCTGTGGCCTGGATCCTAACAGGCCTCAGACCTCTACTGTTCTGTGGCCCAGGGATTGAGTGGGGCCTGTTATATTGGAAATGTCTGATCCTTCCACTAGGAAAAGAACTATTTAGAGCAATGCTTTTGGACAAAGGGGCAAACATTGGCCTCTTGATCAATAGATGGACTGCAAAAGAACTTCTAGTGATCTGGAATCTCTTTTAAAATCACTTTGAGCTATAATTGTGGCCTTTATAAGCTGAAAATCATCTCATCCAAATCCAGCTATTTTGCACTGAGATACATACAGCAGTGTAATTTCAGCTCATTTTCCAGAAGGGTGGGAGGATTTTAAGGGAGAATTTTTAGGGCAAGAAGGAAATTCCTATTACCCTTATGATTTTTAGTAAAACAAAAACAAAAACCTTGCCCCACTGAATGTTGCCACTTAAATGAAAAGACGGGACAGCAAGAAAGAAAACATTGCTTGAGATTCTTGCATGGAATAACAGTTTTTCCAGATTTGTAACAGAATAGTCTGACAAATCCTGAAAGAATAGTTCAATATTTCTGTAATATTTCTGAAGGAAAATAATTTTGCAGTTACCCGATTCCTAAAATTCATGCTTCTCCAAAAAGGACTGTGTGTACGTTTTCAGGTCCTATTAAAAATGTAATAGTCTATTTTTTGTGCTGAGAAGTTAGTGGTGTGGTTTAGGTTTTTAAAATAAACTTCACAAAAATAATTCCCTATTTTTGATTAAAAGACAAGTTTTCTCAGCAACATTTTTGGAAGTGGTTTTCCCTTGACTTCTTCCTAGGGCTGAGAAAAAGTAACTGGCCCAATCACCCAGCTGGCTTCGTTTGTAAGGCAGGACAGCCAGTGTGGTTTAGTGACTGTGGTATTGTTTTTGAAGCAGGCTTCTATGTTTCCCATAGATGGGATTTTGGATTAAGCATTTTCTCTCAGCTCTAGTTTGAAAAGTCAAAAGACATCTGTCTACCAACCCTCATTGAATTACAACCCAAAAAGTTCAAAGAAAAGGTTTCCATTCCTACATTGAATCCATTTGTTGCTAATAATAATGTTTATGCGGTGTGTGTGTATGTGTGTGTGTACAAATACACATATTTCTAAATCTTTACTCTGGAGGGCTTGCATTTATTTTTATTAAACTCCAAAGAAAGGCATGTATATTGTCATTATGGAGAGTACATGTTGCCAGCAAATCTCAAAATGCTGAATAGTGAAACCTGAACCTTAATAAGATATAATGACACAATATTTAATAGTGAAAAAATCTATTTTGCATAGAGTATACAGTCATTATTCAATTCAAGCAGATCCAGGTCAGTTTGCATGCTTCAACCTCTTAATGAAAAATACGCTTATTTCCTCAGAAGCTTCTGCTTTCCTGATTTGCAACAATATTTCCTAACAACTCCATTTATATTTCATAAAAATCAAATGCCATTGTATGCTCTAAAAATTTCATTATGTCCCTCATGTAGTCTTTCTCCAAACCTTCAGATGTATTTTTAAAGGAATACTGTTGTGGACCATCTTGGAATGGAATGGGGCAACTTAGAGTGGTTTTGAAATAAAATAGTGTCATCTCACTTGCTCCAAAATGTCACCAATACTAAAGCTTCATAATCTTCATTCATAATGAAATTTATGAATGAGTAAACTTTGTATGGACAAGTGTAATGAAATCTGAAACTCATTTATATAAAATACAATAGGTTAAAAATGATAGCTAGGGTTATACAAATTTTGAATTCAAAATTAATATATACATACTTGAAAATTATTTATATTAAAATGAATGTTATACTATGTGATTTGTTGGCTAGTTGTTAGTATATTACTGTATTTGTTTCACTTTGGTTTTATTCTTTTAAATTTTGTTGGTTATTAACCAAATAATAATTATTGGTATAACTGTTGTATAATATATGTTTTCCTATTGTGTTTTTTCATTTTTTAAACCATTTTTAACATTCAGTTTTTTCTTTGAAAATCTATTTGCATTAGACCTATGGTTGTGTTTTATTGCTTTTATTTTTTGTTGTTAAAAGCAATAGAAATGAATAAAATAAATAAAATATATCCTGAAGAAACAAGGACACAAAGCAATTGCATCAACTGTACATCAACTGTTTTTCAATACTTTCATCTTCTCTCTGCTTTTCCAAAGATATGTCATGATGATGGTTTCCAAATAGGATTATGATTTCTCATAGAAATGTTTCCCACATACTTATAATTCTCCCTCTTTTTCACCCCATCCTAGTTGATTTACACAGCTGTCCTTGATATATGTGAGGCAAGCCTTTCCATGCCAATATATGCATTTTGAAGACACTTTAAGAACAAATTAATTCAACATTTTGTGCATGAATAAAAGTTTCCTATTTTGGCTGCTCTGGACTAATATATTTTGACAGATGTGGGAAGGCATCCTTCCTGTTGGAACTGCAGATAAGATTTCAATCTAGGATGACATGCAAAAAGTGCCCTTGGACAAAGGTGAAGAGCAGGAAAAGATGGAGACTTTGTTGGGTGTTTCTTTCTTTGGAGCATCTTCCCTTAGATTAGGTTTTCCAAATTGGAGAGAAACACCCCTTTGGGGAAGGTGAAGGAATTTCAAAGGAAACATAAGAAACATGTGGATGCTTTTTAAAAAAATGGAAGGATGCCTCCTTTCAAATGAGGATCTGATGGAGAAAATCGATGTGGTGGGAGCTGATAGATAGGAATTCCCTGAAAAATTGCAATGTGCAGAATGAGAAGATCAGGATTGACTGGGTTAAGTGATGACAATGAGGGACATAATGTGCTGAGAAGATTGGAGTGCAGCAGGGCTATGTGGACTTTTAGAAAGATGGGAGAAAGTGCTGTGAAAATAGGATGGAAGATCAACAAGTAGGCAGCTGGAAAATTGGAGAAGAACTAGTTAATTGGAAGTTGTGTGGAAGATTGTTGGGAGGATGGAGAGCCAATTGATACTTTTATTCATGCACAAAATATTGAATTAATTTAATGAAGGTTATGAAGGTTTCTAAACAAGTTTGAGAATCCCAGCACTACAGTAATCTGCTAATCAGAATGTGAATTGGACTGAAAGAAGTCAGCTTCTGTGATGATCAGGCTGTTGTTAAGAACTCTCAGGCTACCATTGTATTTTCTATTGTCCTGAATTGCTGCTGATCCACCTTTGAGTGGTGAGGCTGGTGATGGATGTTGCCCTGACCTAACAACAACAAGGCCTCCAGGCCTTGACCCATGCAGGTTGCAATTAGCTAGAATTAGTCATCTGTATCCTGGGCTCATCTTCCTTTAAACACCTAACAGTGTGAAAGCAAGAGCTTCTTTCCTTTCTTCCAAGCCTCTCTTTTCCAGTGCTTTGTGCTTGACTACATCCTCTTTTCAAAAGAGCTGATTGAATTTTGTTCCTAGCTCTTTTAGAGCAAAGGCAATCATCAAAAGAAACTTAATAGACCTATTATTATCCTGAGCAATTCTTAACTCATTCAGTTTTTAAGGCGGAGGAAAGACCAAAAAGAGGAAATGGAGAGGCAAAAGGAAAGAACAAAGGGCAAACCCAGAACTTCAACGGGCAAGCATAAGCATCTTACTTTTTATCATTGCTTTATTGGGCCACATGTTTCTCTTGATAATATATCTGATGGTTGTGTTTATGAGAACTACCATTCTGAGAGCTTCTGTTTAGCTGGATTAAAGTGATGATGCATGTATGTATCACAACTGAAGCTGGATGGAGACAAAAAAATGAGCCTTTTTGTCAACCAGCTGGCAATGACCTGATCTACAGTGGTAGAATAATGCTGGCATGCCTACTGTCAGTTTTCTATTTTGAAAGATTTATCCTAGTGAAACTCATTTAAAATGGAGATACTTAAGCCAAGAGATTTAGCTGACTTCCCCCAATTATGAATGCTCAGTAATGAATTGTTTACACTGACAAGATGCAACATCCGGTCTTTGAGATGTTAATATTTTTGGCAAGCAACATGCCTGAGTTCATGCTCAATTGTAACAATTTAATATACAAGATAATTTTTTGACATAAACTTCAAGCAGAGCTGCCCCCAACACAAATGGTATCAAACCTCAGAAGGAAGTATCTTCAGGGAAAGATAAGAATTTGAACTTAATAAGACAAAACTAGATTAATAGGTGTATATGTTAAATTTGCAGAGTATCATTTTTGTATAATTATAAGAAATATAAGAAAAGCATGCAGAGAATGGCATCTTGAATTATTGCCAATTCCATACCAGCAATAAATAGAGGAAGAATCTATAGTTAGTTATTTAGTTATTAGATTTGTTACACATCACAACCATTTGGAAATTAATACTCTTTATTGTTGGTGCTGTTATTCATCATTGGTTAGCTGGTGTTATGAGGATGATGTAGCGAGGATAGTGTAGTGTAATGACCATGAAGTTGGAGTAAATAAAGTGCCTTTAAACTCTTTGGAGATTCTCAGTCATCCAGGTCATGGTTGTGGCAAAGGTGCTTTTTCAAAACACAACTGGGCTTTCTTTTCTTTTCTTTTTTTCCTTGAAGACGTTTCACTTCTCATCCAAGAAGTTTCTTCAGTCCAAACTGAAGAAGCTTCTTAGCTGAGAAGTGAAACATCTTTAAACTTATATATTCTCTTATTCTAGTAACAAGCAGACAGATCAGAAATATGCGTGCTGCTTGTTAATTCCCAATTAATTAATTTTATTAATTATATAAGAGTGGATTAATTTTCATTATCTTTATATACCCAAAATGATCTTTGTTTTTTTAGTTGATTTATATTTTGTCACAGAGGGCATCAGTGTACATCTTCTTTATGTTTTCAAAGAAGAATGCCTGGTCTATAGATTTTGCAGGTGTCAAGTTTTTTGTTTTTTTTTAACAAAAAGACAATATTATGAAGACTCTTTGATCAAGTCTTTACAATTCACAGTGCTTTAATTATAAGAATACATTAGGATTTCTTTATTGAAATCTACAAATTCTAAGCCTGATTCTTCTCAGTCTTATTCAAAATATGGTCTCAAGCAATACTTTGAGTCATGGCATAAAAATAGGGGCAGGTATCATTTATCTTTTTCTCTATGTACAGTAGTGAATGTTTAGCATTGAGCATTGATGGTTACTCTAAGTAAGTGGTGATTTACTTTTATCCAGCCACATAATAGAGTGGAGAGTTAGTCTCTGACAGAAAGTCAGTTTAAGAGACTAGAAGTATTTGAAATGTGGATTTTCAGGAAGCTATTATGTATATGTTGGGTTGAGAAACTCAGAAATGAGGAGATGATAAGCTAAGGTCTGGGAAAGCCAAGGGCAATCATCAGGACCATAAAAAAGGGAAAGCTAAAATATTTTGAACATGTGATGCAACACCCAGAAAAATATGCCACACTTCACTTAATCCTTCAAGGAAATATTGAAGGCAAATGTGGTCCAGAAGAAGAAGAACATCCTGGCTTCAAAATCTAAGGAACTGTTTAGAGTTAGATAAAAGTCAACAGCACTTTTTCACACAGCTGTTGATAATAGGATCAGCAACATGATTGCCAATGTCTAATGGTTGATATGGCACAAGAAGAAGGAGCCACATAATGAGTCATGTGAAGCCCAGAAACAAAGGTCCATGTATCCTACCCCGGTAAATTCAGAAACCAGAGTTAATAGGCCACATAAGGTAAGCAACACCCATCTGATCTGGGCTGGTCTTAAAAAGTTTAAGCAGTCTCCGACTTATTAGTTTTTGAATGGGAATCCAAAACCATCTGAGCAAAAGATAATGGGAAACCACTCTTATCCTGTTACCAAAAATCCTGCATGGTTATGTTGATGTAATCACTGGAGCCAGCCCTGATTTGAAGACCTTTCTTTCTATTTTCAAACACCTTTTCAGTAAGTTAGAACTGTCATTAATTTATTTAATAGAATTAATTAATTCATTTAAGTTTCTCTAGCAGGAAGTGGAATTCTCTTTTCCACTTTTTACCCTCAAGCTGATTATGTTTTCTTACTTTTTTAATTTATTTATTTTTTAATTTTATTAATAAGAATACAACACGGTGCAGCCGTACTGACGTTACAATTTCTATACATATATAAATGTTACTTCACCATTTACAATCCTCTTGTTTGATACATTGTTTACTAATTATTCTAATCATCATAGCTACTTATGTTCCGACCTTGCCTTCTTCTATGCAACCACTGATAAAATTTATTCCATGTTTCATAATATTCAGATTCTCCCTTGTTTTTTAATTCTAGGGTTAACCTGTCCAGATTCTGCACAGGCCATAATTTTCCTTATTATCTCTGCTTCTGGCAGTATGCTTTCCTTCTTCCAGTATTGCACATATATTATTCTAGCCGCTGTCAACACATTTACTATTTGATAAATAAAATCCTTCCTATATCCTTCTGGTATTATCCATAGGAGAAAAAATTCCAGCTTAAATGGAATACACTCTCCCACCATTTGTTCCACCCATGTCTGGATCAGTTTCCAATACTTTTTTGCAGCATTGCAGGTCCACCACATGTGAAAAAATGTGCCTGATACATCTTTGCACTTCCAACAATTTGGAGATAGACTTTTGAACATTATGGAAAGCCTTTCTGGCAGAAGATGCCACCTGTAAAACATAAAGGTTTTCCTTGTATGCCGTGGCCAATGTTATTTTTTTATTGGTGGTCCAAAGCTTTTGCCATTTAGTCAATTCAATATTATAGCCGAATTTTTTTGCCCATGCCACCATTGTTTCTTTTACATGTTCTTCCTCAAGTTTGTATTCTAATAAATATCTATACAATACTTTCATTAATTCATCATCGGTCTACATACGTCAAGGAAAAGATCTTTGCATCATCTCATCTTTCTTTCTTTCCAGAAGGGCAGGAGGAGGGTCCTTCTTGTGCATAGATGAGGCTGAGTCTTTTCTCTTTCATATAGTCTTTGCTGTATTTCTGTCCTGCCAACCACAGCTAGTAATAAAAATATCTCCTTAATTGGAATGTCATGGGTAGACTTCTTTGAATAACACCCTCCAGGCCGGGTACTTCAGGCTGACTGATCAGCATCCTCCTCTCATATAACCCACACCTGTCCTTTTTCACAGTTGGATTCCTTTGACTAGAGACCAGATCCCAAGGTTTGTTTGGGCGTTTTATCTTCAGAGAAAAACAAACCGAATAAGTCCTCAAAGATCTGTACTGCAGAAAGATCTGCCAAATCAAACATATGCTCGAGTCCAGAGCAACAGGAAGTTCTTGCTATAGTGTTCAGGGTCAGCTTGCCTTCTCCTTTTACAATGAGGAGAGATTGGGGGGGTGGTAACAAAACAAGGGGGGCAGAGGAAAGGCAGAAAGCTAGCATGAGTTAGAAGCCACAGTTCCACTTCTAAACACATCAGAGGCTGGATATTCTCAATGCAGACATTAATGTGTCTTTCCACTTTCCAGAGATGTGAAGCAAGTATTCAAACAAACATTAAAAAAAAAAACCTAACCAGTTTGTTTGGAATTTGAAAACAAATTTGGTACCACACATGTAGGGTATTTGTTTTTACCATCTGATAACTTTTGAATTTCAACCTCCCCTACTTGGCTCACTGGGTTTAAGATTAGCAGTACTTTGAACATATTTCATAATGATCATATGATTGGTAACCTGACATTGCACAGTATACATAGTATATCACAAACTCTCTTCTGTGAATGTTTACACATTGGGCACTTCACTTCCTTCTTCATCACCTCCCTGCACCACTAAACTTCTAATCTAGTGCATTAATAATAACCCTAAAAAAAGACTAACTTACTCTATTCACTTTCTCAGCTTGTCACTTGATTGTGGCCAATCACGAGTTTTTTGTAGCATTGCCAATTATTTACTAGTCTACCATAGGTCCTGTTTATTGCTATTAAGAATAAAGAAACTGCATGGCTGTTTTGGACCAGCATATTTGTCGGAATCTTGCTTATCACTTTGACATTGTATCTTATCATATCAGTCCAACACTATTAAAAATGGGTTTTACCCTGAAGAAACCATGTTTTGCCAATGTACAGTTTAGCTTGGCTCCCCACCAAAGCCAGCACTGAGGGAGTTTTGCCTAGGAAGGATTAAGCTTCTATGCCAAATCTCTGGGCATCTCACAAAGCCCAATTATCAGAAGTGGCAATACTACATCATCCCATAAAAGCAAGTCAACAGGCATTTCATCATGCCAAGTATAGAATCGCTTCCAAAGCCCTGTTTTAAAATTCAAAACTATGCCATACTCTTCCTTCATGCTGGCTCTGTTGATATTTTTGCATGACTAAATGTTCCTTCAACCTCACAATAAATACAATTCCATTAATGATTAATTCTATGCAGGTTCATGAATGAGGGTGGGAAGGACCTTACTAAGAGTTAATCATCCCTATAGCAGTAGAAACAAAGATCTGAAAATGAACTGTAATAAATCCTCAGTTAGGAAGTATTTTCCTAATTCACTAACAGAAATTCGTAATTTGCTAATGATTTAGTTCATTAACCTTGAGTCATTCCTGGCTTTGTCATTCCTGCTTAGGTGCTGATGAAGCCTAAAACAGCACTGGAGATGGCTGAATACTTTACCAAGATATCCTGGATAAATTGTGGTGTTATTTCATTTTACTTTTGTATCACTTACTTATTACTTTAATTTTCCAGAGCAATTATGGTCATTATATTAGTTTTAAGTAACAAAAAAGTTATTATCTATATTATAAGATGTATTATAATGTGTCAAGATTTCATGATTTATCCATGTTTCCCAAGAGAATCAAAGGCCTTTACAATTTAAAAGAATATCAAAGCCTCTCTTCAAAGTTGGAGAATTGTACTGCAATTTTATTCATTTATTGACCAATTGACTTGTCAGTTTATTTGTTTTTGCTTTATGAATAACTTCCCTTCCAGTAATAACAAAATGAATATTCAAAACAAATGCAAAGATTGGATTTCAATGTCATATAAATATCAACTATAAACATCAATGTCATATAAACATCAACTATAAATTGCAATAACAATTAAGAATAAGAAATGCATATGCAGGAGGAGAGTAATCTACAAAAATTTTAGGAATTATTAATTAAAACCACTTTTGTACAAGATATACCAGTAAGAACAGTGGTAATGAGTATGAGTTTTTGTCAGCTTTCCAGACGTTTAGATTTATTGTTGGTAGGAATAGCTACAATGACAAGTGTAACTTGTGTTTTCTATTTTTACTGGCATCATAGGTCTATTAAGTCTTTGTTCTTGGAAAATCTGCAAAGGCGAGGGACTTGTGGAGGACAAGAATAAAAACCTCAAGGTAGCTTGCCCAGCTACCTTTCCTTCCATAATTGGAATTCATGGCTTGTTTGTTCTCTAACTTGGGCTGAAAGGAGATGGCCTTTGCAGTGTGTAAATCATGAGAACACCACATAAATGCAAATCCCATCCTATTTTCAGGCCACCAGTCTAATTATGCAACCCATGAGGGAACCTTAAAATGGGCCAGTCTGTAGCCTTGGTGAGAAATATGATCCAATCTTGAATCATCCTTGCCTCAAAATAGATTAGCAAGATAACTTATAAACTGGGTATTCTCACAGTTGCTTTTTTGTTTTCAAATTCTCTCTCAAAACCTGGCTATTATAATGCTAAGTTACAGTTGAACAGCCATGAATTCAAAGGATTTTCCTTTTATTATCCTTCAACCTGGACCTTCTTGATTTAAAATCATCCTAAATCCTTTGCCCCTTATCACATTTTAGTTCAGCAACTCAAAATCCACACTGGGTTCTTATATATCACTTTAATGTATGATCAGATTAGTTTGGTTCTGTCTTACCACACTGGGTGAATCTAGCCATAATAGTTTGTAAGCCATGATTGACAGGTAAACAATTTTGTTACAACTGGGGACCACATTTTGAAAAAAAATTACTAGTGTTTTCAACTATACTATTGGGTCACAATAGTAATAATGCACTAATGCTTCCAGAAGAGGCAGGGTCAGAATTTTCAGTCTAACTTGATGCAATTTTTTCACTATTGTGCAGGAGATTTGTAAATGAAGGAAATTAGAACCCTTCAATGTAAAGGTAAAGGTTATCCTGTCAGTCATGTCCAGCTCTAGGGCATGGTGCTCATCTCCATTTCATGTGGCCAGCATTGCTATATGCCAAATGTGCATGGAACACTATTACCTTCCCATCAAAGTGATATCTATCAACCTACTCACATTTGCATGTTTTCAAACTGCTAGGTGGGCAGAAGAACTTCGATCAAACCAAAGCTTAATACAATTATTTTCATGCAAGATTTTAAAGAAAGAGATAAAGCACGTCCATCAATTACACTGGAAGGCTAGAGGGATTGACTGGAGGTATTCCACCCCAGCCAAGGATAACAAAACCACACATGAAAGCTGAACACAGCCTATCAAACATCAGATGGTAAACCCAAATATTATGTTTCAATACAGTTTATGAACCCAGTCTAAAAAATTTCCTAAGGATCTGTTATGGAATCTGGCAGGGATTGGCTCTCTATCAAGCAAGCACCAACATTTCTCTGGAATTTGTTAACTTATAATACTTTCTTATGTTTCTTCACTGCACCCTCCTTTTTATTCCTTCCCAGAGCACTCTCCAAGTTTTGAGTCAACTTGGTAAAATTCTGTGCCCAAAATACACAGGCAATCTACACAGGTGTGACATCACTATGTTGCTTTCCTCCCATCCACATTATTCTCCTTAAAACTTAAATATTTCTATTCATAGGTGCAGCCTCAGGCTATAGTGGGATAAGGGAGATGCACAATTTGGCATGTAGGCTAAGACAACTGAGATTTATTTCATGGTCACTTTAAAATCAATAAAAATTAAAAACTGCTATAGAGCATCAAAACAGAGCAGAGATGAAATGCTTTAAAATGATAAAATGACTACATTTTCCAAAAATAATAATAATCTGCCTTAAATATGGGAGCAAGGTTGATTAAAACAGCAACTATTTCAACCGTTGTTTTTTAATTTGGATTGAAAAATGCAACTGAACAAAAGTCTTCTCATTCTGTGGTTAAAGTGCAAAATGCCACAGCTACTATAATTCAAAGCAGAATAACTGGGAAATGCAATGGCAATTAGGAAGTGAAGAGAAACTTGGCCCATGACATCCCAGTTGAGTTCACTCCTGAAAATACAAGGAGACATAAAAGGAGGGCATGGACTTCTCATTGATGTTCTTTTACCTGAGAAGAAAAAAATTCATTGAGCCAATTTTTCTAATCTTGAGCTGTCCATATTCTTGCATTATAACTCCCAGAGCTCCCAGTCAGTATTGTCAATAGCTTGCTATCTGTGAATGACAGGATTGGTCTTCTAACACATCTAGGGAACACCTGGGTGGAAGACCTGGCTGGCAATCAGGAGGATGTGAAGTCTGCCAATGTTCTGCCGTCTTGTCATAGGTAAAGCCAGTGAGAGTTTGTTATGTTTGCTTGCCTTTTCTGTTTCCTGTATTTTAACTTTATTCCAAAAAATAAAAGAACATTCCACAGAGAGCTTTTCATAACCTGAATGAGTCTTCTTATGCTTTCCAAGCAAGCACTTCATCAGCTACATATTGTGCTCTGCCAAGTGCTTGACAACACTCCTGTTTTTGCAGTCTCAGGCAAGCCGTTAAAGCAGAAAGTTTATCAAATCCCTGGTGGGCTGCCATACCCGAGTAGCATACTTCACTTAGCTTGATGGTCAAAGGGAGCAGCTTTTCAATGTTTCATTCATCAGTATAGTTCATCAAAGCGTCTCTCATTATACTCCATGTCCACTGAGGATAATTCCTGGGCTTGGCACCATTCTGATTGGGACATGGGACTCCACATAACTGGAGGTCAAAGAAGGATGAAGAGTTGCATCTTTTCATACCTATATGTGACATTGTGTCAAAGGGCAGGCCTGGGTCATTATATCATCATATATTTAGTCACTTTGGTAACATTATGGCAGGTGCTAATATTTAAGGCACTCCTAGCCAAGTATTGTATTATTTCAGTTCAATTGCTTTCAGATGATCTAGTCTTATTTCTGCTAACCTCCAATTGTTGACTACAATGCTTTCATGGCTGAACTTGTATGAGGAGAAAAGAGAAACAGGGTGAAGAATAACAGCCATACTTGAGTGAAATGACCAGCTTTGCTGTGTTTCTTTTACTACATAAACTGAACCATCAATAAATCATTTCAGGCATCTGGACATAGCTGAAGCCATGAGACTTGATATGTCTAGAGCTGATTCCAAATGGGTTGAATCAGTCTGTCTAAAGGTGCCTTTGTCTCTTTGAATTTATTCAGGCAGTTGACCAAAAGAACTTTGGCAATATATTCACTTGAATTGTGAATTTAAAAATATGATAAACAGAAAATATAAACTACAATCCTCTAGGCATTTGTCTTTGAACAGTTCCTGGTGAATTCACTTTGGTTTCTGATTTAAAATTGCACAGGATTTATTCTACATGTATTGGGTGTCTGATTGCAATAGAAAACTACAAATTATAATAAATACAATAATTGAGATGACAGCAGTACAGATTCATCTAAATCTATTGCATAGTAACAGTAGTTTTATTTATTAAGCATGCATAACGAAACACAGTGAATAGAATAAGATAACAATTGAAACAATACATTGTAATAAATCAGCATAACATAGTACAAAATTAGGAGCCTATAAACTAAAAAATCCATAACAGATAATAATAACCTTTATATATTTAAAATGACAGGTAAGACTTCTAAATTTTTAAATCAACTTTGGGGGAAGGTCATGGAACTTTTAAAATTTCAGAGATCTGATTCCACATCTAAGCCTGGTGGGAATCTATTCCACAAAACTGGATCCAGAAGCAAAAAATAAAAAAATAAAATTTAGTAGGATGTGACTATTCTTGTAGTATATGGCAGAACCAAATGACCTTGGCCCCCAAAACTGACCAAGCATGCAAAGATGTGTGCCATTATCAGGACGTTCAAATAACTGGTTGTAATGTGTCAATACAATCTATACTGGCATCTTTCTCAAATACCCAAACATGGTAATGCCTGGCAATAAAAAGAGATGGTGCAAAAGAAAGAATGATACTAATTTTACTATTCTGCAATAGTAAAACATAGTATTGTTCTACACATAAATTAAAGGGTGGAATGGTAATCCAGACCAACAAGCCACTATAAAAATTCAACTGTGATACCCAAGCAGGGAGTGAACTCAAAGCTTAGCCATTTCAATAGTGAGAAACCCTTGAATACTGTACTGCAAATGTCCGGTAAATGGATGTAACTGATTAAAACAGTTTTTTTTCAGTGAAGGACACTGATTTGCCCCTCACAGTTGAGGAAACCCGTAACTTGAGACTTTGAAACACAGAGGAAGAAATGGATTTGAAAGAACATGTTTGGTCTCCTTTATTTATGAAAACAGTGTTGTAGGTTAATGAATAAGAGTAAAAAGTGTGCATTGGCAATGACATTTTATTTGCATCTCCAGAAATGATTTAGCTCAGGCTGCCAGGTAACAGGAAGAGCCACTTAACTGATCACAGGGTAATTATATATCACAAAAGACCCAACATTCAAGGGACAGAGTTTATGGCTTTTTAAAAGCTTTCATGGCTAAGTCCATAAAGGACACTCACTCAAATCAGCCACTAGCACTTTGTAAGTCCTTGCCATGGAATTGAGCAACACACAGTGTGTATGAGTCCCCACCTACTCCCTTTAGCCCTACCTTGTATCCCATGAATCCTTGCATCGAAAGAATACAGGCATTACATTAATAGCTTCTTCTCCTTTGGCTAGACAGTCAGCAGTTGGCCTGACTTTGTTCCTGCAATGAATCAATTTTGGGAGTCTTGTTCTACAACTGCCAAGCTTTGGCAGTGAGTTTTGTAGTGGATGTGTCCTTTTATTTTTAGCAACTCTACACCTCTGTCTCATTTCCTAGGAGAACTGACAAGGCAGGCTTGACCATTAATTATCAGTTTATTAGCTTTCTAAGACCCATAACATTGGTGACTGGAAGAGGGTTGTTAGATTCATAATTTGACAGAATTTGGAATTAAAACTCTCCCTTTGTTGTCCTGTTACTGACTTGGTTATCAGTTCAAACAACCTAATGGATGAGTTGGATGAAGCTAGCTTGTGTCCAGAACAAGAGTAAAAATAGCTACTGGAGAGATGACAGCTCAAATGGAAAAGTAAGTAGCATTGGAAGGACTAAGCCTCCATATTAACCCCATTTTTATTGAAAGCAGAGTTCTGCTTTCAGAGGGCTTTATTAAACAATATGAACTATTTCGAGGGTCATGAACATAAGCTATTCTGAGAGTCTTCTTACACTGGCGTTCAATTGATGCTTCTTCTAAGTCTTTTCTTTGAAGAATCCTTGCAGGTCAGCTTTGTGTAAATATTTCTTTAACCATATCCATCCCATCTGAACGCATCATTTTCCCCCAATTACCCTGGGGGTCACCTTCCACTTACCATGCAAAGATTAATTTTCTGGCTGTCTTTAATGCAACTCAAGGCACAAGGAAAGTTGCTATAAATGATGGGAGAGGCTGACAGGCACCCTTATGGTGTCACAGATGAGGATACTATAGAGCTCAGAAACCATTCTATAAAGTTCATCCAAGCTGCTCTGGATGCAAACAACTCTAGGCCTCCATGTCTCTAATCTGGAGCACAGGGTTGCTTGAAATCTCAATTATTTATGTGTTCATGCTATGGGTTAATGCTGACTGACACTAAAACACAGCCTAGATTTAGCTTCATAAAAATTTTATCCCCAGTATGAACAGCAAGTTTTTCCCTGGTTTTAGTGGATGGAAATGGCCAGCTAGAAAGCTTAGACAAGCCCACCCTTCTGCTAGGACAAAAATCTTGGAGCTCAGTTACCATGGCAACTGGCCATAATTTTTAATTCCCTTCCTAGTTACATCTGCACAGGGAAAAATAAATTTTCTTGCTTTCATAATAACTGTCCATCTACTTGAAGCCAAGGGCCAGTTTCATAGTATTTTTTTCCTTGTGATGGTACAAAGTGGATGTACATGGCTGATCTATTGTCTAAATGTAATGGTCTGGGAAAATGTAGCTGAAAATGTAGTGTACCCTGGCAAAAATATATTAAATGTCTCATAAAGCTGTAGACTTAGCACAACATGAGATATGGAAAATGAATAGTAGCACATAGGTTAGTCACTTTACCTTTCACTGCAAACAAGAGGGAGAAAAATCCCATATTAGAATTTAAAACAAAACATGGCACTAGGAAAATGTTTAGATAGTTCAGGAATATACAAGGTCTTGATCATATTTAGGAGAAAATTAAATCTAATGCTATCCATGCTCATATTTCATATCTGTCAGCTTGCAAAAGTTCTTCCTATTGTAAAAGAGATGGTCAAACAGCACAGTGAGTTGTTATTTTCAAACCACCTTCATTGGTCCTTCATTTGCAAACACTCTGTTACTTTTGGATGTAGTTCATACAACTATTAGGTAAGAGTTCCTCAGTCTTCATGCAAAACCATGAAGAAATCAGTCTCCTGCTCTGCTTGCATCCCTGCAAACTGATGTTAGACAACCAAGATGGCCAATCAGAACCACCACTATGGGAAATCTTGAAGGACACTTACCAATGTCCTTTACTTCTGGCTTTCTCCCATTTGCTGCAGTGAGAATGAAAATTGTTTCAGAGAGAAGTAGCTTCTTAAGAAATTCAATTTTGTGGGACTCCCCCTAGACACTCTGAGTAAAAGGAAGAGTAAATCTTTCTTCACATTCAGTGGCAAATTGGGAGGAAATTAGTTTAACCTAAACAGCCACAAAACTGGGGCTGAAATTAGCCTTCTCTAATCCTATATCTGAGTAGGTTTAGTTATTCACATGAAACTAATCCCACTTGTCATTCAGTTAATCACAGAGCCATTGAATTATAAAATAAAAAAAATCATAAGGACAATTTTAAGCCAAACTCCCTGCTCCATGCAGAAATTCAGATAGATAATCTATTGTTTGAACATAGCTAATGAAGAGAACCCCATCATCTTTGATTAATTGACTCCATTATCAAATTGCTATTATGTTGTAACATTCAATTGGAATCTCCTTCTTATGATTCAGATTCAGTATTCTATAGCCTGCATTGTAGGAGTTAAGTATTAGCTATCCTACACTGTTGTTTCTATCCACTGATTAACCTCCCTCATCTTATCCAAGTCATTAATACAAAGATGAAAACTCTTTTAATAGGCACCCCACTTGATATTACAAGTGGATAAATAAATAATGAGCACTTGTTGGATGTATTTCTTACCTGTTATGGATTCCAAGGAATTGATATGTCATTCATCTTATACTTAAAGTCATCTTAAATCAAGCTTAATTTCTAGAGATTGCATGGACATATCCATAGCAACAATATAAAAGTCATGTTCCATTGTCCTTTCCTAGGATTATTTTTCCAACTTCTCAGTTTACTGTAGTGCTGGTTGTTTTGCTGGAAGATTGCAAGGAGGAATTATATAGTGGTTCATACCTCTGTCCCTTAGGTACAAAGAACTCCATATGATTTTATATATTCATGTTATGGTTCTGTCTTGTAATGCAAAAGTGAACAAACATTAATTTTACTGATTAAATTATCATACTTAGGTTGTTTTGCCCTGTCCTTTACCCATAGAATGAAATGATCTTTCTCATCTCCAATCCAATTAACTTTGTGAAACCTTAATGGTCTTGTTCATGACAGAAATCTTCAACATTAAATCTTGATGGTCTTACTCTTGGCAGGAGGACAAAGCATTCCAAGATAAGATAGACTTGTCTCCTTTGTCCTTAGCAAAAATCCAGTGAGATGAGACTATCGAAAAGCAAGCATGCTTAATTATCATGCAGACTCTGCATACGCTGTTCAAAAAGTTCCAAAGGGTAGAACTTTGATGTAGATCTACCTAGAATTGTGCTGCCATCCCATCATCTCTTGGGTTCTCTTACTGGCAGAAGGAGATAAAGCTTTTCTTTTTTCATCTTATTGTATTCTTCAATATTCCTGAATGTTCTTTTATTTATTTTATTTGATTTATTTGATTTGTCAATCACTTGCAAGATAATAGGCATAAGTATAAACGTGAGTAAGAATACAGGAAATTTAGGTATGAATAAATGGGGACAATAGGACAGGGACGGTAGGCACGATCGTACACTTATGCATGCTCCTTACAGACCTCTTAGGAATGGGGTGAGGTCAATAGTGGATAGTTTAAGGTTAAAGGGGGGGGGTTAGAGGATGTAACAACAGTGTCAGGTAGTGCATTCCGGGCATTGACCACTCTGTTGCTGAAGTCGTACTTTCTGCAATCAAGTTTGGAGTGGTTTACATTGAGTTTGCATCTGTTGTGTGCTCTTGTGTTGTTGTGGTTGAAGCTGAAGTAGTCATTGACTGGTAGGACATTGTAGCAGATAATTTTGTGTTCTACGCTTAAGTCCAAACATAGGTGACATAGTTCAATTAATTTCTCCTGTTATGTTGTTTTCTTATATTGTCTTGCAAAAGCCTTAAACACTTATACTGTGGAATGATTGCTTCTGAATTTTTTTTAAAAAAGTGACTCAACTCTGCTGGGCTGGAGACAGGGTAATATACCTACCCTACATGCTTCATATTTCCTCATGATCTCCCATTCAAGTATTACCCAGATCCAGCCCTGCATAGCTTTTTCAAGATCATCCAAGCTTTTTCAAGATCACTACCAGCTGTACTTAATGAGCTTGTTAATCAGCATATCATGGGTAGATTTTCAAATACATCTCTGAAATCAAGACATTTTCTGACTATAGGATTCCTACAATCTTACAAAATGATTAACTGATCAAAACATGAAATAAAATGAGTCTGACAGGACCATTTTAAAAAAATTATCCATGCTGAATTTTAATAATTGTATTATTTTACATTTGCTTTCAAATTTATCTGTTCATTATACATGGAGGAATATCCTCTGTTATCAATGTTAATAGTTTTATAGTTCAGAATTTTTCCCTTTTTGAAATTGGGAATATTTGTCCACCTCCAATCAGCAGATATTTCATCTTTCAGGATTTATCAAAGATAATGGATAGGTACTATTAGATGAGCCACAAGTTCCTTCAATATCCTATGATGCAACCTATTTGATTCTGGAGCTTGTACTCATTCGAGATACAAAAATCATATTTAAGGAAAATGTTGATTAAGTTCCAAATTACCTCTTTGCCACATGCAGCTAGCAACTGACTTACATATTTCTTTATCTTCTTTTAAGGAGAAAGGGAAACTATTAGGAAGGTAATGCATATGCATGTTTTTTTTCACATTATAGTATTGTAATATTGTTCTCTACTAATGTTCTGACCTAGGCTTCTCAAGATCATGAAGCAGACTCCTTGTCCCTTTTATTTAGGTTAAAGTGAATTCCTCTCTAGCAAAGTCCTAGCAAACAGTCTTTCATTCATGAGATTTCACAATTACAGACCTTTATCAGGCTTGGAGAGTTGCCAGGCCGATATCTTCCAAATGCCACGCTGTAGCAGAAATTACTTGGCTAGAAGTCAGGAACAGATCTTCACCCTAATAAATTGAACTAATTGTCTCCTGCAAACCCTACTCCCCTTTTGCTCGTCTTTATTCCCTATGGGAGGGCCATTCAATGTCCACCTGTGCCCTTACTCCCAAGTCGACCCTTGTTTCTTAACTGTTCTCTTTTCCTGGCAGCTCTGCACATGCGCACACTGGGAATAGGCTCCAGCTGTTCTTCTGCCCCATTGATCTCTGACTCTGAAGGCAGCTGATAACTGTCAGATGGCCCTGGCCCCATCTCTGCCTCTGATGCAGAGCACTCGTCAGACCTTCCCCAGACTCCAGGACTGGTCCTCCCCAACCTCCTCACTGTCCAAGTCTGCCACCAGCTCCGCTGGCCTCTGGCAGGTCACAACAACTAGCATCAGAATAGTTTTATATTTATCCAGGAACAATTTAATAGTAAAAGCATGAGGTCACCATAGCAAAAAGACAGTTGGAGACAGATATAACTAAATTCTCTGTCTCACAGAGATGTAGAGTTTTCAAGTAAGACTGAGAAAATCTCTAATAATAAAGCTGACAGTGTAGAACAAGCTTGTTTTGGATAACAAGTATAAATTCTCCCAAAAGGTTTTGCTTTTTAACTACTGTGAAAACTTTCAGGACGTGTTTACCCAGATCAGGAAAGCCAGTGTAAAAAAAATGGTGCTAGTGGCTATCATTGCTTTTTATTAACGCCCCCCCCCCCACAAAAAATATATATATCAGAAAACCAGGTGCATCTTTCCATCCATAACTTCTTTTCCAAATCTGATAAAGCAATACATTGATAGCAAGTTATCAGAATTGCAATAACCATTTGCTAGACTGTTTGGAAAGTTTTCACTTATATCAACTATAGATTTAGCTAGGATGGATTTGAAAGCATCTGGATAGGAAGCAGATTGAGGGAGACCCAAGCTCACATACATTTCACAGCCCAGTTTAGCAAGAGGAAACATGATGGTGACAACAGGAATTTGGAGAGAGAACCTCAGAATTAATCAGCTCTCAGAACCTGCTTCATCTCTCCCATTATGCCATCACATAAACAAGATGTACCTAAAAAACCCCAAATCTCCATCTCTGCAGTATTGGGGAGATGTCTGGGAAATAAGACAGTTCAATGATTGTCTCTAATGGAGAATGCCTTCTAATAACAAGAAACATTTTTTGAAAAAAAAAATATTCCTGGTTGGATATAATGATCACCCAACTGGTAGCTGGCCAAGCATGAGCTTTTGCAACTAATCAATGCTCTGAAAGTACCAATCACCCACAAACTGAAAGGGCAGAAGCACCGTACAAGTTCTGGGGTAGTGCCTGCTAAAAGAACATACATTTTTATGCTAAGCACATTTCTGTAGCAAGCTGTGCATTTTTTGGCCATGCGATAGCCATGCTAATCAGGTTATTCAATTCACAAATAGCCTCTCAAGGATTTGTAATATTACACTCATATTTGAGGGGGGGGAGGAAACTCCCACTTGAACTCTATTATTTATGGCACTCTTACAGCACAATCTCATTACGTAGGCAACAGCGTGGTTCTTTAGTACAATATAGTGCCTGGAAACCCTTTTATCCCCATCTACCTAGCAGCCAGCCTCCTGTGAGTTGCCATTTTGTGAATATTAAAGACTGAAACATAATGGCCCCCAAAGAATATCTTTTCCAATTAGCTCACTGGTTGCCAGCATCAGGTGTACTGAATTAGTAAAATTGGCTTGTAATACATTTCTTTGAAGTCCTCATTAATCCTGTCCTTGGATTTGAACTTTGGAGGTGTTTCCCTGTCAAATCTGGATTTTGGTAATGTCAAAACAACTGATTAGCTCTCTCAGCTTGAAGGAAGTGGAAAGGGGATAGCAGAGGAGGGTAGCGGGGGTGGGTGTTGGATTTCATGAAAAGGCTTATTTGCCTACTCATTTAGCATGACCAAATGGGAGACCAGCCAAGAAGGGCAATGCACTGGCAACAGTCCAGAGTTCCTGTCTTGTTAGGGATTTCCATAGCAAATGGCAAAACTGCCCTCATACTAATAGCCAGCCAGCCAAGCAATTTGGTTGGCTTCCACTAAAAATAGGGCAATATCCCACAAGCCTCCACAGCAAGCCGCTTCAAATCACGATGGCATTGTTTAGAGTACCAGAAGTCTTCCTCCGGGTATGCCTAATCAAATGCAAAGAGTCACTCCAAAGAGGGCCACCTGCCAACTAATGTGCCTGCAGAAAAAATGATTTCTCCTTTCCAAAAATATGAGAACCAGCCACACTCAAGGGCCTCAGAGACTAGCTTTGTAGTCTATCTCAGTAAGTTCCATCCACCCTCTGTCAGCCTGTCCAATATAATGAGGAAAAGAAAGAAATGGTTGGTGGAAATCCAAGGCCTACGAGTTATTACCACAAACAGAACAAGGTGGGAAGGATTTATCCTTACAGTCACCAGAAGTTCAAGCTGACTTTAATAGTATAATGACCACTTGATGTTCAGATTAGCAAGCTAGCAGAGTGCTGTAAAAGATAGCGCGGTGGGGGCAGGGGTTTAATGTCTGTCTGAAAATGCCTTTCTAATCTAACAAAACTATGCTAGTACTTTGATGGGGGAACACTTGGAAGTCCCAAGGCAGTAAGCTAAATTAGGAAGTTGAGGGGGTCAACAACTGGCTATAAGAGGGAAATTGCATATATTTATATAATTTCTCCGAAGAGAGAGTTAAAAGAAAGATGGGAATCAGAAGAATTTAATGCTAAACTCCTTATGGAAGTATTTGAGAAAAAGTTTTCCAAGTTACATGATGTGCTACAAGAGATAAATTAAAAATTAAAAAGTATTAGCAAAACAGAGTTAACATCGAAAGAAGATGTTAAAAATATACACATTACATTGGACGAGACAGATACAAAATTAGATTTATTGGACCTCACTTTATATATTGACGTCAGCTTTATCAACGAAACAAGCTGCAGCCTAAAAGCAGAAGCTGCCTAGTATTCTCAAATCTGTAATTAGAAAGGGATATGTCTAATTTTAAAACATCCCAATTGCAAGGAATGTAATTGGGCTTCTTTGGAGAACTGCAAAACAAACAGCATGCAAAATTTCTGGTTGCATTTTGGATGCATGATTCAAAGAAACCAATTTTCATGTTCACAGAACAATTTAAAAACCAGCAATGGGAGGAAAGATATTCAGACTGGCCAATGTGTAGTCAGTGAACCACTGTTTCAGTCCTAAAATGAAAATTTGTGGGACTAAATTTTGTCATAAATGCATCCTTGAAAACCTTGCTCCCATTATGTCATGGTTTGGCATTATGGAATGTTGTTTATGCTGATTATTGGTAATCCATTTTTTCAAAAAGCAATGCAGATAAGCATAAAATAAAACCAACTTTCTAGAATGAAATATAATTTATTGGTGGGCTTAAACATCTATTTGTTGTCATCCTCCTTTTTGATATTACATATTAGGCTACATCTATGAACTTGAAAAAAACAACAACAGGTAAGTACTTCAGCAAGTACTGTTACTATGTGTCATGCTTTTTAAAAAAAAAAATCTTCTATTTTAACATCTTCATATATCTTTAAAGGCATGAAAATGCTAGGACAATTTTTGGCAACGTCTTTGCAAAGTTCTTGAGGCCATGTTCATACTTTCCGAAAACCTCCATGAGTCCTAAAGTGGCCTCACTTTTTCATGTCGAAATCAAGGTTCTCATTTTCATCTGGAATGTTGAAGACAAATGAGAGAGTGTGTTTCTGTAACTTCTTCTGGCCACCAAAGTCTCTACAGGCTTTCTCTCTAACCTTTGTTCTCTATTTGATTCTGGTAATAACCTTGTGAGCTCTGAGGGCATTCACATACCCATGTTTTAGAACCAGCATCAAACCTGATTGATCTCTTGTCATCATTTGTTTTGGGGAACAGATCAGTTTCTGATGCCACTCAGTTTTATTAGATACTGCACCAAAACTGGTATTTTTGTTTCAACCCTTCCACTTCGTATATACTTTGTGGACTCTTTTGGACCAGCAGACTTGCAAAGCTGCTATTGCTTATCTTATTCTCCTTTTCTCTCCATAACTCTGCCTAACAATAATAAACAACCAAATGGAAGCGTGATGGTGATTTATTTGGCTTTGCTCCTACTGCATATGTATATTTAAAAGGGAAAAGAAAGATATGAAAATGAAACTGTCTTTTTTTATATGTACTTCATGTACTACATAGGATTTTTGTAAGCCTGGACAGAGCTTCAAAGGGGGAGGGGCTTCTCTTCAATGATTCTTTACTACAACATGAAGTATCACTTTAAACGGGCCTAGGGAATCAATACACACACATCTTCTGAAACAAAGTGAAATTGATGCACTAGCTTGCTTCATGTCACTTTGATGACTTTCTCAGACACTTCCAAGTGCAGAAACCTCTTTCTGCTATAGAATGTGCGAGAAGATGTGGGCAGAGTGGAGCAAAATGCCTCAGTGAGGGATAGAGTGTCATCACCTTTGCACAGTAAAGCATTTACCAAGAAACAATTATGGCTGCCATGTGCAGGCGTGAGTCTTAGGAACATAGTTCCAGATTGTATATTCATTTCTTCTATTGAAACCCTGTTGAATTTATTCAGCTTTATATATTTTTATTTCATTGCCTTTTATGCTTTTTTGAGATTTACACAAAGAGTGATTGGTCTTGTTGGATTCGAAGTATAACAAATAAGAAAATAATGAAGTCTGTTATAATAAGGACAAGTATATACAAGGGTCTCAGGATGTACATGGTGACAAAGCATAGGATATCCAATGAGATTTACTTCTAAGTAAAAGTTAAGTTACAAGATACAGTATATAGAAGCCCTCATCTTTCTCATTAAGAAGAGCCTTTTGTGACTACTGGTAAAAAACTGGCATTTCTTGGGATAAAGTATTTTCAGTAGATCAAGTTAAACCAGAAATCATTTGGAGCCTGCCGTGTTGTTTCTGGCCTGTTGCAAAGCCTCTATTTCAGCAAAATTTACAGGCTCCGAGCTGGGATGAAGGGGGGTGCTCTGCAGTTATTTAGTAACTTCTCAGTTCAATGATTTGCGAGGTCAGATGTCTTTGGTTCTGCCAATTCTGGGCAGGCTATAAACTACAAAAAAGAAGTGGAGGGGTGGATGCAGAAATACTACCCTGCACCTAGGGTTTTATTTGCAGGATTCAGAAAGCAACAGGTCCCCTATCTTCTCTGTCAGAAAATCCCAAACTTTTTTGATAGCCAGTTTGTATTTATTTTCAGGGTGGATGATTATGTAGAATATGATCTGAAAACCAGAGATCTGAGCAATCATACCAGTTTGGGAATGGGTTTCTTGCTGAAGAAGGGACTTGGAAGGGAAAGAAAGAAAATAGGGATGCAGAGATAGCAATAGCAATACAATTTAGGCTTATATGTTGCCCCATAGAATTTTACGGCACTCTCTGGGTGGTTTACAATGCAGAAGCATTATTTGCATGTTGACCTCAACAATCTGGGTCCTTATTTTACCAACCTTGGAAAGATGGAAGGCTGAGTCAACTGTCAGGATTGAACTCCAGGCTGTGAGAAGAATTAGCCTGCAATACTGTATTCTATGCATTGCACCACCAAGATCTGATGAGAATATTCTTCTAATGCAAGACTGATAAGGGATTGTATTACACAAACATGTGAAAGAAGGGTGGCCCATGCTTACTTGAGCATATTGCTATCTGTTGGGTTGAACCATTTAGTAAACCAAAGAGAGTAAATAGCTGCAGTTGATTCTATTTCTGAATCACCTTCAAAGATGACAGAACTGCACCCTGGTGCCTTTGAGGCTGCCCTCCAATGACCCACAATCAAATATGATGGAGAAATCATCCCAATAGAAGTATGGATTCTCATTATTCACCCCTGCGGTTAACACTTCATAGGTTCCCAATATGTCTACAGCCATCATTCTACCACAACTTTCAGAAGACAGAATTATACACCAGTTGTGCTTTATATGCACTTGGTTCTACTGACCAAAAAAGGAGTAAAAAAAATGAAGTAGCCATTTCAGGTGAAAGATATTGGGGAAGAGGGACAAGTGTAGCATCCCTCTGCAAATGCAGAGATGCAAACAACCTACCTACTTACCATTCTTACCTTCTGTGCCCTTGATCTGGCAGTATTTGTTTACCACTGCCCTGGATTGTCTGGCTTGCCTAGGTCACCTTCTCCGAATACATGCCAGGCGGCATGAGCTTCTGAATGAAAAAGCAGGCAGAGAGGCAGTCTGTTCAGCTGCCCTTGTAGTTCCCATATTCGCTGTATTTTTGGAACAGATAACAAGGAACAACTGTCATAAGGAGTGAGTGCCAATGAGATCCTGGGGGTCAGACATTTGTGTATAGTCAGGGATGTTACCCATCCATTAGTATGATGAAAAAAGATGACTCTTTAATTAGTTGTGCTTGTAGATCTGAGCAAAGGAAGATGTCATTCCCAGTAATAAAAAAGTATTGCTTGACCCTCTTGCATTGTTAGGGATGACAGAGGATTCTTGTGAAGGCATCTGTAATGCTCCTCAGAACTATTCCACCAAAAAGTCTTTTCATATTATAATCAACCCAAAATGTATATATTCTACTCCAAAGTGACATTTTGAAATGAAAAAAAAACAACATTTAAGTTCTATGTTTTTAAATCTGGCTTGTAGAGAACTGGCTTCTTCCTAATATAACAAAGAAAAATCCCATATTTTACATTGCAAAGGTTTTTTTTTTAATGAATAAGGGTTAACTATTAAATAGAAACAGAACACTTGACTTGTTCTAAACTATCCAGTTCACAGGGCGAAGGAATAAAACTTTGCACTAAGCTAGGATTCAGCTGACTAGAATGCACAGCTTCCATTTCACTGGTAAAGCCAAGCCTTCAGGATATGCTTACATATGGCAGGAATATGTGCCACAAAATGACTCTCAAATCATTCTTGGCAAAACTATCTATTTAGCTTCCAACTTCTCTTCAGTCTGGCTCTGGGGGGAATCTCCCTTTCTTCCTGATTTGTGATAGCTTATTGGGGCTTCATTTGCAATTTATTGGGGCTTCATTTGCAATTTTAAGAGAAATTGAACATAATTAGAAGCAGAACCTGTGGAGCTTTTGACTGTACTGCCAAGAGCCTGGAAGATCAAGGCTACTATTGTTCATCTATAGGAGGAAAATCCAAATCTCCTTTAAACAGAGGCAGTGAGTTATTACATTGAGTACTGAATGATTCCAAGTTGCTGGTTCTCTATCTTCATTCAGCAATGCATATTTTCTTTGGCTAGTTGGCCTTTGTCTTCTGTGATAAACCTGATGTCTAGAAAATAGTGGGGGGGGGGCTAACTTTCTGTGACTCTTTGAGTGGCTGTGGCTTGACCCTGCAAGGGGCAAGCAGCAATGTGATGACATCATCCCAAAAGTCAAGGAGAGGATTGTAAGGTTACTTCTATGCTGAAGAGTTTTTAAAAACGTTTTTAAAGCCATGTCACACACTTCTTTGCACAGTGGCTCCAAAGAGGCAGTTTATATAGGATAGCTAGAAGAAATAGTGGTGGAAAATCTGGAAAGATCTATCAGAGTCCCAGTCACAAAGAAGAATTGGCTGATAACTTAAAGATTTTTATGGCAAGGTAGTTCTTTAAAATAGGATAGAGATACGTCTTCTGGGATTCCCCATAAAGAGAACTACAAAGCAGCAGGTGGCTTAGGGATTCCACAGAGCCATCTCCACAGGGGCATAAATGCTGCTAAAGGGAAATGTTTTTATACTGCCCCCCATGGACTCTGAGTTGTACATTTAACCTAGCCAAGGTGAAGACCTGAAAAAATTTCAAAATTAGAACTGAGGAGAGATAAGACAACGGTATACATTCATTTGAGGGACAACACGCACTCACACACGCACACACACATGTATAATTTCAAATCAGTTTTTAACTCCTGGTGACTGCTTGGACTTGTCTTTCAAAGGTGCCTCCTAGAGCTGAGAGAAAATGATTGGTCCACTGTCATATTTTAGCTGGCTTTCTTTCCAAGATGGGACTAGAACTTGGTCTCCTGGTTTCTAGCCTGATACCTTAACTACTACACCAAACTGGCTTTTGCTTAACATGGAAGTCCTGGCATTTTCAAATCTCAATGGGCAAAAAAAAGTCCTAAGGACTGAAATTTGCTATGAATTTTAGTTAACCAAGTTGATTTAAAATAGTATCGGGAAAACCAGTGGAACCAGACCTACAGGAGGAAAAAAAAATTTAACCATAAATTAAGGAGATAAAATCAAGCTGTGGCAAAACCAAAGCTATCTCTAACTGTAACGTGGTATTCTTGATGCATCTTGCAACTACAAGGAGAGCTCTTACTCATTTAGAACAGACAGCTTCCAGGGTATTTAAGTCTGTGAGAAAAAAAACAACCCGAACACAATAAAGAAACTGAGAAACAACCTTTACAGAAAAAAAAAACCCCAGAAATAAAATGTGCCTCCTTGGAATGGAAGAATCCTAAGATACCCATGGAGCTACACTGGACAACATTTGTCCCAAAAGTGAAATGTATGCTTCAAGATAAGGAAGCCTGGAGCTGCACCCCAAGATAGTCATAAAAATGTACGTAATCTACTGGGGGCCTATTAATTTGCCATTTATGTATTCTATTGTTGTGTTGTGCAAAGACCAGTACTTTAGTTTTCTTAATAATTTACAACATGTTGTTCTTTTAAGCAATAGGAAGCCAATGCTCTCAATGCGTTTCTTATTCCCACCTGGGAGATAGACAAAATTACTACATCATCTGCATACAGGGCTATCTTCTCAGATATTACATCAATAAACCATTGTGTATTACATTTCCTTTGATGCCTATTGCATGATTTCCTTGGATGCCTATTGCATGATCATGCGTCAAGTAAATAGGCAAATGGGAATGTCACATATGCATAGAATAATATGTAACATTTGTTTTGGAATTACCAAGAAGATGTTTCATCTCTTTGCTACTGCCTCCTGCATATGTTTTTTTTTAATAAGGATGTCTCTTTTATTAATTGGGGGGGAGGGGAACCACATTCACATACATGAATTTTAAAATAGCCTTAAATGCCAGATGGTAAAAACAAACTATTAAAGAGACCAGTACTAATGGGAATTTTCTAATGGGGAATGATGGACTGAAGTAGACCAACCTAAGAGTGAAAAGTGTTTACAGAATCTCTAAAACATCCAGATATTGGGATTTTTATACAGCAAGGGCAGATCATTCCAAAGGACAGATATCATCACAAAGAAAGCTTAACTGTGTTCTTTTGCCAAGTCACAATTCACAAGTCATGCCTTGGACAGCAGGGCTTTCCTGAAGACCATAAATGCCTGGGGTTGAGAGTGTAAATGAAGGCTATCAGATTAACAGGAAGGAGATATATGCTACCTTTAGAGAAATAAATAATACTTTTATAATAATAAATACCTTTAGAGAAATAAATAATAATCACCTGTAAAGTCATGGAATCAATTATTAACCAATCCATTATCCTCCACTTAGAGACAAACAACCTACTCTCCAATAAACAATTTGGTTTCAGAAAAAAACTATCCTGTAATCTGCAACTCTTACACTGCAAAAACATATGGACGACACAACTCGACCAGGGCAAAGCAATAGATGCAATCTACATAGACTTCTGTAAAGCCTTTGATTCAGTGGTACACGACAAACTACTCCTAAAAATAAAATCCTATGGTATCTCTGGACAACTGAATAACTGGATAGAAGCATTCCTGTCAAACAGACAACAAATGGTCAAAATCAGGAGCGTCCTATCAAATCCAGTATCTGTCAATAGTGGTGTCCCCCAGGGCAGTGTTCTAGGACCAACTCTCTTCATACTCTACATAAATGACCTCTGCGATCATATTAAGAGCAATTGCGTTCTTTTCGCTGATGATGTAAAGCTGTTCAATACCACAGACAATACTGCTACCCTTCAAAAAGATCTCGACTATGTATCCGAATGGTCAAACAAATGGCAACTTCAAATCTCAACAAATAAATGCTCTGTCTTACATATTGGCAAAAAAAATCAGAAAATAAAATACAAGCTGAATAGTCAAGAACTTGTTGATGACCCAAGCTCTGTAAAGGACCTTGGAATACTCACCTCTAATGATCTAAGTGCTAGAGCCCACTGCAACTACATAGCCAAAAAGGCATTAAGAGTTGTTAACCTAATCCTACGTAGCTTTTTCTCTGGTAATATCACACTACTAACCAGAGCATACAAAACATTTGCTAGACCAATACTCGAATACAGTTCATCAGTCTGGAACCCTCATTACGTATCTGATATTAGCACAATTGAGAAAGTCCAGAAATATTTCACAAGGAGAGTTCTCCACTCTTCTACTCGTTGTAGAATACCTTATGCCACCAGACTTGAAATTCTAGAACTAGAAAACCTTGAATTACGCCGTCTTCAGTCTGACTTAAGCATGGTATATAAAATCATACATTGCAATGTCCTACCTGTCAATGAATACTTCAGCTTCAACCATAGCAACACAAGAGCACACAATAGATACAAACTCAAAGTAAACCGCACCAAACTTGATTGCAGGAAATACGACTTCAGCAACAGAGTGGTCAACGTCTGGAATACTCTACCCGACTCTGTAGTCTCTTCCCCGAACCCCAAAAACTTTAACCTTAGACTGTCTACTATTGACCTCACCCCCTTCCTAAGAGGTCTGTAGGGGGCGTGCATAAGCGCACCAACGTGCCTACCATCCCTGTCCTATTGTTTCTTTTATTTTTCTTATATGTACCCATTTCATGTATTCACAACTATGTATACGCTTATACTTATTATCTTGTAAACAATTGGCAAATCAAATAAATAAATAAATAAAAAAATAGAACTGTGGCAGATCCATCACTTGCATCAGCCAAATGAGCTCATTAAGGGTATAATTAACCAACACAGTCAAAATAATGCCATCAGCCCAGTAGTGGGATTCAAAATTTTTACTCCTGGTTCTGTGGGTGTGGCTTGATGGGCATGGCTTGGCTTGGTGGGTGTGGCTTGGCTCAGTGGGCATGGCTTGGTGCATGGCAGGGGAAGGATATACTGCAAAATCCCAATTCCCTCCCCACCCCACTGACCTGCTTTCCAGCTCTGTTCTCCTGTGCAGGGCAACAAAAGAAGACCCAGTCGATCAGCTGGGACTCAGGAGGCAGAGAATAGATGGGAGCGGGGCCAGTAAGAGGTGGTATTTGTTGGTTCTCTGAACTACTCAAAATTTCTGCTACCAGTCCTCCAGAACTGGTCAGAACCTGCTGAATACCACCTCTGCATCAGCCAGAGTAAGCAAGCCAGAGATGAGTGTACCAGGACTAGACTCAGAAGGAGGAAGGATTTACACCCGCACTGCAGATGTACACTTTCTGACAAAGCACAGCTAGGCTGCAGAGTGTTTGGATTGGGCTGCAGCACAAAGGTACTATCCACCTGAAGAAAAGATTCCCAGTTCTGCCATCAATGGCAAGGCAATCAAAATGCAGCACTCCAGAAGCGCAATAAGAAATTGCTTGTCTCTCTATGGCTCTCTTCGGCGGGCAATCAAGATTTTATTATGCAGCCCCCGTGTTCTTGCACAATTCAAACAGGACCTCAGTAATGATGTGTGAACCTCAGGGTCACCCTGTGAAGCGTTGTTTTTAGCTCTGTGGCAGCTTACTATTTAGGAATAAAAATGACAATTTTGCTGAAGTAAATTACATTGTGGAAGCACAATAAAATTCTGCAAGGGCAATTGGAATGATGTGATGGCAGATTTAAACTTGGAATATATTATGGGCTTACTTGTGGTTAGTGGCTAACACAGTCCTGGATGGTGTGTAGATTTTCTACAGTCTCCTTTATAGCTCCTGATGCATGAGTTTGTAATTAAAGTTGGAGGCTGAGAGGAGATGAGCAATCTCTGACCATATTGGATATGGATGAATTATTCCGTTTGCTTTATGCTTTCCTGGATGATCTTGAAAAAGCAAATACTCAGCATGCTTGTGCCACAAAAATAACTTAATCTTGCAGCACACCTGTGTGTGCAATAAAAGAGGGTGTTTTTTTAAACCATGTCCTAGAATTATTTTTTTCAGAAAAGCTGGAATGATGTACAACACTGAGTTTCCAAGCCAGCTGAGAGCCAGTGCACAGAAACACTGTGAGGATTCCAGGTGGGTTCTTGTCTATTCAGATACTCTGGTATTGCTCTTCCCTTTTCCCACTGATATGTGGCTCTACCTCTTGCATATCCATTTCATGTGTATTCTGCCAATTTGGTGTTAGAGAACTGTTACAGCCATTGCTTATTCTCACCAATAATGAAATAAAATGCCTATCCTTCTCTATTGGGGCTCTCAGGTGAATGCCTCCATGTTCTATGAACACATGTGAGGTTTTGGGTAGGTGTACTGCACATCATAATCATTAGGCCAGTGATGGCCCCAAACAAGCCTGCCAGGTATTTTCTTTTCTTCTAAAATGTGTTCTGATAACTGGTACGGGTGAAACACCTTGTTCAGGAAAGATAATAGATTTGGGGACCAGCAGAGTAGAACACACTCAAAACCGTAGAAATGGTGGTAGACTTTAGAAGAAACCCTCCCATACTACAACCTCTTACAATACTAGACAACACGGTATCCACAGTAGAGACCTTCAAATTTCTAGTTTCTACTATATCACATGACCCAAAATGGACACCTAACATCAAAAACGTCATCAAAAAAACACAACAAAGAATGTTCTTTCTGCGCCAACTCAGAAAGCTCAAACTGCCCAAGGAGCTGCTGATACAGTTCTACAGAGGAACTATTGAGTCTGTCATCTGCACCGCTGTAACTGTCTGGTTTGGTTCTGTAACCCAACAGGACAGACACAGACTTCAGAGGATAATTAGGACTGCAGAAAAAACAATTATTACCAACCTGCCTTCCATCGAGGACCTGTATACTGCACAAGTCAAAAAGAGGGCTCTGAAAATATTTACAGACCCCTCATACCTCGAACATAAACTGTTTCAACTCTTTCCCTCAAAACAACGCTATAGAGCACTGCACACCAGAACAACTAGACACAAGAACAGTTTTTTCCCAAAAGCCATCACTCTGCTAAACAAATAATTCCCTCAACACTGTCCAACTATTTACAAAATCTGCACTACTATTACTATTAATCTTCCCATCACTCCTTATCACCCATCCCCTCCCACTTGTGACTGTATGACTGTAACTTTGTCGCTTGTATCCTTACGATTTATATTGACTGTTTCCTAGTATGATTTGATTGCGTATTGTACCCTGTGACTATCATTAAGTGTCATACCTTATGATTCTCGACTCTTGACTAATGTATCTTTTCCTTTCTGTATACTGAGAGTATTTACACCAAGACAAATTCCTTGTGTGTCCAATCACACTCGGCCAATAAAGTATTCTATTATTCTATTCTTAAAAAACTGGCATTTTTAAGCACTTGAAACTTTTGCCTTTTTATACAAAAAGAGAAAGGAAAAGATTCAGAAGTCTGACCTGTTTACCTTATTGGAATGATTCCTCAAGACGAATATTTATGTTGTCCAAAAAATGGGTCAGCCTGACACAGAAGCCATTCAGACCCAGACATGAGCGATGGACTTTCACAAAACTTTTATTGAAGTGCTTTAGCAAAAGGGTCCCAGCCATAAAAAGGAGCTGAGACCCTGAACAATAGCAAAGCATGATCTTTTATACAATACCAGATACCAGAAATAGAGAAATAAAAATTTCACAAAGCTATTACTTTTTATGGAGTTATACCTTGTTTTAATCCAAATGTCCTTTTGCCCTTACTTGGAGTTTCTTCAATTGATCCATATGTGGGTATTCTACCACTGTTGCTAAGCCTTGTGACTTCCTATTCAGTTTTTGGGTATATGTTATCCCATTTCCTCCATTTCAAATTGACACATTGCACAATCACATTCTTCTAGGTTACCACTCCCTTCCAGAATGGGGGTATACTCTTTCTTAGTGGGTGATCCATCATATACATTTGTGTTTACCTCTCTTCTGAAAACAAATTTACATGGAGGGATGGATATTTTTTTTTCTTCCATTCAATCATGCCTGATTTTCAGACACTGTCTGGGCAAATCCACGCAATTTTCTTGGCAAGGTTTTTCAGAAGTGGTTTGCCCTTGTCTCTTTCCTAGAGCTGAGAGAGAGTGACTGGCCCGAGATCACCCAATCTCCCAGTTTCTAGCCTGATGCCTTCACCATTACACTAAACTGGCTCTCTTGTAAATATACCAAGCTTCAAAATGTTCACATGCTGTAGCCACTAGACCACTTTGTTTCACAGTTCACATAGTACTCTATTAACGTAAGAGAAACACATAAGGAAAACATCAAGTTCTGAGCAATCTGTCTTGTTCTCTGCAATTCATAACAAAAGAGATTTTTCTATCATTGGTTGGCCTTCTTTCTGTAGTGATCTTTTTGGTGTCTTTAAACCTGGCAACTAGAGCTGGAAACTCTGGCTACTCAAGTTTTCTGGAGACATTTATAATTTATATACATAAGGCTGCTCTTAAAATATAACAGAGAAGAGGGCAATCAGCCCTTATATGAATAGAAGGAACCTCTTTTCATTGGTGCAATGGTCTTCTAATGGGGGTAAATCAAAGGGTAAATTCTCACTAAATTCTTCTGAAGTCCTTTACTCCAAACATGGCAAACATAAACATACACAATGTTTCTGATTGTGATCTCTGATCTACTAACTCATAATAGTTATACTCCTTTAGTAGATATTTTCAGGGAGACATTCTGATGGTTATTGAAGTCCTCCATGTAGACAAGGCCTCCACTGCCAAGATACTAAACACAGAAAAATATGCCAAGGCTCTACATTCTAATTAATGAAAAAGCTGTTTATGATCCAAAAACTAGAAAGCAATCAGACAAACCATGTGTTTACAATAAAAAGAGAAACTCATCCATGTGGCTATGAAGACTGAAATTAAACTTGCCAGTAAGCCAGCATCTCTTAATCATATACAGCATATAGGCAGTATCATCCTGACAGGTACAATTCCTGGCAGGCTCTTTTATGAAGAGAAGCTTAAAGGAAACCAAAGCATTTCTGCTTCCTTTAAAACATTTTTATGTAATATTTTATCACATAAGCTTTGTCCATAAGAAATGTAAAGGAATCTGCATGGAAGAAAAATACTGACAGATGAGAAGCTATAAAATACCATAATTTCAATAGAAATAGAGTGATGGGTTTGTTTGTTTTTTACTGGGTAGTCTCTATTCTCATATTACCTGGACAAAGGATCCATATGCTCATTCCCAACAGATCCAAAAGCATTTCAGAAAGCCAACTCCTGATGAATGAAGAGCAAGAGCAGATCGGTTTATCCTGATCCCGTGTGTGACAGTAGAGTAGCTAGATTAATAGATTGCAGAATATTACTATTGATGACAAGGCATATGGAACCCCTGCATTCTTGTTTCTGTATTTCTTACTGCATTCATTTCATTGTTATTGTTCTGTAATCTCTGATTCATTTCTAAAGCTCCAGTAGAACACTGTTATCTAAGAAAAGGTTCCATACATAATATTATATTATGTAGGCATGTACACTCCTATCTAAATGGCTAAATGATTATACAGTAGGAAGAAACTGTGGGCAATGTCTCCTCTGGACAAGAAAATATTTATTGATGCAAGGGGAATTCATTTGGTTTGTCCCATGGAACTAAAGGAGAGCCTTACAAGAATTAATTGCTCTATTTATAACCCCAGTAAGAAAAATAGAAGAAGAAAAAAAGTTGTTATAAGCTAAAAAGAGAACTGACAACCAGTGACTTATAGCAGTTAGAAAGTTACATGCTAGATCAAAAATGAAACACATTGCACCAAAGATAGTGAATAGCATACCAAACTGAGCTGGCTAAAGAAGAAGTGAATGGAGAGAGGTTATTTCATTTAGACAGGGAATCATTAACAACTGATGGAAAATGGGAATGACCTGCTGCCTGCCTCAAGATGCAGTAAAGATTTTAGGCAATGATATAGCTTGAAATTAACATTTAATAGGACAAGGGATGTTGCCCTAACTACTAATACAATTCTGTAAATAATGTAAGTAAATTAGCCAGGGATAGAGGCTGCAATGAATAAAACATAAATATTTTTTTCCATTTATTCACAGGATTCCTTTAAAAAAATAATCACCAGATTTAGGTCATTGGAAAAACTTAATGGCAATATTCAGAAATGAATATTTGGAAATGAAACACAAGGGTTTAATTTTAGAAGACTATTTAAGGTATGGTGAGATTAATGAAGGCTGCTTAATCACATGGTACTGCTCCAGTGCTCTGACTTCAAACATCAGTCCAGGCAATTTTGTTCTAAGAGACCCATTTCTGAATAAATTTTGTTTGCATTTAGAGTGATTCAGGCAAGAAATGACAGCAAACTTACTTGCTGATCCATATCTCATAGCCCATCCCAGTCCTGATGCTTTGATCCTTCTTCCACATGACATGAAATGCCAATCTTTTCAATTGTGTTAAATTCCCTCTCCTGAGCCCATATATGAGTTGAAATACAGAAGATGCTAAAAGATTGGCAAACAGGTTAATGTTATTAAAGTCTTTTTAAAAGGGTTGGGTTGCTCAAGCAGCTTTACAACAGTACCAGCAAAATGTTAGAAAAGGTTTGGAAGCACTGAAGCACTCAAGGAGCAAGGTGATTAGTAGAAACCAGTATGCGTTAATTAAAAATAGATTGTATCAGAAAATACTTGTTTTTTTTCTGGTGGTACATGCAAGTTTGTAGACTCAGAGACTCCTGTGGATGTAGACTAAGGCTGATGAGCTAACACTGCAGTTCTGGTCAGTCTGGTACATTTTGGACTATTGACAAAGTGCAACTGAAATGCAGTTTTACCCCATGCATGATCCCTCTATTTTATGCAAACTAGGCTCTACAATCTAGAGACTGCCATGTAAACCAACATACTGACTTTAAGCCTGATGATGGCAGATGAGATTCTGCTGAAACGTTGCTACAACTTTAAAAGCACAACTATAATGATGTGGAAAAATACCCGAACAAAGCTGAATACCATATATATATATATATGGAACAGCTGTCCTGCCCTACATAAGAGGCACTACAGACAAAATTAGTAAGATACTACACAGACATCACATCAAGACTGCCTTCAAAACAGACAGAAAAATAGCAGCCATCCTCAGAAACCCCAAAGATAAAATTGACCTGGAAAACCAAGGCATATACGAAGTCCCCTGTGCATCATGCCCGGCCACATACATTGGACAGACCAATAGAAGAATAAGTACCCGCCTGGATGAACACAAAAATGCAGTCAAAAAGCTGGAACACACTTCCTCACTAGTCCAACACATGAAAGCCACAGGTCATAGCATCAACTTCAATGGCACCAAAACCCTAGCCACTATAGAAAACCCTAGCCACAGAATCATCAGAGAAGCCATAGAGATTGAAAAAAGGCCAGAAAGCATGAACAGAAGAGATGATTCCACCAGACTGTCAATCATTTGGAAGCCTGCACTCACAAACAAAAAAATCTCCACACCACAAGCCAGGCAAACACCTGGGCACAAACAGATCCCCCCTGATACCTCCAGCTCAAACACACCCCAACCAGGCACCCAGATGAAACCCAGCTTCCTAACTAATGATAGCCGTCCATTTACTCAGAGCCAAGCCTCACTAAAAGCCTCCAATACAGGAACACAATGTTGCCAGCCAATCAAGATACAAAAAGAGCCAAAAAACAGACAGAAGATATTAGAAACACCAATCAAGCAGAACACAACAAACTCCAAGACCAATAAACACAGACCAAGACTCCCAACCAATCAGGATGAAGAAAAAACCATTCTGGCACAGCAATAGGCTGCCCCAAATTTAAATCTGAAACCACTATAAAAGCCTGACTCACAGATGAACACTATACAGAAGCCTGATGATGGCAGATGAGATTCTGCTGAAACTCTACAACTTTAAAGAACTACAATGACGGGAAAATACCAATATATATATATATATATATATATATATATATATATATATATATATATATATATATATATATATATATATATATATATATATATATATATATATATATATGGATCTTTGGTTATTCGGGTTTTCTCCGCGTAAGATTGGAAGTATCTAGGCAACATTTCGATGAAGTCTCATTCATCATCTTCAGGCTTCTGTCTTCAGCTCTGTGCTTCTCAGAGTGATGTGAGCTTGCAGCTGCTTCTTCTTTTAACTGCTAGTGGGGTGTGACTTGATTGGGTGGGGGCTTGGCTGTGTTCTGATTGGGTGGGGGGTGTTCTCATTGGTTGGGGGTTTGGCTGTGTTCTGATTGGTTGGGGGTTGGCCATGTTCTGATTGGCTGGAGGTGTGTTCTGTTCAGGTGGGGGCTTGGTTGTGCTCAGGTTGGTCTTAGTTACTGGGGATTTGAGCTGGTGAGCTGTGATCTTGCTGTTTGGCTTCGAGTTCGTGGTCGTGCTGCATCTTCATGGTGGGGGTCAGTTCGCTTCATGTATGGCTCAGAGGGGTTTGAAGTGGGTAGTGATGCAGCTGCAGTGCCGCTTCTGGTCTGTGGTCGTGTCTCATCTTCTGTGTGGGTGTGAGTCTGCTTTTTACGTGGAAGTGTGGTGGTGGCATCTTGTGTGGCCCTCGTGGGTGTGGGTCTGGTGTCATTCATCATGTTAGGCACTCGTCTGTTCATGAGGGCGGGTTTCCAAATGGCTGGTAAGCGGGAGGTGTCATCTCTTTTATTCATGCTGTGGCTTTGCTGATTTTGTCTGTAGTGCCTTTTATATATGGGAGGAGGGCTTTGCCGTTTTAGCTTTGCTAAAGCCCTCCTCCCATATATAAAAGGCACTACAGACAAAATCAGCAAGATCCTCCAAAAAACACAACATTAAAACAGCATTTTGCACAAACAGAAAAATATCCACCATCCTAAGAAACCCTAAAGACAAAATCGAGTTAGAAAACCAAGGAGTATACGAAATCCCTTGCACCGCCTGCCCCACCACATAAATTGGACAAACTAACAGAAGAATAAGTGCACGCGTTGAAGAACATAAGAACTCAATCAAAAAAGAAGAACCGAGCTCTTCCCTGGTCCAACACCTCAAAGCCACAGGACATGAGATTGACTTTAAAAATACCAGAACTATCGCCAAAACCGAACACTTCAACAACAGAATAATCAGAGTAATCATAGAGATAGAAAAACGCCCACACAGCATGAATAAAAGAGATGACACCTCCCGCTTACCAGCCATTTGGAAACCCGCCCTCATGAACAGACGAGTGCCTAACATGATGAATGACACCAGACCCACACCCACGAGGGCCACACAAGATGCCACCACCACACTTCCACGTAAAAAGCAGACTCACACCCACACAGAAGATGAGACACGACCACAGACCAGAAGCGGCACTGCAGCTGCATCACTACCCACTTCAAACCCCTCTGAGCCATACATGAAGCGAACTGACCCCCACCATGAAGATGCAGCACAACCACGAACTCGAAGCCAAACAGCAAGATCACAGCTCACCAGCTCAAATCCCCCAGTAACTAAGACCAACCTGAGCACAACCAAGCCCCCACCTGAACAGAACACACCTCCAGCCAATCAGAATATGGCCAACCCCCAACCAATCAGAACACAGCCAAACCCCCAACCAATGAGAACACCCCCACCCAATCAGAACACAGCCAAGCCCCCACCCAATCAAGTCACACCCCCACTAGCAGTTAAAAGGAAGAAGCAGCTGCAAGCTCACATCACTCTGAGAAGCACAGAGCTGAAGACAGAAGCCTGAAGATGATGAATGAGACTTCATCGAAACGTTGCCTAGATACTTCCAATCTTACGCGGGAGAAAACCCAAATAACCAAAGATCCACATACAAATACCCGAGAGAACCTCAGAAAACATATATATAATGGTATTCATGTTTATTCGGGTATTTTCCCACATTATTATAGTTGTGCTTTTAAAGTTGTAGCAACGTTTTGGCAGAATCTCATCTGCCATCGTTAGGCTTCTATATTGTGTTCGTCTGTGAGTCAGACTTTCACAGCCGTTTCTGTTTTAAATTTGGTGCTAGCCTACTGCTGTGCCAGAATGGTTTTTTGTCTGACTCACAGATGAACACAATACAGAAGCCTGATGATGGCAGATGAGATTCTGATCTTTGTCACAAGTATAAACAAGTTTAGTAGCTCATCAACTCCAAGGTTACAAACAGATATCTCTTCTTTTCATAACCCTATACTTATCTATAAGCAAATCTTAATTCACAAACGTATTTAATTTTTACCATTTATTTCAAATTCTTTAAGTTCTTATGATTAATTTTCTCAGAAATGAAGATAGACTTTTCAAGGTTTCTAATAGACTCTGAAGATTTCTAATAGCCTTAAGATATTTAGTCCATTTCCAAAAATCATTAGAAATAAGTTTAGCAAACTTAGTGTCTTTTAAAAGGCTCTGCCACAGTTATGGGCTTGATGGCTGTTCCCTTTGTCAACCAGCACTCAAACACATGAGGCAGTGCTGCCTTGTGATCTTTTCATGAGAAGCAACTTTCTGGAGCCCATGTGGGCAATCTCCTGTCTTTTCCTTCTCTGATGAGGTTCCAAAGAATCAGTCTACTCTGTCTTTGCAATGGTCATTTTTTTTCCATTCTCCATGGGGCGGGTTTAATGCTCCCCCAAAATAGTTTACCTTATTGTTTTAAAAGTTGCATACTGGCATTATCAGAAGACTTGGAGCAACTGATCTGATAAAAAGATGCTACTCCTGGAAGAGATATGACCTGACTTGAGATAACATATTTTATTTCTCTGCAAAAATGACCCATATTAGATGTTCTTTTCATACACCTTTCCTAATAGTGTCTGGAGTACAAAAAACAGGTATTTCTGCAGTGTAAACATGGATTCAATCCTCTGGGTCAAATGGTCAAATACTTGGCCTGGCATTCTTCCTGATTCAACATGAACTAGTTACATAGAACTCACAAACTTTGGCCTTTAGACCATATGACTAAGTACATCAACTGTCAGTTTCCCCAAGTTGATAGTTTGTCACATTCCAATCTAAAGTAGAAAAAAAATTGGCCTTGATTAAAGGTTGTCCTCCACTCTTATTACAAACCTTGGCAAGAGGACACTTCAAATGACCAGGATATATTTTGGAAAAACTTGTACCAATTAACATAGCTTTCTAAGTGGAAACCAAATAGGGCTGCTTCTCATCTGCATAAATTCTGATGCAAATTTGGGCGATCTGTCCAGATGAATAAGTATCTAGGTTCTAAGGAGGAAACTGCAGAGTTTAACAAGGAATCAGCTTTCATCCTTTTTATATCCTTATGGGAAATTTTCCTGGGCAAAATTCATAGAAACTAAAATATTAGTTGAGTAATAATAGACAAAATGGATTAATGTTACGTATCACATCACCCACATACTGAAACTATACCCAAGTATCCTACATGTTGGGAGCAGAAATCATTCTGTGAAAACATTTTCTTCAAGTAAGTATCTGACTCCTGAATGCTAGTCCATCTCTATTGTTTAATATTGAGTACCCCTTATTAGTTATTATCCAAAGGAAGACTTTTCCATGCCAGAATCTCCACTCCTGAACTCCTCCAAAGTAGTTTAAATCTGACCTGCAATTATCTTCACTATCTTGAAATTCTTAGAAAATACAGAAGTCACCCTGAGTCATTGAGTAGTCCCTCCAGCTGACCAAGAGAAGACAGCAAAAAATGGTATACTGCCAGGGTTCTGTTTCCTGAGCTATCTGAGTCTGGGAAAATCAAAGATCCTTTCACTACTACTCCACATTAAAAAAAAATACTAGTATATTCTCCTCCAAGTTGTAATGAAAGGTCATTTATAAATTTGGAAGTTTCCCTGCTATAGTTTCTCCACTAATTTTAACAAAATGATTTTATTTTATTTATTTATTTATCAATTTTATTTGCCACACATCTCGTGGTTCAGGTGACTCAGAGTTTTAACCTTTATGCTACCTAGAGTCACTGTTATGAGGTGAGCAGTCATATAAAGCATGTAAATAAAGAAATAATAATTGTAAAGATAAAATGATTGAATATTGGCTAAGGGCAAAGTGGGGGGGAAGTCTAGGAGTCTCAATAGGATGAATCAAGAGTTCATACCAACAGAAAACAGATAGTGTTTTGCAAAGTCTGTGTTTTAAAGAAAACCATGGCTGTGCTCAGGTTTCAGGTACATTCTGGTTGGAGGGGGATGAGATGATTCATATTTCAAAATAAACCAACACTATGATATCACACAGATCCAAAGTTAGTTTTGAATTGGATGAAAGCCCTCCCTGTGGAGGTGCCTTCAAAATTTCCAAAACAAACATAAACCACCAGACAGTTTTAACTTCAAATGTTCTTTGTAAAGGAAACTTCACCCTAGAGTGTCAGGGAGAGAGAAATACAAGTTCTAGTAGGAAAGAATGATATATGTATATCAGGGTTGAACTGTGAAGCCCTTGGTGCTCTCTCTGAGTTTGCTTGTTTACTTGCAGATGTAGCATTACCCAACTAAGTAACATACTTGAAATCAACACACATCTATCATCTGACAAAACTTAAAATTAAAGTAATAATTATAAATAATAAGAAAATAAAAACTAATAAAATGTCAAAGGGCAGACTCGATGGACCACTGGGTCTTTCTCTGCTACCAGTTTTCTATGTTTATCATTCAAGGAGTTTCTTTTCGTTATTTCCTTGATTAGGGTATTGTTTTCTGCTTGATTGTTTCCCTGGTGTTAATTCCTGTTTATCTGAGTGTTGGCTGCTGGAGAAGATGTGTTCTGGTCTTTTAGCTTTCTTCTTAGTTTTTGAATGATGTATAAATATGCTTTATTTCTGTGTGTCTACTCATGGCTGATTTATCTGAATACCAAGCTTCCAGAAATTCCCTAGTGTCTTTGGATTTAGTTTTGCCTAGGATGTTCACAGTTTCTCAGCTGAAACTGTTAAGTCTGTCCATGTGTTAAGAGATTAAGATTTCATCATGTCTTCTGATTGCTAGTTGGTATTCAAGAATGCACTCTGCTAGTCTTCTACCTGTCTGTCCTACATAGTGGTTGTTATGGTCCTTGCACTGTATGTTGTAGATAACTCCTTTTTTTTTCTACTAATAGATGTACTAATACCACTCTATAAAGCCTTAGTAAGACCACACCTAGAGTACTGCATCCAGTTTTGGTCACCACATTACAAAAAAGATGTTGAGACTCTAGAAAAAGTACAGAGAAGAGCAACCAGGATGATTAGGGGACTGGAGGCTAAAACATACAACGAACGGTTGCAGGAACTGGGCTTGGCTAGTCTAGTAAAGAGAAGGACCAGGGGAGACATGATAGCAGTCTTCCAATATTTGAGGGGCTGCCACAGGGAGGAAGGGGTCAAGCTATTTTCTAAAGTGCATGTAGGCCAGACAAGGAATAATGGATGGAAACTGAACAAGGAGAGATTTAACCTGGAAACAAGGAGAAACTTTCTGACAGTGAGAACAATCAACCAATGGAACAGCTTGCCCTCGGAAGTTGTGGGAGCGCCATCACTTGAGACTTTCAAGAAGAGATTGGACTGCCATTTGTCAGAAATGGTGTAGGGTCTCCCACTTGGGCGGGGGGTTGGATTAGATGACCTACAAGGTCCCTTCCAACTCTGATTATCTGTATCTACTTGGGCTGTTAGGCCTTTTGATTTCTTAAGATAGTATGGAGGGCTTTCGTGTTAGTTTGTGTGCTATGATAATGCCATGTGGCTACAATGACTGCACCTCAAATGATCCATCTGTTAAAATACTGAAGTTTGCTGATGACACAACAGTAATTGGTCTCATTTGAGACAATGATGAATCTGCATACAGACAGGAGGTTATGCAACTTGCCTCATGGTGTAACCGGAACAATCTGGAACTGAACACACTCAAAACCATAGAAATGGTGGTAGACTTTAGAAGAAACCCTCCCATACTACCACCTCTTACAATACTAGACAACACAGTATCAACAGTAGAGACCTTCAAATTTCTCGGTTCTACTATATCACATGACCTAAAATGGACACCTAACATCAAAAACATCATCAAAAAAGCACAACAAAGAATGTTCTTTCTGTGCCAACTCAGAAAGCTCAAACTGCCCAAGGAGCTGCCTACAGAGGAATTCTACAGAGGAATTATTGAGTCTATCATCTGCACCTCTATAACTGTCTGGTTTGGTTCTGCAACCCAACAGGACAGACACAGACTTCAGAGGATAATTAGGTCTGCAGAAAAAACAATTACTACCCATCTGCCTTCAGTTGCGGACCTGTATACTGCACGAGTCAAAAAGAGGGCTGTGAAAATATTTACAGACCCCTCACATCCCGGACATAAACTGTTTCAACTCCTTCCTTCAAAACGACACTATAGAGCACTGCACACCAGAACAACTAGACACAAGAACAGTTTTTTCCCGAAAGCCATCACTCTGCTAAACAAATAATTCCCTCAACACTGTTCAACTATTTACAAAGTGTATACTACTATTACTGTTAATCTTCTCATCACTCCTTATCACCCATCCCCTCCCACTTGTGGATGTAGGATTGTAACTTTGTTGCTTGTATCCTTACGATTTATATTGACTGTTTTCTAGTATGATTTGATTGATTGTACCCTATGACTATCATTAAGTGTTGTATGTTATGATTCTTGATTCTTAACAAATGTATCTTTTCTTTAGGTATACTGAGAGTATTTACACCAAGACAAATTCCTTGTGTGTCCAATCACACTTGGCCAATAAAGCTATTCTATTCTATTCTATTCTATTCTATTCTATTCTATTCTATTCTATTCTATTCTATTCTATTCTATTCTATTCTATTCTATTCTATTCTATTCAATAGTCTGTTGGTTGCTTCTATGATGTTTTTGGTGTATGGTAGTGTTATTCTTTTCATGGCATATGTTGGTTATGCTGGAATGGGCTGAGTTAGGCCCTTTTCGATAAAATTGTGTGGGTATCATTTTGTTGGACTGTAAAGGAGGTCTGTTTCCTTGTTCTGGGTTACTGAAGTGTGTTTGTACTAGTCTGAATAATGTTCTTATACAGTTCCTCTTGTAGGAAGTTACTAAAAAAGGCAAGAGAGTAAAATAATGGTTATGACCAAACCCAAAATCAATCCCCAACAGAGATCATTCTCTTTCCCTGTCCTAGGAGTGAACCTTATGCTATTTCTGTCCTAAAGATGTTCAAAGTATCTGTGGGAATTCATGTTTATAAGTTGGATCTATATTTGCTTCCAATTCAAATATGATTGTTGGAGGCTTACTGTGTACCCATCTACTGTGTTGAATGTACTGTGTAAACCACATCATACTGCTTGCATTACAGGATGGTCATTCGGACAACATAATAGCAATAGCATTTAGACTTACATACTGCTTCACAGTGCTTTACAGCCCAGCCAGTCAGCATATTGCGCCCAACAATCTGGGTCCTCATTTTACCAACCTCAGAAGGATGGAAGGCTGAGTCAACCTTGAGCCTGGTGAGATTTGAACTGCCAAATTGCAGTCAGCCAGTAGTCAGCAGAAGTAGCCTGCAGTACTGCATTCTAATACTGTGCCACCATGGCTCTTAATGAGGATTCAATATGTCCTATAAGAAGAAGGAAAAAAACAGTTTAATAGTTTCAAAGTGCCCTTGATCCTTTGCTGCTCCTGAACTTCCAAATAACAGTAATAGAGTGTATTTGTGTACCTAATACACAAGGCTCGGTGTATGACTTCTTTAGCCCACAATAACCATGACTTGGCTACATCACAACTAGATCATTGCCTTATGTATTGTTTATTCATATTAACATAAAACACAATACCTAGGTTGCTAAGTAGTATCTGATACCCCAGTTATATCATGACTCCACTGGATGGTTTGCACTGGTTTCCACTTCTTTTCTGAGCTAGATTTGATCATTTTAGCTTTCAATAACTTGGAGAAGAAATGAACAACATGTTGGCCAGCAGTATGGTTAACTCCAATTCTCATTATTCTTTACTGCTAGCCCTTCTGGTGGGGACTGATAAGATGGCTTCATTTGGGTTTATTTGGCTTATATTCCACAAGGTGTCTTGTTTTCTTGCTTTCTATCCTTTCCACTGGGAAGGGAAAGTCAAATCTGCCTACGAGTAGGACATTTTATGGGACAAATATTCTGCTATTGCCCCTACAGCTGTTTATTATCATTTATTGATCCTATAATAAGTAAGCAACACTTTCTTTTGCAAAAAGATGCTAAGAGCTAATAGTCTAGTTGGATTCACAATGCAGCCTAATGTTGACTATCTACCTGCTGACAAAGGCCAGACAACTTTCCTCCTGATAGCAAAAAACAATTAAAATGGAGATCACAGTGTAGCAAAAGGCCTATGTTTAATTTGTATAAAGTTTCTATTAAACAAAGCTGTCTGAAGAAAACATAAGAGTACAGCTCCCTGCTGACATTTTAATGGGAAGAGAATTCTTAAAGAGGCATTATTAGGATATTGTGCACATTTATAAATATAGAATATTACTGACTTTACACATGTATACCAGTGAAGAACAAGACAGTTACTCAGAGACATACAATTCAGGTGCAGCACTAACAAAATTACAAAGAAGAAAAATATGTGCATCAATATTTGGTTTCTTTTAACGTCACTATTATTTTCAGTAATACAACAAATACAACAAATTCTAAAGACTGTTTTTGGTTGTAATACAGTTTGTGTTGGAGGGTGTTCTTTTAAGTAAATGCACAAACACACCCAACTTCACCACCACATTAAAAAAAACTTCAGTAATGGATTTAGTTGCATGAAATATTAACTGAATACTGCCATGTCTCCCTGTTTTCCAGAGAATCCTTTTGTCATGAGTTATAAAGCTCAGTGCAATGGATTTAGGATTGCAAAATTCTTCAATCTGATTTGCTCTTTGCAAGCTCATCTGAGCACATCCCAGGAAAGACTGTCCTCTGAAATAAACCATATAAGCCTTACAAAAAGCACGCTAATTCTCAAAAAGAACATGTGAACTTCATTATTATTTCCTAAACATTCCAGTTCACAAATTGTCTATTACATTACCACCAAGTGTTCTATTATGTTTGGGGAGCTATTTGCTTAATGCAATTATTTTTTGTCTTGAAATAGTTGAATTTTAAGCAACTCAGTCTCAGAAAGTTCATACTTCAGCTGCAAAGGTGACCATTCCAAGATCTATGAAGACTTTTTGTTACTTTAGTTTTTCCAGAGAATACCATTTAATGCCCTTAGCAATAAAGATTCTCAAGAAGAAAGTAGCTTTATGCTATTACCTTGTATGGTGTAGAAATCCTGCAGTGTAGGGATTGTTTGACTAGAACAATTTAATCCATGGGAAGTGGTTCAAAACTAAATATATAAGCACCATACTAACCTGCCTCCCTCTGTTACCTTGCTAGAAGGGGAGTAATTTTTCATTCCTTTACTACAGGGGTGTCAAACTCAAGGCCCGGGGACTAGATCCAGCCCATGGGAGTTTAGATCTGGGCTGCAGGGCTGCTCTGGAAACAGCGAAGGAACGGCCCGTGGTGTCTTTGTCAGCAAAAATGGAGCTCGGAAGCCCATTTTCACTGGCAGTGCACTCAGGCTATCATAGGCACCCCTGACAAGAGTGACGTTGAGCTGGCCACACCCACCCTGGTCACACCTACCCTGACCCCCCAAGGTCAAGCACAACCCTTATGTGGCCCTCAATGAAATCGAGTTTGACATCCCTGCTTTACTATAAAAGCATTCTAGGTAATCTTCCTCTTTCATAAGAGATTGATGATAGATCTGATTGGTGGCCAATTTAACATATTGGAAAAAAAGTAGTGAAAGGTGACAGGTGAATTTGGAATTATTTACAGCATTTTGAATGTTATATCTTTTCGGTGCAATAAGTATCAAGTATTTAAGGGCTGGATATTTCTAACCAATTTATTTCAGGACCGGGATATAACTTTCAGAAATGTGTTCTCCAAACTGGTATTGTATAGTTAAACTGTATGAAACAATAATACTTTATTTACACATCCATCCCTGAAAGAAGCTGCATTAAATTTTATTTCAGTTCATATCTCTGTGGGGTGGGAGGGATAGAGATATCCCTGTTCTGAAATGGATCTGTATTTCTGGAGAGTTTTAGGTTGAAGATCTGAACTGTAAATTATATAAGATTCCTAGAAACCAATTTATTTATCCAGACATGTTTTCACATTCACAAGATCCCTATAGTGAAATAATCTGCTTTTGTTGGCAGATTTAGATCACAAGATAACCCAAGAAGTGACAAGATATGCAGGGACAGTGAGGAAGAATCGGGGCTAGATCTATAGCAGCTCAGGCATTCAGCTGTAAAGGCAATAAATTGATTTAAAGATTGTATTTATTGCCGCTGTGTGTATTTATGTATGAAGGCCTTGGTGGTTTAGTTATTCGGCAGCTTTAAATATATGAGTCTTAAAGATGAGACATGTCTCCTAAAGTGTCTCTTTCGCTAAAATGGTAGCGATAATCTGCTTGCGTACAGTGCAATCATATATATTGCGTACAGTGCCAATCAAGACAAAAAAACGCTACAAAACAGACAGAAGATATTAGAAACACCAATCAAGCAGAACACAGCAAACTCCAAGACCAATAAACACAGACCAAGACTCCCAACCAATCAGGATGAAGAAAAAACCATTCTAACATAGCAGTAGGCTAGCATCAAATTTAAAACAAAAATGGCTGTGAAAGCCTGACTCACAGACAAACACAATACAGAAGCCTGATGATGGCAGATGAGATTCTGCCGAAACGTTGCTACAACTTTAAAAGCATAACTATAATGACGTGGGAAAATAGCACACTGCCGTCCACTGAGTTTAAAAGGATGTACTTTCCAGGAAGGATTACAGTCCTGGTGTTTAAATATTAAATTCAAAGGTCTGACATTTTAGTGTTGAATTGGGATCATCTCTAATGTATAACGAATGGTCCTCCTTCCAACTGTTCTATACCTGACTTGTCACACATATTGTGGTAATGAACCTTAAGATCATTGCTGGTTCTAGCTTTTGTTAGTATCTGCTGTCCTGAATCAGTGTACTCTACAGTCTTCAGTCTAGAAGTAACCCCAGGTTCAAGGTGCCAAAGAGTTGCAATGTCCAGACAAGCATTGTTGATGAGTTTTCCTTCACTTTACACACAGTCATTTCAGGGGATCCATTGCTATTCAGTCTAAAACAGATACAGATGCTGCTTCCAGATACTGCTGTGCTTTTACACTCTGGCCAAGTCTCTCTATGAACCTCCTCTGTGTGTAACTCAATCAAGATGATGGAAACAACAGGGAATTTTATATTTGTGGTGGGATTTGCATCAAAGCTTTGCATCCCAGAGTGTGTTGAACATAGGAAATGTGCAATGTTACATGATTTTCCCATGCTCTGCATCATTCAGGCTTCAAGACATTGTGACAGCATTCTACACCCAATGAGAATGTAACACTGAAAAAGAGGCAGTGGGAATATAAGTGAGATGTCTCCAATATTTCATGATTGTTTTCATAGCATCAACATTGTTGATCCCTTCTTCCTCTACCAAAATGGATACTTGGGCTGGAATTCTCCACACTTCTTGTTGAGTTGATTCTCTCATTACAGTAATTGTTATGCCAAAACTAAAATGCAGGAAGGCACCTTCATAATAATGGGTAAGTTCTTGAAAGATACAGATATTGCCGATTGACTCTTAAATCCTTAACATGCCTGCCTTTCCTTTGGAAATAATTATACTCATTAATCCTTTATTGTGCATTAATCCTTTGCACATGACATTTATACAAGTTGCAAGTAAGGAGTTCTCCTATAATTTAAAATCACTGAGACAGATTAAACAACTTTCTGTTGTAACTTAGTGTTTTCAGTAATTGTGAAACAGACACAGGTATACCAAAGCTGATGAACATGCAAGCTTCCTACATTACTATTTGTGAATCTGCAGGCACGACTGTTTGCATACTGGTATGTACTATCCTAACATCAAGAGTTAATTAGCAGTATGATATGTTAAATTAAGTAGCTGTCAGACAGCTCAGGCCTTTAGCATTAATCCTTTTAGAATTCCAAATTGAAAGTGCAGTTTGCTATTTTGATATATCCCTAAATCTTAACTTAATCTTTCCCTTCATCTAAGCCAAAATATATTCTACCAGACATGATGGATTCTTAATTAATATATTTAAAAGAAATGATGTTTTGCAAATACTTTGTCTGGCAGTGAAAGCTGGAAAAGTAAAGATCACAGATTGTGATCACATTGAAAATGGATGTCTTTATCAAAGTAATGACTTCTGTTTTTACTTTCTTTTACAATGTTCTGCATGCAGAACTTGCTCCAGTCTAAAGTCAATCTATAGGCACCAACCTATAAATACCACTTTTTTGTGGTGGTGGTGGTGGGGGGGATTGAAAAGACTTCAAATATGCAGTAAAAAAAGTAACAGTGAACTCCATGAGCCAGCACATCTGTAATTTCACAGAATGATTGAAATCTGACAACAATAGGTGTTGATGTAATTAAAATATTTACTGGGTAAATAGCATGAAAATGTTAGAGAATTGAAAAACACTTTTTAAAAAGAGGGGAAAAAACAAGCAGATGCCTTTTTGAAAATCCTAACCTAATTAGAAGACAAACCAAACTATAGGGAACACTAAAAATGACTTTGCCTTAGGGTCTAGTTAAAAAGTCTAGAGCCATCTCTCTGTGCATGTATGTGTGTGTGTGCACATATGCATACTATATACACATTTGGTTCCATTGGAAACCTTTTAATGTGAGACACGAGTAACAGCTTTAATTAGAATCAGATTTCCCTCATGCCTGGATATTTGGTAGAATGACGCTTGAAAACCTGAGTTATTTCATATATAAATAATATATAAATAATGAGATTTCATTGTGTGGCTCCCATATTGCATATGGGCCATATACAAACAGACTTTCCATTGAATTGTGGTTATAGGTGCCATTTGTTTCTGTAGAATAATCTTCCCTAATCCAGGACCAACACCCTCCAGAGTTTTTCAGATTAGAGCTCCCAGAATATCGAGCCAGCATAGGCTAGCTTTTTCCCTTTTCTGGGTGGGACTTTGGGGGATTGGAGTAAACATTGCTATAGTGTCATCAGATATAGAAAGGGCGCTAATGTAGCTGGTTTTGTACATGAAGAGCTTGAACCATATAGTCAAATCAAGCTATCAGATCTGATTTGAAGATGAATAGCCATAAACCGTTTAAAATATATTGTCTCATAGCTGTATGTTTCTAACAGTTAATGCAGAATTCTTCACCGTTGGCTGTCTTAACCTTGGCTGCTAGGAGCTGTTACAGGGAAGAGGGTATAGATTTGTTTATCAAGGCTATGCAGAGTTGGATAAGAACCAGTGAGGAACTGCCTGCCTACTGAAGAAGCTATGGCTGCTCCATCACCTTCAGCCATTTCTCAGAGATCCTATGAGGGTTCCTACCCTTCCATCTATGTCAGGGGGTGTCAAATTCGTGTCCTCACAGCGGCGTCACGTGATGTATCATGACTTTTTTTCTTTTTGCTAAACTGGCCGTGGCCAGCGCATGACGCATCCGCTCTGCGGGCCACAAGTTTGACAGCCCTGAACTATGTGAGTCCATGATTTTATGATTCTGTATCTCACAATTCCTAACAAGATCCAGAATCTCATCCTGAAAGGAAGGCAGCCCTTTGTGGCTGAGCCCAATGCATAGTAACTAGTACAAAGTAGTAGTATAATAGCAACCAGATTTCAATACTGAGCTTCTCCTTATATTGTCTCCATGTGATGAGAATTACAGCAAAGCTAAACGTTTTTGAAGACATTTTTTTCTGCCTTCCAGATTTTTGAATATTTCAACGAGTTCTTTGCAGAAGTTAACTTTAATCCCCAAATGGACTAAAATCCTGATCTTGAGCCTATGTGAAGCAGTGGTCAGGTTGCCAGCGGTGATTTGCTTTCCATTAGTGAAAGGATACAAAAACTAGGAGGGAAAAAGACAAAGGTGTACTACCATGAGTGAAGAATGTCGATATGCCACTTGTAGATAATTTCTTTTTACCAGAGGAATTAAGAAAAAGGGCAAAAGATCTTGTGGCTTCAGGCAAAACTTCCAGCCCTAAAGGAAAGTCATCTGTCTCTCTCACCCGTGGTGGCAGACAAATATTAAAGAGGAAGCTGCTTGTTAACAACCCAAATTTTTGCATTTTGGACTGCTCAGGGTCCAACCTTTTGATGACCTTGAGGTCAAAGGCTCCACCTCCCATTCATCCATCCCTTTCAGGTTAGGTTCAGTTATTGCATAAACTGAGAACTTTCCTTTCTGTACAGAGCACAGATGGCGTGAGCTCATGTTTGTGTAGAAATAGATCTTTAGCCTGAGAGACAGAAGTGCTCATTAGATGCCTTTCTCCAAATTCACATTGTCATTTTTGGTTTAAGTATACTTAGCCTTCATGGTCCTTTAAGAATTAAACTTACTCCATTTTCTTAACAGGTTTCCTCCTTCCTTTAAGCAAATCCAATTGGTTTCACTTCACTTAGGTGACATAACAATCTATCTACTGATTTTAGCAAATGATATGTCCTCTTTTTAGATGGCTATCATCTCCTGGGAACATTTTCACTTGTTCAGCTGGTCTATAATTTGAATATAAAACCCACCTTGAATCTATAATGTCACTATTTTCCACAGATCATATGTTAATAATATTCACACATACCCCAAAATCCACACACCCACAAAAGGCACTTATTTTTCCTTTGCCTATCAGCAGATCCATTAATTGAATCAATGTTATGTTAAAAAAAATATCACAACTAAGGGTTCCGTTTTGGCTTCATAAAAAAATCTGTGTAGTGCAAAAATGTTTAGATCCTTACCATTTAGCATTCAATTTTAATGATGTGCTGTTTTTATTTTCAACACTCTCTGCATCTTGTTACAAATTTTCTACTCCCAATTCTTTACAAGAATCCCCAAATTAGTGACATTAAGTCAGATGTGCACCTGTGTTTGGCATGTACGTACACAAAGATACATGCACAGAGGTAGGAGGAAAAAAGAGAACATATATTCTGACCAGCGTAGTAACTTGCATCCAACTATCCGCCATCCTCTGCAGGAGCAATATTTCAGTCCCAGTTTCCTCTCTACAATCAAATTTATTTATTTATTTATTGATTTGATTTGCCAATTGTTTACAAGATAATAAGTATAAGTGTATACATAGTTGTGAATACATGATATGGGTACATATAAGAAAAATAAAAGAATAAGAGAAACAATAGGACAGGGATGGTAGGCACGTTGGTGCGCTTATGCACGCCCCTACAGACCTCTTAGGAAGGGGTGAGGTCAATAGTAGACAGTCTAAGGTTAAAGTTTTTGGGGTTTGGGGAAGAGACTACAGAGTCGGGTAGAGTATTCCAGACATTGACCACTCTATTGCTGAAGTCGTATTTCCTGCAATCAAGTTTGGTGCGGTTTACTTTGAGTTTGTATCTATTGTGTGCTCTTGTGTTGTTATGGTTGAAGCTGAAGTATTCATTGACAGGTAGGACATTGCAATGTATGATTTTATATACCATGCTTAAGTCAGACCGAAGACACGTAATTCAAGGTTTTCTAGTTCTAGAATTTCAAGTCTGGTGGCATAAGGTATTCTACAATGAGTAGAAGAGTGGAGAACTCTCCTTGTGAAATATTTCTGGACTTTCTCAATTGTGCTAATATCAGATACGTAATGAGGGTTCCAGACTGATGAACTGTATTCGAGTATTGGTCTAGCAAATGTTTTGTATGCTCTGGTTAGTAGTGTGATATTACCAGAGAAAAAGCTACGTAGGATTAGGTTAACAACTCTTAATGCCTTTTGGCTATGTAGTTGCAGTGGGCTCTAGCACTTAGATCATTAGAGGTGAGTATTCCAAGGTCCTTTACAGAGCTTGGGTCATCAACAAGATCTTGACTATTCAGCTTGTATTTTATTTTCTGATTTTTTTGCCAATATGTAAGACAGAGCATTTATTTGTTGAGATTTGAAGTTGCCATTTGTTTGACCATTCAGATACATAGTCAAGATCTTTTTGTAGGGTAGCAGTATTGTCTGTGGTATTGAACAGCTTTACATCATCAGCGAAGAGAACGCAATTGCTCTTAATATGATCACAGAGGTCATTTATGTAGAGTATGAAGAGAGTTGGTCCTAGAACACTGCCCTGGGGGACACCACTATTGACAGGTACTGGATTTGATAGGACGCTCCCGATTTTGACCATTTGTTGTCTGTTTGAAAGGAATGCTTCTATCCAGTTATTCAGTTGTCCAGAGATACCATAGGATTTTATTTTTAGGAGTAGTTTGTCGTGTACCACTGAATCAAAGGCTTTACAGAAGTCTATGTAGATTGCGTCTATTGCTTTGCCCTGGTCGAGTTGTGTCGTCCATATGTTTTTGCAGTGTAAGAGTTGCAGATTACAGGATAGTTTTTTTCTGAAACCAAATTGTTTATTGGAGAGTAGGTTGTTTGTCTCTAAGTGGAGGATGATGGATTGGTTAATAATTGATTCCATGACTTTACAGGTGACGCAGCATAAGGAGATTGGCCTTTCTTTCTTTACTTTCTTACTTTCTCTGGTCAGATAACTGCTAAAGTAAAGCAATCCTAGAGGCATCAGGTTTATAGCTTTGTATCTGGGAAGAATGCGTACAACAGTGTTATGATATGGCCAAACCAATGTTATTGACTCATAGCTATGCACAACAATTTATGAGCATCTGTACTCTCTTCCTTCAAGGAAGGCAGTTGATGATTTCATCCAAATGGGGATAAATTGTAGTGAGCTTCAATTTTATTTCCCCAAAACAAGCCACCTTCAACCCATGATAGCTAATCATCCCTGTTTTGAATTAAAAATAACTAAACACAAAGACCATCTGCTAATAGTCAAAAATTGAAGTAGATGTTTCAGATCATTTCCTAGAGCAAGGGTCTTCAAACTTGGAAAGTTTAAGACTTGTGGACTTCAACTCCCAGAATTCCTGAGCTAACATGACTGGAGGAAGAATTCTGAGAGTTGAAGTCCACAAGTCTTAAAGCTGTCAAGTTTGAAGACCCCTGTCCTAGAGATTACAAGGAAGATAGAGAAGATTAGACTTTTCTCAAACAGGTTTTAGGGCAGGGCTGTCAAACTTACAGCCCGCAGACCAGATGTGTCACACACTGGCCACACCCATGCCCATTTTAGTGAAGGGGGAAAAGTTGTAACATATCATGTGATACTGCAAGTTTGATGCCCCTGGTTTAGGGGATATTCAAGCTTCCCCTGGCTTCATCAGTAGTGGGATTCAAAAAATGTTACTACTGGTTCTATTTACAGAATCTCTATGTCATTTATTATGGTGTCATGTTTGATGCTTTCTTGTTACATAATGTTGAATGCTATGGGATGCTAGCAAGCGGCATCTTCAGGAAGGTGGCAAGGAGGAGGCAGCATGATGAAAGCAGAAAATCAAAGACATGAACAATTCCCACCTTTATGTACATGTGTTGTGATTCATCGGCAGTATGTGCGGACAGCTGAGATCTTGGAGAGCAAAGACTCAGATGAGGGGCCTGTGTGTGATGCAGGGATGGGGCTAGGACTATCAGAGAGTGGAATGCTGCCTTTGGAGCTTGTGGAGGCTGGCAGTGATGCAGAAGACCCTGAGGAGCCTGTGCACAGTGCACATGTGCACAGGGCTGCTCAAAGGAAAGAGCAGCTGCAGCAGCATGGGCAACTCGGGAGTAAGGCTGAAAGGTGATGACCCCTCCCTTAAGGGATAAAAGCCAGCCCTCAGCGATGGGATTCTTTGCAGGAAGCAAAGAAGTTCTTGCACTTCAAGTCTTGTGGAAGTTCGAACTATCCTGGTTTGTGTTTGGAGACTTTTGTTTTTGATTATTTCCTTGCAATTTAATCTTGTGTTCTTGGCAGCCTTTCACAAGCTTGGCAGGACTTGCTCTTATCTGGGACAATTAGTTTTTAATAGTGTTTTACTGTGAAGGAATAGAATTCACAGAGACGCATTAAAAAGGTTTTGCTTTTATCTATGTTTTGCATTTGTTCAATTTGAACAAGGTTTGGGTCAGAACAACATGTATCATGACATTACATGCATATTTGTGGCACAATAATGCCATTTTGATGAACACAGCAAGATCCTGGTGAGTATATTTTTAACATCTTTAAATGTCTTTTTTTTTTTTTACAGGTCTTAAGAAGAACCAGTGCTTGGGAGGAGGACTGTTTTGCATTACACAGTCATAGATTTCATAATTATAATGCATGCATCACAGTGGTTCTGTCTGCAATTGGCTACCCTATGCATTTATTGAAATGTGTAACACAGGATTTCCAGTCACTATTCCATGCCAGGCAGCTATTATCAAAGAGTCACGTTCATACACCGTTCATCCTGAACAGAGCCTGGCAAGTATATGACCATTTGAAGCAAACTGTTCCCTGAGATGGAAAATTTTCCTTCCCCCCCGCCCCACTCCATTCAGGCACTGGCTCAGCCTAACCCAGCTTAGCCCAGAAGAGTTCTATGTATAACAACATGGCTGTTGTTGGCCAAGAAACAGATGTCAGGCTAGATGTCATCGCTCATTGAAAGACTTTATTCTTCCCATGTATTATTGATCCAATATTTGCTCCTTGGGTCAATTGGTGTTATAGTGAACTCCAGCCAGGCTTTCATGCCCAAGGCCTTTTCTATGAATAACAGCAGGAAACTGAAAAGCAGGTGCAACAAATGAAATTACTCTTCCTCATATGTTTGGCTTGGGGCTTAATAACCACAAGCATTTTCAGGATATTTTCGTTAAAATGACAATAAGAAGTTATTGGGAGCAAAGCATGCCCTATATGAATCTAGAGAAGCTTCTAGAATCCACCTTTTTGCTATACTAGTCATAGTTACATACTGTAAGTTTATAATAATGAATATGTAGGGACTGGATGAATAGATGGGGCATTTCAACTGATATCTAAACACACATAGATCCTCGAGTTTATAATTTTGTATCTTCATATTTCCATTATTAAATTAGAGGTAAAGTATATATTGCAAAATATAACATAATATTTTAGAAATATGACAAAATATGACAAAACTGCAAGGACTTAGCCAGCCAGTTACCAGGTATCAACATTAACTTGAAGGTGTTAAAAAAAGATATAATTCCCAATAACATGCTATTTTACAAGAAACAACTGGACTTTCTGGTATTTCTTTGAAGATGTTTCGCTTCTCATCCAAGCTTCTTTGGAATAATCATGACCTGGATGACTGAGAATCTCCATAGTCATCAAGCTATTTTACAGTTTTACAGAAAACTCTCAAACATAGAATCAGAATATAGAATTAACGTTCACTAAATGAAGACAGGACAACCTGTGCATGGTATTGTAAAGGTGATTATTAAGCCCTTGTTTGTTTTATGAGTTACTTCATGACACTGATTGCTTCAGGGTTACAAATGATGGCTCATATTAGTCTCTTCTGTTAACTGGGAGACAAGAGCTACCAAGAGGCATATTATAAAGATGAAGCAGGATACAGGAGGCTCAGAGACAAAAGATTCACAACTTTGTGCCATCAGCAGAGAAATGCTTCATGTTCATTAGCTATGGTTTAGTATCTGCTACTGTCATCCAAATTATTTGTGCATAAAATGCAAATTAAACATAGCCCTTGGGTTCATTGTGCATTTTGCAAATTTCTCATAATATTGAAGAAGCTGCTTACCTGTGATATAAGGATGCAAGAGGTAGAAAAGTGGGCATTGCATTGATGGATTAATTGAAAGACAGAATAAGAAATAAGAAATATTATTATTTTTGGTGTAGACTTTGCAGTCCAGATGAATATCTCCTCTCATCGGCTTCAGTCAGCTTGGTCTTGATCAGGAATGATGAAACTGTCTTTCAGCAAGAGGAACTGAGCTAAAAATTGCCTGTCCCTGTTTTATAAGATATGGGGCATTTGCAGCAGTGGTCCCTGCCTTCAAACTGGCAGATATGATGAAGAGAATAGAGGCTAATACTTTTTAGAGGGCATGGGACACACAGTGCTTCAATAAATGAAAAAAGCGTACAGCATCTTTGAATGGATGGCTCTTCTCAATGAAGCTCTAAAGGTAGACTTTTGTCCTCTTACAATTGTCCTCCACAAGGGCAATGCCTTATATGTAGTCTTCAACTATTTAATAACCGTTCAAAGTTATAAAAGCACTGAACAAAGTTATTTATGACTGTCGTACTTACTAGAGAGCTGTGGTGGCACAGTGGTTAAAATGCAGTTTTTCAGGCTAATTCTGCCAACTGCCAGCAGTTCAATTCTCAGAGGCTCAAGGCTGATTAAGCCATCCATCCTTCTGAAGCCAGTAAAATGCGGACTCAGATTGGTGGGGGTAATAGCAATAGCACAGTGAAGTGCTATTGCTATTACAACTTCCATAGGTTCCTCTCAGGCACATGATCAAAAACTGATAGCTTGGCAACCAGTATGTCCTGGGGTCACATGATCATCATTTCCAACTTTCCCAGGGAATTAGAATTATAATTCTTTATTGGCCAAATGTGATTGGACACACAAGGAATCTTTCTTGGTGCAAATGCTCTCAGTATACATAAAAGAAAAGAGTCAAGAGTCAAGAATCATCAGGTACAACACTTAATGATAGTCATAGGGTACAATAAGCAATCAAATCGTACTAGGAAACAGTCAATATAAATGGTAAGGATGCAAGCAACAATGTTACAGTCATTCAGTCACAAGTGAGAGGGGATGTGTGATTTGCTTTATGACCATGGCCAATAAGGTCATGAATTTGGATGTTGCTCACTTAATTTTCTGCATTATTTAGCAACAGAAATTCTGGTCCCAACCGTGGCTATAAGACAAGGACTACCTGTACTTTTGCTACAGGAGTTTATCATAGGCTGTAATTCAGGGATATCATAAGCCTGGAAATCCATTGATTTTCCCAGTGATCATGGCATCTATTAAATCACACCAATAGTAGCAATGGGTTTTGTAGGACACATAAGCGGCAGCATATAAACATACGTAAAGATAAAAAGCATCCACGTGACATGTAGTTTGTAACCAATGAAGATCCATGGGATTATGCAAAGATTTTTTTTCCCATTTCTCTGAAAAAAGCAGCATATAATTTGGAAGAGGGGGCATAGGTAGTAAAAGAATGAATGAATATGGCTTCACCACTTATTTAAACCAAAGGTTGTTATTTGCTGGCCGGCTTGCTTATTTTAAACAAAGCTGTGCTTCACAGACTTTAGTTATTATGTTCAGGCACATTTGCTTCCTACTAAGTTGCTTATTTTACTTGAGAGACTCGTCCATTTTTTTCAAGGACTCTCAGAGAACTAAGCTTTTTCTGAAGGACTACTACATTTAAAAATGCTTCTAGCTGCACAGTTCTAGGTGCAAAAAAACAAAACAAAACCCATGGCTGTTCAGCTGTAGGCTCAAAGTCTATAGCTGACACATTATCAGAATATATTCAGCTACTTTCATGAGAACAGAAGTAGAATTTTCTGTCCAAGTAGGTCAAGTATTATTCTATTGCCTTCTAAAGTCATTAAAATAATGATTCTTGAAGAAACTCCATGTAGAACATTTATATCTGTCAAGACATTCTTTCATTGTTTAAAAAAAAAACTTTGGGAGGAATGAAGGATGGCCATAGCAATAAGAAAACATGTAAGAATTACAAATGAATGGCAGTGTTTGCTGAACCACTTCAAATCTAAATGAGAAAGCCATGGCAATTCCAGAATAAATGTTTCGTCTCAAAGCAGCCAGGGTTTGGGTTAAAGATTTTTTTTTTTTTTACAGAAGATAGGAGCAAGAAGTTGCTAGACTTAAATTTCCCCACTAAGATGTACCTCCATTTAAACTATAATCTGTCTAATTTTTTATGCAAATGTTATGCAAGTCTCTGTCATATTTCAATGCATAAGTGTTCCTGTGATGAATCAAGTACTTCAGCCCAAAGAAGTATGACTAGCCCCATATTATCCAGAGAAGATCATGGCAGAATAAGAATTTGAAGCTAAGCTCCACTCATCCTCCAAGGTATTTACATTGTGTTAGTTTTGGGGTCAACTTAAAGCTGTAGAGCATGGCTATCAAACTCCTGGCCCACAGATGCGTCACGCATTGGCCATGCTTGCTCACACCTGGTTTAGCCAAGGGGAAGAAAGCCCCTATATATCACATGATGCCACTGTGATGACGTGAGTTTGACACCCCTGCTGTAGAGTTTCTATTTACTTGAGTAGTGCAACAGAAACATTACTGTTTAAAAATGTAAGTTGTTTTTCAAGGTTACCTTTCTCAGTAACCTTAATTAAATAATCAATAGGAAGCCTTGAATGGACTACTTAAACACTAGAAAAAGAAGCTCTCATATAAGATAAGAAGCACTATAATAAAGATATTTGGAATAGTTGTACGCTGTGGATCTTCAGTTCAAGTCGAAACCAGATTCTGTAACAGCTTTGTTCCCAATGCCATCCATCTGGTAAACTCACAAGATTCGTTTTTCTCACCATGTGCATGTATGCATCCGAGCTAGACTGTGTTGTTTCTCTATGTCATATAATATAGGTAGATATGTGGGTATATGCATAATATGTATTTGTTTCTTTCTTTGTTTGTTTTGTCGTGTTTATGTAGAGAATATTGGAGGTGGAGACCCTTTGAGACCTGAATGCAGAGAAATTTCATTTTAATGTGTGCCAATTAGTGTACATTCAAAGTGACAATAAAGTTATTCTAATTCTAATTTCTGGCCTATCTAGAGAAAACACCAGCTGAGTCAGCACTGATCCGAACTCCGCACTGATTTGATTCAAGGTAGAGTCTTTTGCACCTTTGTGTGCCTTTGTGCGTCTTTGTGCACATTTGGTGTTTTAGTCATGCCGGTCACATGACCATGGAGACACCTTCGGACAGCGCTGGCTCTTCGGCTTTGTAACGGAGATGAGCACCGCCCCCTAGAGCCAGAAACGACTAGCGCATATGTGTGAGGGAAACCTTTACCTAGAGTTTTTGATTTAAGAAATAACTAGATGGCCAAGTATCCATCTCAGGTATCATATTTACTTCTGGGATACCACTGGAATTTAATTTGATCATTAAGAGGGTTTATAGAAAGAAGAATCACAATGTAAACTTTAGAGAAAGAGGTAAATCTACAATTGTACTTATAACCGCTATACAGAACAGCAGACACCATTTTTTCTTTCTTTTTTCTTTTTCTTTTACCTTTTTTCCTTTTTTTCCTTTTTCACTTTAGCTTACCTTTTTATTTCTTTTTTCCTTCTTTATTTTAGTTTGTATTTATCTGTACTCTTGTTTTTAAAACATTTCATAATATTATTAAATTTTTATTTTTTTTAAAAAGGAATTTAGTTCGGCTGTGGGGTGTTCTTGTAAACAATAACAATGGATAATTGAGAGCTTAGTCGTGCTTTGTGAGATAATACCTGACTCAACAGGAAAAGGCAAAAATAAACTGGAAAGGGAGACCTTACCAGTATGTCATGGAGCAAATAGGTGTTGTTGTTTTTTGACTGGCCATTATACCACCCACTATGACAGCTATTTTGTGACTCTTTATGTCAGAGACTTTGCATTGATCAAACATGACCATTGCCCCTGTAGGTTAGGAAGTATTGCAGAAAGGGATTTTACTCTCAGGGTAACGTAACTTCATTTGGATGTTCAAACATGAAGTCATCTAACAATCTGGGTTTACAGTTCATTGGGAGGCCTTGATTATGTTAAGTCATGCCTTAGCTACCTCCTGTTTGGATTATAGTAATATTCTCTCTGTGGGATTATCTCTGAGAGGTTTTCAGAAGCCACAGCTGGTCCAGAATACAGCAGCATCTACAGGTTTTGGTGATCCTCATTATGTTCATGTAACATGGCTACAATGAGAGCTCCCAGGAGGCTTCTGTGTGCAGTCAAGGTGCTGCTTATCACCTATAAACCTCTTTCAAAGTACAGGACCAGATTAGTTGTGGGGCTGCTTCTCTTCCATTGTTTCCACTCACCCACCAGGTCTAGCAGAGAGGTCGTACATCAGAGCCCCTCCTCCAAAAAATGTCAGCATGTTGGGCTCAGGAGTTGTATCTTCGGTCTGGCAGCGCCTGCCCTGTAGAACAGCCTCTCCCTGGAGATTTGGATAACCCTAAACCTGTTAGGTTTTTGCAGGGCTCTGAAGACGTGGCTGTTTCCCTAGGCAGCTGAGCCAGGAGGTTAGACAAGCTCTGAGGATGATTTGTGTGTGCATCTTTAATTATTAGGATGTATTGTTTACCTCAGACATCATGGGTTATTACTTGTAACTATTATTTTAATCCTTGTAGACTGTTGAGAGTCACTAGGTGAAAAGAGAGAGAAAAGAAAACAAGCAAACAAATTTAGGCCTAGTAATCTTATTTATAAAGGAAAAACCAGAATTATTTATTTTTTAAAAAATGATGATTTATTTTTAAAAAATTGATGATGAGGAAGGCGGGGGATATCTCTTCTGCCCATCTAGTTCCCAAGTGGGGGAGATCTTTCCATTCAAGAAAAGGCTGTTAGATAATGGACCCAGATGGAACTCTTTCATTGGGAGGAAGTTATATCAGACTTAAATGGGAGGATGAGAAAGCAGAGTTGACAGAAATCTGTTTGTTATTCTGTCATCAATCTATCATCTGCCTAGCAATTTATCAAGAGGCACAGAACTTTCAAAAACCACTGGAAAGAATATTTTAAGTGCTTACCATGGATAGTCCCAAAGGAGTGGCCTTTGTTATTCTGGTCTTCGTTAGGCAGCAGACACACTTGGGGGTGTGGTAGGTGGGGGTCCATGCATCCAACAGTAATTGTACCAAGCCCACCCTCCTTACATTGTGTCATTTGTAAAATCTGAAAACAGTGGAATAGTTTTCTTATAAATGTGCATGTGATAATTGTAAAGTTGCAAAGGAGCCACTTTCAATCATAAGCTGCCATGCTTGTTCTAAAGCTGTTTTTAAGACATTGATAGATTATTGGAAAGGAGAGAGGATGAGAAAAAGAGGTTTTATTTGAGAAAAAGATGCAGCTGTTGGATGGGAGGGTTTTCCAAGGAAATATTTATATCAATTATTTATTTATTGGGACACTTGAAAAAAAGGAGAATGCAAAAATAAATAGTTGGCTCTTGATAATAAAAACCTTTATTGTCATTGTACATATATATACAATGAAATTGATTTTTGCTTCTGCTGGTGCTATCCATAACAAAAGTACAACACAACATGAATAATATAGAAAGTGGTTGTTGTTGTGGCTCCGATTCCCAAGCCTGTGCTGTTAGAGGAAGAGGACTTGGAAGATGAGGAGGAGGAATTGGGAATGCCTTCCTCCCCAGGACCTTCCTCTTTGGCAATGCCTTCCTCCCTGATAATACCTCAGGTTTCAGCAGATAACCAAGAGGAACAGCCTGAGATTAATCAGGAGGAGGAGGGCATATCAGAGCAGCCTCTGACAGGGAATCAAGTAGACGAATGTTGGCTTGATCCTAGGCAGCATCGTAGGAAGAAGTGTGAGCTGCAAGGAGGCGTGGGCGAATCAGAGAGTGAGCTGAGTCATTGAGACACACCCCACAGGGGATAAAAGTGGGTGTGTTTCTTTCTTGGAAAGGAGAAAGGTGAGACATAACAGGTTGTTATACAAGTAACTAGGAAGAAACCAGTCATATGTTTCCATGTATGCGTGGAGTGATTGTAGTTGTATTTAGGAGTCTGACAGCCCATAGATAAAAGCTGTTTTTAAACCGGCTGGTTATGCTTCTGTGTCTTCTGCCCGATGGTAAAAGTTAGAAAAGAGAGACCAGGATGTGAATTGTCCCTAAGTATCTTCTTTAGTCTGCTGAAGCAACGAGACCTGGCGACGTCGTCCAGTGGTGTTAGGGGGTAACCAATGGTTTCTTGTGCCAAATTAATCACTCTCTGTAGTACCTTCTTAATTCTCATTAACTTAATGAGTCTTAATTCCAAGTTCTGTGGGAGGGCAGCATTTTATGAGCCATTTGCTGGTTAGGCTGAATTCTTCCCCCTGGGGCTGAAGTAGGAACTCTGTGTCAAAATGCAGGAGCAAAACTTGGTTTGACTCCTGTTATTCACCTTGGGCTATTTCTTTAAAACGCTTTGATTTGCTTTCAGACCAAGAAGACATAATAATAAAACAATAATTCAAAACCAGATTAATGAAGGGAGGGGAAGTCATTAGAAATAAAAAGAAGAGAGAGATAATTCTGCTGTAAATGTGACTGACGTCAGTAAATAAATCATATTTGGCTGACATGACTAAATTAGTTAGAAATACAGTCTTTTTCTAAAGTTGCTACAATTAAGCTTTTAAGCTCTTGACCCATAAATTCTGAGTTAAGTATCCCAGATGCCAAGAATGTTACTGTATCTCTTTGCCTATATCATTTTTATATAAAAATTGTAGAATTCTAAAAGATTTTAATTAATCTTTTCTAGAAGGCAAGAATCCACATTTTAAGGTTGATTGTTTTTGAAAGGTGGTTATTTTGAATCCTTAGATATCTAAGGATTGCAGCTCATGTCAAAAATGAATTTATTAGCTGATGGCATATCGTAATGGGTGCATTTGTTATATTTTTACTTTCCTATTATCCTTTATAAGCATATATTAGCCTTTCATCATATTTTAAGATCACCAAAATATGGAAGTTATAAGTTCCTGACAACTAAAGTAGCAATAGCAATAGCACTTAGACTTATATACTGCTTCACAGTGCTTTACAGCCCTCTCTAAATAGTTTACAGAGTCAGCATATACCCAATCCACCCCCACAATCTGGGTCCTCATTTTACTGAACTGGGAAGGATGGAAGCTGAGTCAACCTTGAGCCTGGTGAATTTTGAACTGCCAAATTGCAGACAGGTGGCAAGCAGCAGAAGTAGCCTACAGCAGTGGTTGCCAACCAGTGGGCCAGGGACCACTGGTGGTCCATGAAAAATTTTTGGTGGTCTGCAGAGAAATGTCACCCCCAAAGCATCCCCAAGCAATTAATGTGTAGTGTGAAGGATGTGTGTTTGTGTTTATTTTCATGGTCATGATGTGCACTGAAGATGGTGTTTGATGTTGTTGTATGAGGTGCAGTGACAATAAAGTAAACTAACTAATCCAGGGTGTGCGGGAACACAAGGCTTGCATTGCTTGCATTGCGAACAACATGAGTTAGTGAGGGGAGGGGGAAAGGGCGGAGGGGGCAACTTGCCCCATGTGCCCCATGAGCCTGGCCTGGCCACCAAACTGCTTCTTTCTGTTTCTTCTGCTTTTGGCTTTATGCAAGGAAAGCAGCAAAAGTCTTTTTTCTCTCTCCCAAACTCTGCCAGAAATGAGTCTTTGGGACCCTGCAAGGCATCCTGCTCCAAAAAGCTGCGCTGGCATGACAAGTCTCACAAAGACTCATTTCTAGTGGAGTTTGGGGCAGAGAAAGAAAGAGTTCCACTGCTTCTGCTGCTTTCCTTGCATGAAGCCAAAAGTTTTTTTCTCTCTCTCTCTCTCCCCCTGAGAATGGAGCTGGAGACAGTATCCTGATCCCAAATAAAGAACAATCGATCGGTAGGAAAACAGGGTGGGGAATTTTCCTGCAGACTTTTTGGGTGATTTTCCCAGGGTCTCTGCTCCCCGGGATTTAAAATTATGTGTTTGGTGGTCCCCGAGATCCAAAAGGTTGGTGACTCCTGGCCTACAGTACTGTATTCTAACCGCTGCACCATTGTGCCACGTAAATTAGGTTAGGGAAAGATGAAATACATTATCTGAAAGTACCTCAACATTTGTACCCCCAAAGTTATTATATTTATCCCATTGGGAGATGAAGGTAGAGTGTTTTTTTTAGAATAGAATAGAATTCTTTATTGGCCGAGTGTGATTGGACACACAAGGAATTTGTCTTGGTGCAAAGACTCTCAGTGTACATAAAAGAAAAGATACATTCATCAAGAGTCAAGAATTGTAAGGTACAACACTTAATGATAGTCATAGGATACAATAAAGAATCAAATCATACTAGGAAACAGTCAATATAAATTGTAAGGATACAAGCGACAAAGTTACAGTCATACAAGTGGGAGGGGATGAGTGATAAGGAGTGATGAGAAGATTAACAGTAATAGTAGTGCAGACTTTGTAATAGTTGAATAGTTTTCTGGTACTATTCTACATGCACAAAATTTATTCAAGTCAGCCCCCTCAACTGGGGCTTTGCACAATTCTAGGGTTACACAAGAGGGTGGTAGGAGTGCCACAAAAGATCATGCTTGAAAAGTTTAACATACTGCACAACACTAGTATTTGCAGTGGTGAGCATTTTTATTCACCACAATTCAGCTGCCAGCTTGCCACTTTGTTTTCATAAACATTCTAAAAAGTGAATTGTATAAGTTAGTAGTAAGCTTCCCTTGAACTTTTCATATAACTTTTCATTTTACAGAGGACAATGTTGAAAAAGCACTACGCAATCTAAAACCATCTCTATCTATTGAACCGGATGGCATATGTGCCTACTTCTTTAAAAAACTATCCACTGCCATAGCCAAACCTCTAAGCATAATCTTTGAAAAATCTTTCAGGACCAGCTCCTTGCCTAACCTATGGTCACAAGCCATCTTCAAAAAGGGAGACCCCAGCCTAGTTGAAAATTACAGACCAATCTCCTTATGCTGCGTCACCTGTAAAGTCATGGAATCAATTATTAACCAATCCATTATCCTCCACTTAGAGACAAACAGCCTACTCTCCAATAAACAATTTGGTTTCAGAAAAAAACTATCCTGTAATCTGCAACTCTTACACTGCAAAAACATATGGACGACACAACTCGATCAGGGCAAAGCAATAGACGCAATCTACATAGACTTCTGTAAAGCCTTTGATTCAGTGGTACACAACAAACTACTCCTAAAAATAAAATCCTATGGTATCTCTGGACAACTGAATAACTGGATAGAAGCATTCCTGTCAAACAGACAACAAATGGTCAAAATTGGGAGTGTCCTATCAAATTCTGTACCTGTCAATAGTGATGTCCCCCAAGGCAGTGTTCTAGGACCAACTCTCTTCATACTCTACATAAATGACCTCTGTGATTATATTAAGAGCAATTGCGTTCTTTTCGCTGATGATGTAAAGCTGTTCAATACCACAGACAATACTGCTACCCTTCAAAAAGATCTTGACTATGTATCAGAATGGTCAAACAAATGGCAACTTCAAATCTCAACAAATAAATGCTCTGTCTTACATACTGGCAAAAAAAAAATCAGAAAATAAAATATAGGCTGAATAGTCAAGACCTTGTTGATGACCCAAACTCTGTCAAGGATCTTGGAGTACTCATCTCAAATGATCTAAGTGCTAGACCCCACTGTAACTACATAGCCAAAAAGGCATTAAGAGTTGTTAACCTAATCCTACGTAGCTTTTTCTCTGGTAATATCACACTACTAACTAGAGCATACAAAACATTTGCTAGACCAATACTCGAATACAGCTCATCAGTCTGGAACCCACATTACGTATCTGATATTAGCACAGTTGAGAAAGTCCAGAAATATTTCACAAGAAGAGTTCTCCACTTCTCTACTCGTTGTAGAATACCTTATGCCACCAGACTTGAAATTCTAGAACTAGAAAACATTGAATTACGCCATCTTCGGTCTGATCTAAGTATGGTATATAAAATCATACATTGCAATGTCCTACCTGTCAATGAATACTTCAGCTTCAACCATAACAACACAAGAGCAAACAATAGATACAAACTCAAGGTAAACCTCACCAAACTTGATTGCAGGAAATACGACTTCAGCAACAGAGTGGTCAATGTCTGGAATACTCTACCTGACTCTGTAGTTTCTTCCCCAAACCCCAAAAACTTTAACCTTAGACTGTGTACTATTGACCTCACCCCTTTCCTAAGAGGTCTGTAGGGGGCGTGCATAAGCGCATCAACGTGCCTACCGTCCCTGTCCTATTGTTTCTTTTATTTTTCTTATATGTACCCATTTCATGTATTCATAACTATGTATATACTTATACTTATTATCTTGTAAACAATTGACAAATCAAATTAATTAATTAATAAAAATATTTTTCCCCATTTTTATGCAGGGATTCACAGACCTGAGAATTATTTCAAGGGTTTCTCCAGGATAAAAAGAGGCAAAAGGGATCCTTTGGGTGTGAAAAATATATGAATGTAAAACACACTCTGTATTCATAGTGATGTATCTGGCATGTGATATAAATTTTGTTGATTAGTGATGGCATTCCTAGCAGCCATAGTCTGATTAATTTATTATTTCAAGTGAAATGGTGCTGAACTCTTGGGCCATGTAAGAGACTTCTGTTTCACTATACTACTAGATTTGAAGTGAACACACTGAATGGATACTGGGAAACCAAGCTGGAATGATGCAGACAGCTAGAAAAAAGTATAAACAAAAAGGGACAGTGCACAGTCAGCATATAACTATAACGTGTCACCCATAAAGTTTACTCAAATTCCTTCCTAACCTATAAATTTTCTGCCCCAAATCTGTACCATTTCCATGGTTTTGCTCAGTAGAATATATATAATATAAATAGGACATACTTCCAGAAGAATGTATTTATCATAGATTATACTCAATATCTCATACAAGATCAGTGAACATGGTCCAATCATGACATCTTTAAAAAGGGCTAGGTTGCTTATACTATATTTATTTTATGTAGTATGAGTCATTGTTCATCCTCCATAGAGTTCTGGAGGCTCTCAGCAGTAGTACTTAAATCTTAAAAGCTAAAAACCAAAGAGAAAGCATAAATCAACAGTTTAAAAGCACTCAAAGAGCATTTTAAGGCATTGTAAACAGCAATTGATAAAAACAGTACTGAGTATTATATTTGTTGGGTCTTCTAAAATAAGATGTTCACTGACTTCTGGAAAGTGATGATTTGGAAAAGTGGAGATGCATGATCAGAAAGTAGTTTTACTTTCTTTGAGGAAAGAAACAATTGCTACAAACCCTCCTCCTCCTCCTGCTTCTCCTTTTTTCTTCTTCTTTCTCCTCCTTCATCTTCATCTTCTCCCCCCTCCTTTCTCAGGCATGAGCAATCCAGAGAAACTATATTGACATTATATGTAACAGTGTCATCAGGCAAAGGGTGTGAATTATGCCTCATTTGTACACTGATGTAATCATAACACTTGCTCCTCCACTGGCTGTTCATGCTGCCATGCACAAATACACAGAGAGGGGTATATGCGTGAATAAGATAGGTATTGTGATTTCTGTCCTATTTATTAAAAAAAAAATGTTTATGGTACGTCTCAAATATTTTCAATTAGCTTACCATAAGATGTTAGAACTCCAATAAAACCACTATGTTTAACCAATTAGTGGAAAACATACACATTAAAATTAATCAGAGGGGAAGATTTTATGAACTGAAATGAATCCAATAAATAACCATATTTCTCATTCACATTAGGAAGACCTGGAAAAATGATGGTCTTTAGAAGATGCCTCAGCAATATAAGGGCTCCTTGAAAATCAGGGAGGAAGAGACTGTTTATTAGCTTACTAATTTGTGACATCTAGGACTTTTCCAGATAGTGTTTATTGATAAAATGTTAACTACCAGTAATTATCAGTTACTGGGTCCCAATCACATATTTCAAAATCTTAGGCTAGCTTCAGCTAAACAATTTAGCACCAATTAGAAGGGAATATTTGTAGCTCAGGGTTGAACTGTGGGATCTTTGTGCTCTCTAAGGCTTGGCTGTTTTCTTGGAGATGTTTCATTACCAAACTAAGTAACATCAGTGCTTGAAGGGAATGAGATTTGCTCTTATTTTATAAACTTCACTCCCTTCTAGCACTGATGATGTTACTTAGTGTGGTAATGAAACATCTGTAAGAAAACCCTCAAGCTCAAACAGCACCAAAGACTGAACTCAGTTCAATCCTGAGCTACAAATATTCCCTTCTAATTGGTGTCAAATTGTTTAGCTAGCCCAAGGTTTTGAAACGCATGATTGGTTTATTTTTTTTCCTAAGTCCCCAGGGCTTCCTATGATTTCTGGCCTCTGAGTACAAGGGTGTGTGTGTGGTTGTGTGTGGTATGTTCTTTTATATGCATTTATAGAATGGGATGACATCTCAAACAAACATTAAGGTGAGCCAGCATAGCATGCTTAAACTGATGTTCTTTGAAGCTGTCAGTTGTGCATTTTCAGGAAAAAGCAATTCCCTTTGGAAAGGAAATAGACTATTAATCTGTTTGTGACTTCTTCTGGACAGATATGCTTCCTTTTCTTTCAAAAATGTACAGGATTTTTAGTCTTTTAGAAATCCATACCAAAAGTACACTTTGGACAGTTCCTACAATTTTGCATTTGGCAGAAATGCTTTTTCCCTTTTCACATTTATAGATTGCTAACATCTCATAAATACAAAAAAAGAGACTGATTTTCAGAAAGCTAGATGTGCCTTTATCCAACACATCAAAACTTTTATTTACCTTCAGGCATATGTGAAAGGCTATTACCCCAAAAGTATCTGAGTACCAAGGCTGTGGAACAGCTTAATACAAATACAATGGCACTTAGGGTATATACCAGTTTACAGTGCTTTACAACAACATCTCTCTAAGAAGTTTACAGAGACAGCATACTGTCCCCAACAATCTGGGTCCTCATTTTACTGACCTCAGAAGGATGGAAGGCTGAGTCAACCTGAATCAAATGCAGATCTCATCATTCCTATTGCCTGGGGGTTGATAGTAACCCTGAGAAGGGTGAGGGAACCACACTCATAAATGAAGCTTCAACCATGCTGGGAAGGATCAGTTACAGTTACAGGAGTGTCAAACTAGCATCGTCACGGTTGCATCACATGATATATTGCAACTTTTTGCTAAACCGAGCATGAGCATGACCAGTGTGTGATGTATCCAGCCTGCGGGGCAAAAGTTTGACAGCTCTGAGTTACAGGAACCTCAATTTTCACTGAATAATATGAAACAGTTTTGATGGAAAGAATGAGGTCTTGTCAGCACAACATGGAGGACAAGTGAGAAAATAGCCACATAAGAAATACTAGTGTTATTATACAGGATAATTTTAAAAAAAATCTTGAAAGTCTGACCATGTTTCCTTTTCCCTTCCTCTTATACCAAAGGTGGGCAATCATGTGACCATAACTTTCCATTTTACTGTGTTTGTTGGAAGCCAGTTGTGATACACAAATGGTGATCACAGGACCATAGGATGCTGCAAAGGTTGTAAATGCAAGGATTGGTGTCAGAGGTAGTTGTTTTACATCAGCGTAAATCTGAAGTCATTAAATGAGGCAGTCAGTGAGGCACATTATTTTATTAAGGGTTATATTACTTTGTCTTGCCCAAGTCTACAGACGACACTTAGAATTTCAATTGAGTCCAATCCTTTATTTTGTTTGCACCTAATTGACAGAATCTTGCCAAACTAAATCTATAACCTTCTAAGCTACTAGATACGTTCTGAGAAATTCTAGAGAAATTCTGATCTTTTCCCCCTTTTCTTCCCTCCAGTTCAGGACTATGTGGTTTCTTAATGTGGGACTCTCTCTTGGAAAGCTCTAGGTTGCCAAAATTATTTCCTACTGCTCCTGCAGGTGCACAAAAATACATTGAAAAAAGAAAATGATAGCCTTATTAATCAGCAAAGATCCAATAAAACTGAATAAACATACTAAATAACATGAGTATATAAGCCCTTTCCATTTAGTCTAAGTTCCCTCATCCCTCTCTTAACAATTAAACATTTAAAAAGAATTTAAACAATTAAATATTACCAGAAGTAACCCCTTATTCAGATATCAAAAATAATAACATAAATATTACAAATAAGCCATTACACCTTTTGCACATCCAAAAGGAAAACTATCCAACCCAGATAATAAGTAGCTCAGAGCACGATGGAAACTGGGATTCCCAACTGATTGCAGGTGCGTTGCAAAAATATCTGCTACCTGCTCACAAAAATCAGATGTTCAGAGTACATATGGGCAATCTCCAGATCTTTTTTCCAGAGAAAATTTCAACATTCCAGATCTCATGTCTTTTTAGCCATAATGCACCCATGAAAAATGTTGATGTTGGTCTTTTTCACTTCACCGGAAGTCATCACACACCAGTCAATAAGTCCTCATGGATCAGGAAATCTAGTAAGAGTGGATTCAGGTATTCTCTGAAAACCTCCCCTTCTATGGAATAGCTTATTCCTGGAAGGGAAAATAGCCCCTTCCTTCTTTTGAAAACTTATAGTTTTAGACTATAGGTTGGGAGCAGTGCTGCCCAAATCTTGGGGAACTGCAGAGTTTATCATTGACCATTTGCTGGAAGATCAATTCAATAAAAAACTGGGAAGACCAGAGTTCTTCCACACATCTCTAGACCACAACAGATTGGAAACCAAAGGTGCCATTGGTGTTCTTAGAAAAGGCAGAAGTATCTCTACCTCAGCCAAGGTTTTTAAAACTTTCATCTGGTTTCTCAAATTTGTATCATGTATCTTGCTAGGAAAAGTTGATGTCTAGAACAATTCATCTTGGCATATGAAAAGAAAAGCCGTGATAGACAAAACATTAATTTCCCAATGTTGGGGACAGTAGCATTTGTGAGGTGGGATGGGAATGGGGGTTGCAGCAATATATGTGTGGTTTTATTTTTATTTTTTCTTTGTTTTTAATTTAACTGCCTTTCAATTCTTCCAATAGGTGGGAAATAAATGATGCCACTACTAAAACAGGCTTTGCATTTTGTGCATCTATCCACATTCATGTACCTGTGTGCATGTCAGATAAACAGAGGATTTTATTTGTTCTGGCCTCTTTCTTGTCCTCTTCACAATGGCAGGACAACTCCATTCTTCTGCAGAAGAACTGCAAAATCTTTTGGATCCTAGCTACCCTGGCCAAGGCCATGAAAGCACACTTTTGTTACAAAAGTAACAAAGAAGATTTGTGGCTTGCTTGCTCTGTGATGCCCTTCCATCTGGTATTCCAGACCAGAATATTCCCTTCTATATTAGATAGTCTTCCAAAGTTTTCCAAACAAAGATAGCTGCAGCTTTGATTTGTCAATGAAAAAAAATGAAATAGTCTTTATGATTTGGTAAAATATATTTTATTTCTTCAAATAGTATGAATCAGAATTCCATTTTCCTAGAAACCTCTGTGTAAAATTAATTTGTGTTGTACATACCACAAAATATTCAATTTACAGTTTTTGCTTGTCATTTGTTTCCTTTTACAAGTGTACCATTCTAAGCCATAACATGTTATAGCAAACTCAAAAATATTGCTAATATCAGGACAATGAAGTGCTGAATGGAACTCAGCCATAAATTAATGTTATAGGGTGAAAAGATGTATAACCAGACCTCCAAATCTTGCAAATGGAACAAAAATTGGCAATATTTATGAAGGCTACCATCTATGCAGTTCAAATATCGTATATGATATATGCCTCTCGTGGCTACTTTATTTAATATTTAGGTAAGGCCTCTTCAATAAATTGGCTTCAGAAGGTTTCCATTGAGTGGGCTGCTCAGCCATAAGTAGCAGTTCAATGTTATAACAGTGAATTGATGGCAATGTCATCACTCAAAAAACACGCACACACAGAAAACAAGATATATGGATACCATACCTATCATGCTTTATGCAACTAGGAAAGTATCCTTCACCCATTCCAAAAAAAGAGATCAGAAAGTCCAAGCATACGCTCAGCAGTTCCATCCCCCCCAAAAAATCAAAAAGTTTTGAAAAAGAAAACATAAGGCCTAGAAATAAAATTCACTCCAATGTTCCAGAACAAAGGATGTTCATTGGATTGACCATATGAAAAAATAATCTGTTTATCAAATACATATCAGAGTTAAACGGAAGTATATATGGGTGATCACATATGCTGCTTCTTCTAATGAGAAGATGACCCAAATGTCTTTCTTCTTATAGCCTGTATTCTGTCAGAAGATATAGTAAATTCCTCAAGACCAAGAAGCCCAATGTAAAGGTCAAATATTTACAAAAAATATCTATGCCTTTAGCCAGTGTGTATAAGTGTGTTTGCATATGTATTGGTATGGGTATCCATGCATCCCTCTGAGGAATCTGCCAGACTAATTTTCTCATTGATTCATTACTAAATCCAGTTATCTCTGAAGACAGAAATACAAGTGATAATCCCACTCAATCTGATTCACATTTGTTTTGGGGACCTTAAGAAGTTATTTTGACTCTACTACAGGGATGTCAAACTCAAGGGCCACATCACGTTTCTGCTTGACCTTGAGGGGCCAGATTGAGTGTGGCCTGGTTGGGCATGGCCAGCTCGATGTCACTCATGTTGGGGGCGCTGAGCACTCTGACAACCTGAGCACTCTGCCAGCAAAAACGGGCCCCCGAGCTCCATTTCTGGCTGTGATGGCCTCCTGCAATCTCTGCCAGCAAAAATGGAGCTTCCAAGGGGTGCACACGGCCCTCTCAAGTTCCATTTTCAGCTGCAATGGCCTCCTGCAACCCTCTGCCAGCAAAAACAGATAATGTACTGCTCTACTATAATGCACTCAGGCTAACACCTATGGAGAACAAAACTTCTGATAGAGCAAAGAGTAACAAATTCTCTCAATATGCAATGGATTTTGTCTCAAAGATGGGGCCACTCTGAAAAACTCACTCTTGACACTCATCGTAGAACAGTGCTGTTGGGCATATACACAAAAGGTAGCTTAAAGGTTTGTAGAATTATTTGATGAAGTTTGGATAAACTACGTTTCCTGAATATCCATCCCTAGTACTTCTTTCAGCAAGCTTATAAAATGTTCACTCACCTCTGATCTATAACATTTATAAATCAAAATAATTTCAAATGTTATTGTGTTTTTGTGCTTATATTTAAACTATTTTGGGGAGGAAAGAAAGCCCCATAAAAACAAACCAAGGCCTTTAGTTCATTGCCACATTCAACATATAAGGTTGAATGTAGCAATGAGCTAATGGTATTAGCTTGTTTCATGGGATAGGATGTCACTTGCAGGATGATCAGTCGTAAGAAATCAAAGTGGGATTCAGAAAACAAACAGAGGCTTCACACTCTTCTTCTGTTAACAGCAGCTTGAAAACTAAGCTTGAAAGAATTAAATACTGTGTCATGTCTCCCAAGTAAGCACTTCACATTTCTTCAACAGGAAGAAGTTAAAACAGCAAAACCTGCATTGTTCCTCATCCCAAACATGAAGGATCAGATAAGCTGTACCTAATCTCACAGAAAGTCTACTGTGTCACAAAACCTCTGTGGAAAGGGAAATTGCTAAGATCTGATCAATAAAAATGGGGAACAAGAGACAGCAAGAACTCCATAGCTGGAGAGTTATTTCCTTCTGTGCATACAACCAGGCCCAACCATGAAAGAAACTGCCTGAGGTTTGTTTGTTTGTTTGTTTTTACTTCTGAGCTATTTCCAAGCTAACAAAAATACAAATGTCTGTGGATTGACCTAGGAAGGAAAAAAAAAGTCCGGAGATGCAATATGAAAGGCCTTGTACAAAATTGTTTTTGACATGCCTAGTACCCGTATCGGAAAAAAAAAGAATAATAATTATAATAATAAAGATTGTGCTTTTCTCATTGTCTCTTAACCATTATTCACCATTCCCCCCCTATTTTTTATTTTTAATATTAAAAGTTCTCCTGGGAAAATACCTGGAAGCACTTTCCAGCATACGCTGAAGCCAGGCAATGATGAACCTGGTAGGACTCAGCCCAGTGGAATGTTCAAAATAAACAACACAGCTATAAGCTACAGTGGGGTTAGGCAGCTTAGTGAATTAATTGCTTAAGAATTAAAAAATAAATTATTATAAAATAGATTTCTGTACATTTTACATATAGACCTATCTACATGTATGGGAGGAAAGGAAGCTGAAAGATGGGATCGACTCTGGGAAGTGCCATCAATCCCAGCCAAAGTCATGGCCAGTCATCTGGTAGAACTTCATGTTGAATGGCCGATAGAATTCTCGCAGCCTTTGTATTACTTTCTGGTCAATGTCGGGGTGGGTCCGTCCTTTCGTCTTGCCCAGGCAGTGGGGTTTGCTGCTGCCTTCAGCCTTTTTCAGGCATGGGAACCCCTTGGTTTTGTTGAAGTAGAAATGTTTATCTGTGATGATCCTCTTGAGGCCCAGAAAGTCCTGGACGCGGCCCAACTCGCCTGCTGGATCACTGATCAGTCTCTCCCCACTGACAAAAAGGATTTGCCCAAGCGGGAAGTACAGGAGCCAATTCTCTAGATGCTTGGCATAAATGCCAATCTGGATGGCACTCCAGGAGGTATCAATCAGGCCCGTAGTCCTGTTTTTGAAGGTCAGGCTCTCAAAGGACGGGATGTCTGGCTTCTTGGAAAGGGTTTGTGTGTAGTCAGAAATGGCTCGGGTGACCGGGTCTCTCACCACCACAATGAGCTTGGTGTCCTTCGACATAGAGGAGATGCGAGCTGGTGCTTCCTTAGTGACAAAGTAGCTGGGCGTCTTCTCCATGGTGATCTGGCCATCAAGCGTCCTTGGCATCAGTTCCCTGCAAAGAAAGAAAGAAATTAGCAGACTGATGAGAAAATAAGGACATTGCTTCAAAAATTTGTTTGTTTGTTCTTAACTATTCCTGTCACTGGCAGTTTAGCCAATTATTGCTACTGACCATTTGGCAAATTCACAAAGAGTCCCAAAGACAAAATATATCCAAACATACCTGAAAGAGTCAAACTGATGAAAATATTTGATTAATTTGAAATATACCAGTAAGGTGGGAAGGGAAATGTATATATGCCAAACATGCTCAAAGTGAACAATTTAAGAATTACATTGGCAAATGGGATATTACATCTCACAGTGCTAATAAATGCAACATCTGACAGAAAGTTCTTAGAAAGAAACTTAGGAAGAGTGGGATATGGATGGGTCTTGCTCTTTCTGTCCTAGTTTTTTTTTTTTTTGCCTTACATCTGCCACATTATTACTTTAGCCAGTCAGTTCTTGTCCTCTATATCAAGAAACTACAAGCTAGTGAAACATTGTATGGATTAAACATTGTTCACCAGAGAAACACAAATGCATATACATACATTCATTTGACTATGCTATTATTAAAGGTTACACTTTTATTATTTTACTGAATTTTATTAAATATTGTCTTGTATTTCATGTAGAAAATTGAAGATTCACGAGCAGATTAGAAATACAATAAGTTTTCAATATTGTTGACCACTAATGAAATACCTTGTTCCAAATAGAAAAGATGAAATGGGCCAAATGATAATCCCTAACTGTAGGATGAAATTTCCCACTGGCATTCCAAATTTCTTACACACCAGAAAGAATAACATGGAGTCACCAAACAGCTGATTTATCACATCTAGAAATTTACAGCCATTGCTATGGTTCTAATCAGTCTTTCCAACCATGTTGCTATCCAGAAGTCTAAGTTGCAACATTCATAAACCTGAATTCCTATCAAGTTAGGAAGCTTGCAGTACCGGTACCAATTTACTGAGTTGCTTTCTATATTACTTTGTATAGAGGTAGAGGCTTCTACATATATTCTTAAAATGTGAAGAGGAGTTGTCTCTCTCAACAACCAAGACACAAGCTGCTGAACTAAACAACAATACTGCTGACATTTCTGCAATTTGTGCTAGAAGGAATGAGATACATGTGTCTGCATTAATGTGTTTCTCTATGTATATGAATAGAGAATGGCTGGTATGTGCTTTGTTTTTGTTCTTGTGTGCCTTTGCATCAGTGCTGACTCCTAGTGACTGCCTGGACAAGTCCCTGCAGTGTTCCTGGCAAGGTTTCAGAAGTGGTCTGCCTTTGCTTTCTTTTTAGGGACCAGAAAAGGGAAATAAATGGCCAGAGGTCTCCCAGCTGGCTTTGTGCCTAAGGCAGGACTAGAACTCCTGGTCTCCTTATTTCTAGCCTTTCTGCCTTAATAACCACTACACAAAAAAGGCTTTCAATTAGCCACCAGAACAGTGGTGGGATTCAAATATTTTTACCACCGGTTGGGTGGCCATGGCTTGGTGGGCGCGCTTTGTGTGTGCACATGTGCCAAACGTGCATTTTGCACAGGTGCAGAGGCGTTCTAACTCACCTCCTGCATGCCTGCACTCTCCCGGTCACTTCAGCAGCTCCCGCGCGGCACTCTGCTGTGCTGCACAAAGCAGCTGCACTTCAAATTCAGACGATAAAGGTGAGCCTGGGAGTCCAGACAGGTGGGTGGGCCCAACAGCAGAGTGGCGGAGAAAACCGGTTCAGTGTCCGCTGCTCATCGCCGCTACCAGCTCGGCAGAATCAGGCCAAACAGGTAGAATACCACCACTGTACCATAATGGATCAAAATTCTCAATGTTGTAGCAAGTGCACTACGGCACAGATATTGTGTGTGCCTAGAACATGCTCACAAAAGAAAGAGTACCTACATACAATAGCCAGATAGTAATAGCAACAGGATCTGATTCACCCTGGCTAATTTCAGAAGCTGAGCAGGACTGAGCTGGTTAGGATTTGGATAAATGACCAGGAAATTTCAGGGTTCTAAACTAGATTGAGATATTGAGATGTTTTAATATTATGCATTATTTTTACAGGGAATTAATCATAATTGAAAAAGGATTATTGTTATTGCTGTTGTGATTCTACTTTATTTGAAGTGTGGCTTCAGGGATGGATGGGTAAATAGACCGGAAACCACAGACACAAATATATTGTGTGTGTGTGTGTGTGTGTGGTGTGTGCCTGTCTCTTGTGTGCGTGCATGGATATATACACAGATGTTTTATTAGGGAAAGATAAATGTTCAGAATTAGTTTTAGCTGAGTTGCCTTTTGGGGAGTAACACAGTGTAGCAGTAAGACAATGCAAAATATTTTTTTCTACATGTATATATACACAAATGCTATGTATTTTTTCTTTGGGGGATTTTGATCAGATCTTCCCTAAATTGGGGCCATCCAAATGTCAATGGCTGACAGGCATTTTATTTTAGGTCTGAGATAAGTAATCTGCAAGCTTAGGCCCACAAGCAGCTCTCAGACTCATTGAATGTACCTTCAGAATCCCAAACTCTATGCCATTTAGTAGCAGGATACGACTAAGTTAGTTTACGTATAAGGAGGACAATACAGGGAGGGAGGGAGGGAGGGAGGGAGGGAGGGAGGGAGGAAGGAAGGAAGGAAGGAAGGAAGGAAGGAAGGAAGGAAGGAAGGAAGGAAGGAAGGAAGGAAGGAAGGAAGGAAGGAAGGAAGGAAAAAGTATCAAAATGAGGCAGAATAGTGAGCCTCACCCAACTTGGCTCTGGTTTCTGATACTTAATGCAATTCTGCTTATGTCGTTGGCATGCATCAATCCTCCAATATATTGCCATCTCTAGTTTTGCTAGGTGATCAACTGGACCAGACACTCTTCAAATGGTTAAAAAGGTGTAAAAGTGTGACCATGAAACAGAAGCAACAAAGATGGTCTAAGGCTAACGAGGCTATGTTTGGCAGGAAAAACTGGACTAATGGAACCACCTCAGACAGTAACAGGCTATGTGGTTTAAGGTTTCCTCCACAAGAGGCTGGCATAGGTGCAGCAATGTACTTAGCCTGCCAAGGAATGGATCTGCTTTGCCCATTAGCTACTTACTCTTCCTAACTTTAGTATTCTACTCAGACTGTTCTAATCTCCAAAGTTCTTTAGTCGAAATACACAGAAATCTTGACAGGAAGAAACAAGTTCCTCAAGAACACCTTGGTCTGATCATCACACCTTGGTCTGATGTGAAGGAGAGTTCAGAGACTGATAGGGCACCAAGGCAGATGACAGGTGGCCATGTGGTAATCCAATCACAGAAAGTCTACCGCCTTTTGTGATAGCATTTGTCTGCCCAGAGGGATTCTCCTCTAATCTGTTGACATTCCTCAATCAAGAAGATTGAGTGGGAAGGACTTTGCTAAGAAGGAGGGCACTAGATGAGGAGAAGTGCTCTACATGTTGTGACTATGTCAGGCTTAAAACAATAAGATGGCACATATTGACAGCTACACTCATGATCTTCTACTCTAGCACTTAAAACTGTGGCAAATGGTATGCAGAGACAATCCAAGTTAATTTCCTTCATATTTTCTTACAGAAAATCCAAGATAGATTGAAGCACATTCAACTCAACAGCAAATTAAGAACAGGATAAAAGAGAGGATCTGATACAAAGGCATGAGACTGTTTTCTGTTTTCCATTTTTTAAGGAAATGGCTACCAGAAGATATGGCCACTTGTTTGTCTGAGAAATCCACAAATCTACCCATCTTATTTTCCTTCCGAGGTTTCTCAAATAGTATTAGTCATCCATTGGGTAATCCACTGTTGCCTTGTCCTGAGCCTCAAGGCTGTTCCTTCTCCACCAAGGAATAAAATGAGGAATAAGATGCAAGGCTTACAGCTGTGAAAATGGCAAAAATTTCATCACTGACTCCCAAGTTAGAGGAGGGCAAACATATTTTGAAACTGACATGTTCTAACCTTAAGAGGTTGTCCAACCTGTTCCAAGCTCAACCCCATTTCCAGAACATGCAGAATGTTTTGTTCCTTTGCTTGTCTTTGAAAAGTCTTGCACATTTATTCCCAGCAGTGGTGACTTAAAAATTGCCCTCAGTTGCTTCTTAGATATAATTATTTGAAAAATACAAGAAGCATATTGAAGTGGGGTCAGAAAACTATCCAAAAATAATCTAAGCAGCAGTCTTGAAAATCAATTGACACAGTAGTCATAAAAAAATTATCAAAAGAAAGCTGGCAGTCCATGTTGATAAAATCACAAATGACAGAGGGCAGAATGAACAGCCTTGAGGGACAGGAGGAAATGTGCCTTCCAAAACAAAGGTCACATGGGTCTGGGGCAGGAATGTGTCTTGAGTAAACATCTCAACAAAACTTTCCCTAGTTCACTTGAAAGATAAAGGTAAGGAGAGGAGAAGTACATTCAGACTTGCAAGATTCTATTACTATAGCTTTACAATAAAAGTAGTGCTGACTGATATAACATTGGATTCCTAGTCTGATCTACCTTGAAGGGCTATCCAGTCTTACTGATTCACTGTGTTAGATACGTTTGTTTTGTCCTCCCAACTTTTCTGGCATCAGGACTCTCCTAATTAAATATCAAGGAACGAGGGGGCCCTGAACCCTGAAAAACCAAGGCTGTTCATGATAAGGTACTCCAGAGGTAATATGCAGCAGGTTCTGACCAGTTGTGGAGAACCGATAGCGGAAATTTTGAGTAGTTTGGAGAACCAGCAAATACTGTCTCTGACTGGCCCCGCCTCCATCTATTCTCTGCCTCCTGAGTCCCAGCTGATTGGCTGGGTCTTCTTTTGTTGCCCTGCACAGGAGAATGGAGCTGGAAAGCAGGTTAGTGGGGTGGGGACAGAATGGGGATTTTGCAGTAACCTTCCCCTGCACACCCACCAAGCCACACCCACTAAGGCAAGCCATGCCCACCAAGCCAAGCCATGCCCACCAAGCCACGCCCACAGAACAAGTAGTAAAAAAAAATGAATCCCACCACTAAGGTACTCCATTTTGCCCAACTGGATGTCGACATTTGCTTTTAACTCCAGGCAGCTTTTGACCAGCTATATTTCCTTTTTGCTTTTTACATAACTGTATCAAAGATACATTGATATGAAGCAAATCCCACAGCGGCAGCAACATTCATTCAATCAGAGAATAATAGATGTCTGGTACTAACCAAAACCACAATTTAAAAGTCATCAACTTCATTATCATAAAACAAATAATAATTGTTTACATGTAAGAGCCATGGTAGCAGAGTGTTTAGAATAGCAATAGCACTTAGACTTATATACCACTTTACAGTGCCTTACAGGCCTCTATAAGCAGCATACGGAATCATACAGAATCAGCACATTGCCCCCAACAATCTGGCTCCTCATTTTACTGACCTTGGAAGGCTGAGTCAACCTTGAGCCTGGTGAGATTTGAACTGCCAAATTGCAGGCAGCCAACAGTCAGCAGAAGTAGCCTGCAATACTGCATTCTAAGCACTGTGCCACTCTAGCTTATATGTAGTATGAGCCACGGTGCAGTATTGCAGGCTAACTGCCCACAGACAGGAGTTTGATTCTGACCGGCTCAAGGTTGACTCAGTCTTCCATCCTTCCAAGCTCAGTAAAATGAGGAGCCAGATTGTTGGGGGCAATATGCTGACATTTGTAAACTGCTCAGAGAGTTCTGTAAAGCACTGTGAAGCAGTATATAAGTCTAAGTGCTATTGCTATCACTAAATCAGCTAAACCCTTTATTCATTTTCAAGTAATTCACCTTCATTTTATTTCTGGTTATTATGCAACAATGTAACTGAGATTAAATTCTCTGTCCATTGGTTCCCATGGACAAATTGATGGGTTGTTTTGTTTCTGAAAGATGGAAGGAAAGTCTGAGTAACATAATTATAGACCTCTCCACTTCATAGCCAAGCATTTGTACTATATAAATTATTTTGCATTTTTAAAATTTTTAATCACTGCATGGGAACAGAGATTGTGCAAACTCTCTCTCACACACACACACACACTGGAATTACAGGGTGGATGCCAGATAAGGTGACCCCATAATATAGGTGGTAGAACAGGAACTGCCAACTGCTGTGTGTATATGTGAGTTTATTACTAACAAAATGGATAGCATATAAATTTAATGAATGTGGGTTTGTATGTGTGTATGCAAAAAAAATTGAAGGAATCACCAGAACTATTAAAAATAATTAGCACTGAACAGATTTCCCATGTTCTAACCCATTGCATCAGCTAACTCTATACTGGGTTCATTCTGCCTTTTGAGAATTTGAGCTGATGATGTAAAGCTACTCAACACCACAGACAATACTGCTACCCTTCAAAAAGATCTTGACTATGTATCAGAATGGTCAAACAAATGGCAACTTCAAATCTCAACAAATAAATGCTCTGTCCTACATATTGGCAAAAAGAAATCAGAAAACAAAATACAGGCTGAATAGTCAAGACCTTGTTGATGATCCAAACTCTGTCAAGGATCTTGGAGTACTCATCTCAAATGACCTAAGTGCTAGAGAGTCCACTGTAACTACATAGCCAAAAAGGCGTTAAGAGTTGTTAACCTAATCTTACATAGCTTTTTCTCTGGTAATATTACACTACTAAACTAGAGCATACAAAACATTTGCTAGACCAATACTCGAATATAGCTCATCAGTCTGGAACCCACATTACGTATCTGATATTAACACAGTTGAGAAAGTCCAGAAATATTTCACAAGAGTTTTCTACTTCTCTACTCGTTGCAGAATACCTTATGCCACCAGACTCGAAATCTAGACCTAGAAAACCTAGAACTACGCCGCCTTCGGTCCAATCTAAGTATAGTATATAAAATCATACATTGCAATGTCCTACCTGTCAATGAATACTTCAGCTTCAACCATAACAACACTAGAGCAAACAATAGATACAAACTCAAGGTTAACCGCACCAAACTTGATTGCAGGAAATACAACTTCAGCAACAGAGTGGTCAATGTTTGGAATACTCTATCTGACTCTGTGGTTTTTTCCCCAAACCCGAAATACTTTGACCTTAGACTGTCTACTATTGACCTCACCCCTTTCCTAAGAGGTCTGTAGGGGACGTGCATAAGCACACCAATGCCTACTGTCCCTGTCCTATTGTTTCTTTTATATATTTTTTTATTTTTCTTATATGTATCCATATATTCATAACTATGTTTTTATTTATACCTATTATCTTGTAAGCAATTGACAAATAAAAATAAATAAAATAAATAAATAGAATCCTGACCTGACTGCAATTATGTCAATCTTACTGGGAAAACAAGAAAGGAAACATGACCAGATAAGTTAATGCTATGGTAAATCTACACTTCTGAGCCTCTTGCCCTCTCCCCCTCCCCTCTATCCAGCTGCAGGCTATGCAGTCTCTTATCTGACCATTTCCTAGGCAGGCTCTTCACCCCTCTCTCAAGGTCTTTTCCACATACCAGTGCAGATTATCACTCCTGATCTCCCATAGCTCCAATACTTGGAGCTGGGTTGACTTTTTAATGTTCCATGGGAATCCACAGCCTGTTGAGCACTAGTAGTAAAATAATATAACCTTGGGTTTCAAACCCTCCTATTCTGGAGAAAAGGTATGGGGGGTGGGGCAGAGAAAAAGAGAGACTGCCACTCTTTTCGATATATATTACACAAGACTGATTCTACAATCAGATTTTACAATGCAATTTTCAACCAAGCTGCCAAAAATGCTGAATCGAGCAAGTTCTTATTCCTCTGCACTCACCCTGGCATCTTACCAAGGCAATAAATGCATCTCATGCATTGTGTACCTTGAGGCAACTTACTTCTACACATCCATTCTGTTCAATCAGGGATCAGAATGACAATATTTCCCATATTCTCTTTACCACATAGGTAAAAATACACATTAAACTGTCTACTTTCCCTATATCCAGTCAATATACATATTATCTTTTGTCTTTTCTCAGACACCCATCCTTTAGCAAAGATTGGAACTCAATTGCTACATCGATTAACTTTTTGCTAAACTCAAAAGTACCTGAGTTAAGCTTCAAGTGTCTCTGGCCTGCTATAAAACTATTTAGGAAATCATTCTCTCAGTTGAATATTGCACTATGTAGAGCTTCACGTTCTAGACTAGCATCCTCTATCACCCTAACATATATCTTATTGTTGGTCTTTAATCGTCCCTCCAGATTGTCATAACAGATGTAGTACCACAAATACTAAACGATTCAAACAGAAAGCAAGCTGTTATTTGCAGGTAGTTTGTCCTTTTGGGAAATCGGTACTGATGCAAAAAGCTTTTGGAAGACAAAAGAGGCGGGCCTTTGACAGAGAGACACAGGAGGCAGATCTTCAGATATTTCAAGATACCTGTCTATCAATAAGCAATGTGTAGGTTGATAATTCCAGTCTGTGACATTCCTGGACATAGCAAGATCCCATAGCATTTTTATTTCATTTTCCTTCTAGAATGTAACACAGCACCAGGGTTTTGATTCATACTGCTGGGATCGGATAAGTTATTTATGATTTTAATTATTTGTATTTACTTAGCTGTGCTTTTATTGCTTTGTGCTTTTGGTAAACCAGCAAAGTCATATTGGAATATAGTGGTATATAGACATTATGAATAAATAAAATAAATACATTACTGTGTGTGTGCGTTTCTCTGTGTCTCCTACCCAGCCCTGAACAAACATGAAGCAACTTCATTTCTCAAAGTTTGCTACATGATCTACTTCAATCCCTCAAGGCCTAGAGGCAGCTGATAATTGGCACTTATTGATAATTGACACTTTTAGAAGACTTTACACAGGTATCAGAAGTCCAGGGTTCATCCTCTAAAGTTGTTCTGAATATAGTCCTTTACCTGTAGCCTATCATGAGGCAAAAAGCAAAAGAAGTCACCACCATAATGTTTTAATCAACTTCAATGACATGTACATTAACTACAGTGTATCTTTTGTCCTAATTCTGCTTACTTGCAACAGTAAGTCACCCAAACTTCACATTTTTTCTTGGCCTGAAAAAAGCCACTGAGCCTGCTCTGTGATATGCCACTTCTTCTGTCTCTCAGTACAGTCTCTTGCTTCCAAGTGTATTCTTGAAGAAAAGGCTGGTCTATGATAGCTAGTTTTCATGAGGACATTCCAAATTAAGGGTCCTTCCATTCAGACCGATAAAGGGATAGCAATAGCACTTAGGCTTATATACTGCTTTACAGTACTTTACAGCTCTCTCTAAGCAGTTTAAAGAATCAGCATATTGCCCCCAACAATCTTGGTCCTCATTTTATTGACCTCAGAAGGATGGAAGGCTGAGTCAACATTGAGCCTGGTGAGATTTGAACTGCCAAATTGCAGGCAGCCGGCAATCAGCAGAAGTAGCCTGCAGTACTGCACTCTAACCACTGCATCACTGTGGCTCATTCCCTTGGGGAATCTGCCCTTCTTGGTTTGTTTCAGGAAGAAGGAAACAGCCCCAGCAGACAGGGTTACATCTTCCTTATTGCTCAGCATTAGACTATTGCCTCTGAGTCCTTTCTCCAGGAGAGGGGTGCACCATAATTATTTGGTTAGTTTCATACAGCTCTTGGTTGCTGGTCCAGAAAGCAGCCGATGGGAGGCGATGGAAAATGGGCAGGAAGACTGAATAGTAGTTAGTTGAGGAGGCCATCACTGCTTATGAAGCAGTTTCTTTATACTCTCTCTCTATCATCATCATCAGGGATTTCTTAGCATGGCTTGCTTGGAGAGGGAGTTCAAGTAATTTGTAGCCATTTCCTGCTTAGGATTTTATTAGTTTTGGTCATGTTAGAGAAACAAGAGGCAAAAGGTTTCTTGGAAATATGATGACTCAAAAGAGGCAAAGGCAGGGGGAGGAAAGAGAAAAAATGAAAGAAGAAAGTAGTGAAGGGCCTTCCCAACAAAAGGATGGTCTTAAAAGTGCTACAATCCCCCTTGAATTCCTACGTTCAATTTACTAAGGCTTTTCCAGCCTCTTTCACATAGCATAACAAATAAACTGTACCATATTCTAGGATGAATGCTTAGCCCTCATTCCAAAGTCCTGTTTTATTAACCTAACGCTTACGGGACAGGGTCCAATGGTTATGAGAGGTGGAGAGAGACCTGATTAACGTTCTCTGCTAGCAAAGGCATTGGATGACGTTCCGGCTTCACTAGACCAAAAGGTTTGTGCATTCATTAATACCATTGCTCCCTGAAGCTGCATTATTCATAAGTTTCCTTTAGTTCTGAGAGCAAAGGGGAGGGAGTGAAAAAAAAAAACTATTACCAGACATCAGCAACTTTTATGCTTTGCATCCAGCCAAGTAAGCATTATTTATTATTAAGATTATTTCAACAATGAATCAAAAAGAAGGCACAACTGTTCCTAATTTGGTATTTAAAAACAAGGAGGACTGCAGTACACACGTTGGGTGCAGCATTGCTGTTTGGTATCTGCAGGGCTCTTTGGAATAAAGTCACTCAAAAACTTTGTACTGTAACACACACTGTCCATTCCTATAGGTCCAGATGCTAATCCCTAGGAGAGAAGAAAAGAGTAACTATTAAATTCTCCCAACTGGAGCATCCAGATGAGATTGGAGTAAAGCACTGAAGCTAGAGGGTTGGAGAAGTTTGAACATTAGATCTCCACCCCCATCCCCCAGCCGCCACCACCACCAACAGACAAACAAGTAGCAAGCACAGACAAGGGCTTTTTGGCAGCAATCACGGGTGAGTGAATACATTTAAATTCAATAAGGGCTGCTTCAAAGAAGTTAAGAGTAACACAGAAGCTTTTCAAGTGGCCAAGAAGGAATGCAAAATTTGAAGCAGCTCCAAAAGCAGGAGACATTTGGACATCATGATTAATTAGGTCTTGCTTCCATGTAGCTAAATTGGTTAAACTGCATTTGTTTTGAACTTAGCAATCTTACAGCTCAGCAAGGGCAGGCTTAACAAGCATTTGAAGAAGAACTGAAGGAAATATAAAACTGCAAGAACACGGACCTCTCCTGGACAGAAGGAAGCAAATAGACACCGATTCCTATAGGATTTAATATGGCTGGTTAAGAGTTTGCTAAAGGACAAAAAGAGTTGGTAGTCTTAAAACGTATAATGAAAATCTTTTACGGTATCATGAATTTGGGAAACGAGTCATGTGTAACATCTGTATGTTTATTTAAAATTCAAATGTTTTAAATATTTAACTATGATGAAATGCAATGCATCATGATGTGATTTAGTGACTATGGATTAAATTATTCTTTAAAAGAGTTGGAATAGTTCAGCAGCATCTCAAGATCTTCTTCAAAGACTGCTCCTCAGTCACCTTAATTGCTTCCCTCCTGTTATTGAGAGGAAACTACATTGACATAAATAGTGCTGCGTCCACAGCTTCATTGCTCCTGAGCAACAGGGACCTCTTCACACAGTTTAATGTGGAGCAGTTTATAAGGTAGCACTGGGGAATTCCCTCTTGTCCTTTCCTCTCCAATCGTCAGGGTTCCCTACTCTCCTGAACATATGGAAGGATGGGATTTGGGGGACTATGGGCGCCCTCTCAGAATGGTTAATTGAGTCTTTGTTGTTGTTGTTGTTGTTGTTGTGCTGTGCTGTTTGTTTGTTTTGTGGTCATAAAATAAGTCCTGTGAAGAGAAAGGAAAGAAAAAACTGACAGCAACATGGACTGAGCTGGGAAGAAACTCTGAATCTGAATCAAGACAGATTTAGGGGAGAAAAAAAACTGAACTTCCCAGTCATCCTGATAGAGGATATCCTCAGGCAATTCTTCCTTGCCACAAAGATTAAAGCTAGGGTTAGGAAATGTGGGAAGAGAAGCAGAAAAGACTGGCTTGGAAAAGTTGGAGTGTATGGAATGGAACAACTTGCCATAGCCAACTTGCTGCAGCCAACTCACCATGGCCATCTTACTGCAGCCAACTTGCTGCAGGGTAACTTGACATGGCGAACTTGACATGGGCCAACTCGTCACATGATAATTTAACAATTTCAATTTAATTATTTAAAATAAATAAAAATATTTTAATTGTTGTCATTTACATTTCATTTTGTCCTTCCTTTTGCATCCTTTCTTTAGTGTTTCCATTCCACCATTTCTTCGATATTAGACTAAGTCTTGTCCTGCAGTGAGTTGGCCGTGGCGAGCTATCCTGTGGTGAGTTGGTCACAAAAAGTTGGCCATGGCAAGTTGTATGTGGCGAGTTGGCCAGGGTGAATTGTCATAGACAGGAGTATATGCCTGCCTCATTTCCCCTGTGAAGCCAAGTCAGTAAGTAACATTCTAGAATTTCAACAGCCAGAGACTACCAGCAAGGATCTTTCAAATAGCAGTTTTTTATTACAATACTGACTTAAGAACGAGTTTTATTTATATCAGCCTCCCAAAACACGTGGTGAATATTTTTAATCGCTTGAAATGCTGCTTCTCTAAAATAAAAGTGGTCATCTTCAGAGACAATGGCCAAAGTCCAATCTTATCTAACCAGATGCTCCTCAGATGTGTTGAATTGGAATGCCATCACTGTTGCCCCCATTTTGAAACGCTTCTTAGCAGCTGATGTTTGCTTTGCTAACCTATCTGTTTTCCAAATAAAAATGAGTGGATTTTGAAACAGAAACTTACATTGAGTTTGGATATTCATTTGCAAACATTTCACAAACATTTCACTATCTGACTAGGTAACATCATCAGTGCACTGATGATGTTACCTATGTCTTCAAACAAACCACCAAGCTCAGAGTTCCAACAACCAGGAGAGTTCAACCTTGGGCTACAGATATTCTCTTCAATTGAAAAAAAGTTACAATACTGTACAGAATCATTTTAATCTTCAATATACTCAGAAGCCAGCTACCAAACCACCAAAAGCTATTCAGCTCACCCCATGAGGGACTTGAAGTCTCCTACCTCTCTGGAGATGATGTAGTTACCATTTTTAGCCCCAAAGCATGGCTAGCATTTCCAATATGATAACTTTGTCTGTAGCAGGTAGCAGACAGAGCACACCCTGAACTGCATTTCAGGTGAAGCAAATTCATCAGGAACAGGCAAACAGAATCATTTCCTAAAGTCACAAAAAGAAAGACCTAACCTGAGTAACATTGTGGGAAACATTTGCTTTACCATTACCGTAGCAGAACATTTCCATTTCCCACTATCTTGTCAGAGCTGAAGAAGTTTTTTGGATGAGAAGTTAAACATCTTCAAAGAAAAAAAACCAAGAAAGTTCAGTTGCCTCCTGAAAAAGCATCTTTTGGGACAACAGTGACCAGGATAACTGAGAATCTCTACAGACTTTTACTGTAGCAGAACATTCTTCTTCTCTACAGCCATCTTGCTTCATCTGTTGTGTCTGCTGCATTCAGGCTGCAGCTTATAAATGCCAGCTCACCTTATCACTTCCTCTCATCACTTAGACTCTCACCCTATTCAGTCCACTTCTGTTCTGTAAAATTAATCCAAGTTCTATCTGGAGAGGAAGGGAATTTTGAAACTGCACAAAAGGCACACAGCTGCTGAGAGGCTAACAGACCATGTTTGAAGCCTGGAAGAGCTAAACAGCAGCAGCTTTACCCTTTTTTTTTACCCTTGGCCTGTCTATATGGGTGTCAGGAGCAGGGGCACACTGACACCATGCTGGGGGAAAACATATGAAAGGGAAAGCAGCTTTCAGTAGAGACAAAGTCATTTTATTTAGCCAACAAGCACTTTGGTTACTGGACCAAACATCTGTACAACAGCAGCAGCTTAACATCTTTCCACTAATTCTCTCTACCTTGAGGACATCAAGGAAGGTCAAGGAAGGTCATTGATGAAAAAAAAAAAGATCTTGCTGGTAGAATGATCAGACTTTTCTTTTTCTACCAAACATAAAACAAGACTTTTTTAAAGGGTACGCATCGAGACCGTTTCAAGTATAGAGCTAATATTCTCATTTCCCAGCTTGTGTGAAAAAGCTCTCAATTCCCTGAATGTTCTTTTTTAAACATTAAACAATCTGACCTGGTCTTAGATGGAGTTATTTTGAAAACACACTTTGTCCTATTCATCAACAACATAGAATCAATACTTCCTTCTTATCAGTTGGCTAATGGACAGATATGCAAAGATTTAGATAAGAGATGCTGTTCAACCAACTTCGGAACAGAAAAGGTTGAACTAAAAAGGTGACAAAGTTTTACACATAGGCAATACTGAACAGAGATCATTCCTACCATTGCTTATTCACAGAAAAATCTGAAAAAGAGACTTTTCACATATTTGCAATGTCCCACATCTCTCCTGCCATTATGCAGACTAAATGTCCTGGACCACTTTTGTTATATAAATAATATTACATACAAGCAAGTGTGTTTTAGCTGTTGAAAGGTTAAACTATTAGTTGAAATGGAAAAGGCCATAGTTCAAATTTGACCTCTGCATTAACTCATTTGGAAATCATACCCTGTCACCCTCAGTCCTTCTATTCATTGTGCAGGGGTTATAATGGTTGACTTAACACTACTTGTAAGGCAACCGTTCCAATAAGTTCATTCAAGTTAGCATACTGAACATTCAGAACTGCTGAACAAGCAAAGGGAAACTTCAGGAATCAACAACATTGGAGTTCAATTTGAAGTTGTGCATTCAGTGACTCACAAATGTGATAAATGGCTTTTGGGTTTACATCCTGGCAGGCTACTTCAACCAGATTACAACTGATCCATTTACAGCTGATTATTATCTCTCAATCAGAGTCAGTGCCTGGATTTATACCTTCTTCTGATCTATAAGATGATTTTGTATGGCTCTGGCTTTGCATCTTGGGTCAATCCAATCACTGTCTTGTCTGCAAACTACTTATCATGATTTAGCATTATTCAACAAGTCACGGTTTAACTTTAAACAATATTGTTTAGTGACTCCATTCAACTATTCTCCTGTAGAAAGAAGCATGTGATGCAAAAAAGATGATACTTCATTAATACCAAGAAAGAATATGCCCGCTGCTCAGAGAAGGAAGAATTGCCAAGAGACAAGAGAAAAGTGAGAGGTAGCATTTTTCAGAAAAGAAATGATAGAATAAATGCAAATTATAAACACTGCCACAATATTCTCAATTTGCTTCCTCTTCTTTACACAAGATAACCAAGACAGCTTAAGCATTAGAGGTGCTGCTCCCTACTTTCACCCATTCCCTCTTTTATTAGTTTAAAATTTACCTCTTCTTTTTCTATGTGTCACAGGTTCCTCCAGATTGTAGCACTTGGAGTAAGACCCTGGAGGGGAATTATTACAGATTTTTAAGGCTTTCTTAGAAGTACTTATATTTATTATGCCACCAGACAGGTCAGGGTAAGGACAAGTTGAGAGACTTTTTTTTTTTAATCAGACCCTGTTCCATAAGAGGGTAGAACAATATGTCAGAAGTTGAAAAGGTCACTCTTTAAAAGTACTTTATAACCAGAAGGTGACCTCAACAATGCAAACTGAACAATAATTTGTCTCATGCTAGCAACGAGGTCTAGCAAATTAATACACTGTTGATCTTCTCTGCACACTGAGCCTTAAATGCATTTTAATACAAATGGGATTGCCTTCTCCAATCTCCTATTATTGGATGGTGATTAGTCATAGAGATAGACAGACCCTGTATCTGAAAGTGAATTAGCCTGGTCATGAACAGGGGACATCAGTTACAAAGCATGCTTAGAATGGAAGCCATTGTGTCTCTAGGCTTGTGAAGATAGCTACCTTTCCCAGAAAGTGCAGTCTGTATAGGTATAAACACTGGCATGAAGTTGTAATATTTCCCCCCACTTTTAACATGATCACAGAGTTCAGCCACCTCCCTGTCTGAGGGAGGTGGCTAAATTGTCAGTTACTCAGAGTGAGGAAGTGGTGTACAGTTCAATTAGTAGGGAGCAAGACACTTCCTTGATTCTTACAAGAATCCTGTGACTCACTAATTTAACTCAATTTACATACAGTCCAAACCCAGAAACTGGTTTTTGTTCCAAAACAAAAAGGCTCATGGTTCTTCCAAACAAAAATTGTGTTCAAATTACCCCAACCCTACTTCTCAACTCTGCAATGTAATTGAAGGAAAGGGCAATCATTTCTCCCTTATTCAGCAACTAGAAGTAGGAAATCTGCTGCTGTCCTGTCCACCCACAGATCAACTTTCAGTTCTTCATCTACATCACAGTGATCTGTGAACGGTCCCCAAATATAATCAAAAGAGCAACAATAGCAATGTGATATGTATAATGGTACAATGGCTACCATCACTTCTATGTCAACAGGTCACCTGGACAAAGAACTCTCCAAGCATGGCAGCATTTTCAGTCAATAAAGCATCTCGACTGCAAGAAATAAACACTTAAACTGACCAGTGCATATAATTTGCTACACAAACTTTAAAATCAGTTAGACAACTAAGTCCAGCAAACTACCTCTTCTGATTTTTCAAGCAAACACAATTAACATTTGGAAGAGGGGAGACAATCAGGTTTATCCCAAATGAGTATCACATGTGTATCTGCCTTCAGGGCAAGAATTTGAGTGGAAGTTTGGGACAATAAAGTTCTGGTTATAAGCAATCCTTTGTCTTCTTGGAGCCATGGAAAAATGAGCTAGAAATGCTGGGAGATTCAGAAGAATCCATAAACTACAGGCACAATACAGTCAACTGCCTTAGAGGAGGAGGGTTTGAGGGAGACGTGATAATCCACCCAAGAATGATATTATCCCTTGAGAGAGTCCTGTTCTTTATGGGATAAAGTGTATTCATTTCATACTTTTATATAATACAGTTCATGCTGCTTGCACCACAGAGAAGTTTGCAAAAAACAACAACAACACCCCTCACACAAATACAGTTTGCAGTCATGAAAACTTGTATAATTTTGTTCAGCTCTTTTGCTGGAGCTGCCCTTTCAGGCTAACTGGGGAGGCAAAGCTGAGGCCAGATCTCAGGGTATCGATGAACTGATGGTATAAGAGAGGAGGGATCTGAATTTGCTCAGCATGGAGAAATGCTTTGAAACAAGCCCCAAAAGAGACGCTTTCCAGAAGGAAGGAAGAGGAAAGCATTGGCTAGAATTTAACACCTGATAAGACACAGGTTGATCCCAGGAGGAAAAGGTAACTGGTATTGGGGAGCCCTAGATTCAAGATAAGCTGTTCCAAAGCAAGAATTGTGAACAATCTTCATAATTCAGAGAAGGAGGGGGTGGAGTGTGAGCTTAAGTCTAAAACATGGGCACACAGTAAGGCAGACTAGCTCAGGGTACTTTGCAATAAAGCAGAAAAAAACTGTTTATACCAAGGCATAAAACAAAGCCATCCACCCTTGGAGAAGGGCACCATTTGTCTACATGAATGTTGGAAACTTCCAAAACAACAACAACAAAAGAATTCTTGGTTTGAGGAAAATTTAACTGACTGGATTAAAACATAAGGTATTGGTGAGAACCAAAAGAACTCCCTGGAGCAAAACCCTTTAAGAAAAACAAGAAAGAAGATGCCACTGGAATGTCAATACAATAAAGAAGATGGAGCAAATCTTGTATCTCAAAATATTTCTACACAGGAAGTACTGTGGGTAGCAAAATGGTATGAGGGTCATTTTTCTCTTAATACATGAACTCAGGATCATCTAACAAAGTCGAATTATAGAAGTTTCAAGACAGGCCACAAAAGCAGATGCTATTCACTTACTGTACAGTTAAATAGTCATTCTTCAGATGACTGTCAAAGGGGATTAGATCAATGTACAAAGAATATTAATCTTAATGCTTGGGATGTGGGGGAAGAGAAAGAGAACAGTAAAAGTCAGTGAAAGAGGTTAGGCAACAAAAGCAATGTTTTCTCTTTGATAGAAAGGTTCCAATATCTAACCAGCTTTTTTGTGAACTGGTACCTTCTACCTGTGGGGGACTTCAGTTCCCCAATTTCCAGGGCTGGTTGGGAATTGGAATCCAGCACAACTGGTAGGCACCAGCCAGGGGAAGGTTGTTGAAGATAAATGGGATTTAGATACTTTTAGTTTAACTATGCAGATAGCATCAAGGTGTCTTTGACAAAGAGAGTGACTGAGGCATGAAGGTGCTCTCTGCTGTAGGTATATATAATTTCTAGTTACATAGATAAGTTTTAATGAAAGACTCTGCATTTCCAGCTCAGTAATTTGACAGGGACAGAACAAGGTTGTAATTAAGAGCAGCTCCCCTCTCTCCACTGTTACTAAGAAAACTGGCTGTTCATCAGGGCATATTCACTGCTTCTTCCTGGCTTACCGGAAGCTGCTACTTTGAGGGTAGCAATTTCATTCCACAGTGATAGGAAGAGAATTTAAATCAAGTCAATGCCCCTGTAATCTTAATCATCCAAGTTCACAGGAACTCCTGCATAGCAACATGTTATTATAAGTAGCCCTTTGGAATGAGTGCTCTTCATTTATTCGGATGTTTTGGATGATCCCCAGGCCATCTGAAATTGCTGAACTGCAATTCATATTCATTCCCACAAAGCCAAAAGATCTGCCACCAAGCAGGCTCTTCAGATATTTCAGGGGTGTGCTCTAGGATAGATACGATATTCTCCAGAAGTTTTGAACTACTATTCCACCAACTGCAGTCGGAATGAAAGATTATAGTCCAAACTCCCGACTTTAGGGAGTAAAAGTATCAATCTGTAGCATTAACTGATTCACCCCTATGGGACCCACATGGGACTTCACAGAACTGAGCTTCTGCAACTGATTACCTAGCTCTTCTAAGGAAACCAAAGTACCTCAGTACCTATTAAGTAATTTACACTAACTAGAAAATTTGGTTGACAGCCCTATTTACTAACCACTAAAGGCAATCAGAATAATTTCTTCCATTACAAAAATGTATGAAACTTTCCAAATCCTCTGAACAAAGAACCTATCCTTACTGAACTACAAATTTTGAATGCCTAATTGACTTGAAATCTTGAAACTGAACTTTCCCTGGTTGGTCCAAAGTGGCCTACTCCCAAGCTAAATTGGAAGTTATTGCTGTCCATTGTAAACCACAGCAAAATGCAGATTTTTTGAGACTGAAACTGGGCATCTAGATATCTTCACAATCCTAATAACACTATGTAGGAATAAAGTTGTTATTCCTTGTTTCATGTGGCAAATGTGCCAAGTTTAACAGGTTTTGAAAATGGGTCCTAGAAATGCCATACTACAGGACTTAAATCTTCCAACCCAGTGCCCTACTGCTTCAGTTTCCCCACAGATTTCTTCACGGCCTAAATTTAGCACTCAAAGGTCTTGTCCTCTATTGATTTGCATGCTGAAATGTCACCTTTCTTAAAATTTAAACTTAAAGATCAATTTGATCTCTATCCCAAAAGCATCGCTTTTATGCTTTCTTCCTAGGAGAATAAAATAAAGTATCCTTGGAATCAGAAAACAGAGCATGGTGATAAATCTAACAATTGCCAGTCCATAGTTTCATTAGATAAATTAAACACTTCATAAATGAACTGTGGAAATATGCCTGCTCACCTAAGGATTTACTCCTTTCCCCCAACTGGGAGCACCCTCACTGCTATTATTGTTTCTTTATGGAGGGAACATAGTCAGTTGCATGGTCATCTTTGAATTTAACCTCACATTTTATAAGTAATCAGATGCTGTCAGATGTTTTCTGTCTCCAGCCCCCGAATAGTAAGCCTCTGATTATGCTGGCTGAGGTTTATGGGAACATAGTGAAAAGCTATGTCCTCTTCCACCATATCCTTATCAGGTAATTGTTTTAAGACCTCATCATGGAGAGATGAGAAGGTAAGCACCAAGCAATTCATAATCTAGCTTTCTTGACCAGGTGAGGCAATAGAACTGAGGGACATGGGACTTCTACATCAGATCTAACAACTTTCCAAATCTCTTGAATCCTAGAATCATCTGAAAGACATTGAGGCAGACACAGGCATAACTCATCCCGGACCCAAATCAATAAGCAGTTGCCGAAAGGACCTTGAGAGGCAGTCATGAAAAAAAAATTCCTTTCTGCAGAAAAAGATGAGGGTTCCCTATTCTCATACACTTCTCTGCACACACATCTTTCTGTTACCTTTGCATTACTGGGAACAACACATGGAATCAAGGGGAGCAGGTTTTTAAAAGATGGACAGAATAGATATTTACTACATCCCTAGCCTCTGATGGTCTTAACTGCTACAAAAGAAGGAAAACTCACTTTCAAGCATTCGTGCTATTACAAGAACACTATCTTTCATCAATCCTGTAAATTCAGATAACTCATATGGCCTTTGATATCAAGACTTTTGCAGAAAGACTGAGATATATTTCTTTCAGGGAACAAGACCTGGAGTAAAACCACAGCATTAGGTAAATGAGTCCACATCCTTCCACAGCTTGCTATCCTTTAAATAAACAATGCTGTGATGCCAACTCCCTGAATTCCCAATCTACTATAGGCAATGACTAGCTGGGAATTATAAAAGTTCTACTGCAAACACAGCTGGAGGCCATAACAGCTGGCTTCATGAATAATATTTTTTTTAGTATTACAATCAGAAATAAACATGCTTTGCTCTTTTGCAATTACTCAATACAGCAGCTTATATATGTATATATTAAGATTATAGACATTACATTTCAATTAACTACAATTCTGAATGTTGCTTTCCCTTCTATTTAAATTGGCTATATACTTTGGCTGGATAATCTAATCCCTTGCCAAAGAAACAATTGGATGTTGTTTACTGGACTACACCAGCAGAAGTTCAACCTCTCTCAGAAAAAGTTGCTCAAGACATATTGAGACTTAGAATCACACTGAGGTGTCAAACTCCTGTGACAGCAGCAAAATTATTTTAATACAGCTGGATCCCAACCGTTTTCTTTGCAATGTTATGAAAATGTTCTACTGTACTATTACTTTCTTTAGGACATTTTTTTAAAAAACACTCCAATCTAGGTTACAACATTTGGAATAATGGTGGAATAAAAAGTTGGAATTAAGAGTTTCAGTGGCTAAGGGTCTAAAAGAACAGTGTGTGTGTGTGTGTGTGTGTGTGTGTGTGTGTAATCTTGAGTCGAATTAATCGAATTATATGCAAACACACACATACAAACCCTCAAAATGATATGTGCTTGACAATGAAGTGCTCAGAGAAATTATTTTCAATACTTTAAATCATGAAATCTTAAAATAAGTTAATAGTCTGAAGTGACCTCCCAGTAATTGGAATCAGATCTAGAGAGTCAAATCTATGTAAATGTGTGTGTACCCTGTCCAAATATTTTATCTAGTTTTTAAAGAATAAAAGACATAGCTAATTTCTTTTACATCAAACTTAACTCCTTTATGGCTATATTCGTGTAGTCTTGGCAACAATAAGGACATGAAGTCTTACTGTCTTCCTCTGAGTTGATTTTTTTTCAATATCTTAATTCTAGCCTACAGTCCTGGGATTTCCTGGTCATCTCTCATCCAAATATCAACTAGCTCAACCCTGTTTAGTTTCTGAAATTAACCAGGGTCAGTCAGATAGTGCTGCTATTATTATCTGACTATTGCTTGTAGCTGTCCTTTCTTATATGTGTGCATGACCCGGGCACACATAACTTCTCTGCCATTGTGCAAAGCATTCGCTATAACATTGGATATTTTTTATCCATTGCTAAATCGGTATATTGGTTAAGGCAGCAGGTTAGAAACCATGAGTTCAACTCCTGCCTTAGGCATGAAGCCAGCTGGAGGAAGCAAGCAATGGCAAACCACTTCTGAAATCTTGCCAAAAAACTTCAGAGGCTTTGTCCAGGCAGTTGTGCCAGGTGTTAACACTGACTTGAAGGCACCAAATAAATAAAAAAAATTGTTGATTTAACAACCCCAATACAAAAGAAGTCATTATGTACTGACAAAAACATAATCTCATTCAAAAAAGTAATTGGCATTTCTCCAACATTCGATTTTCATCTGGGTTTCTTTATCATAAATGTGACTGTTTCAAGAAATATGCAGCAAGTAGCTTTAAACCTTCAGTGTAATTAGAAGTATAGTAAGTGGTTAAGTTGCACCTAGGAATCTCCATCAGTAATTTTGGAGCAACCAATTCTTCTTAGCCCAAGCAACCTAAACAGGATTGTTCCTTTCCTCTGGGAAAGGAAGTTGTTCCTTTCCCAGAATTCCATTGTGGGAAATTTTTGTGCAAACTTTCTTGAGCTCTCACTCTCAGAGAGAATTAAAATGCAACGAATGAGTAAACACATAACTATTATTACAGATCAGTGGTTGGCATGTCCTTTCATGGTGCCAGACAGGAGTGTTCTTCCAGTCCTTCTTCAAGTCTACTTCAAGTCTGAGCCTGACATTTTCTCCTTGTATTTTCTCCTAGGGTTCTTGCCTCCTTGCATAATAGGTTGCACTCCTTGACTGTCCAGAAAGAAGGAGGAGAAATCATATAATGAATCATAACAACGTCAAGTAAAATTGAGGCAGAGTGCTTAAAGTGACGGTAGCAATAGCTCTGAAGTTAATAGTAGGAAGCAAAGAACAAAGTGAGAAAAGCAGATTAACAGAAGTTCAAACCAACAACCTAGGCATCCATGTTTTGCAGGAGGAAAAATAATGAAGAGAAGTCTCAAGAGCCTTCTTAAGTCTTCTCAGTCACTGTTGAGGTAATTCCCCATTAGGAGAATGAGCGCACATAGGGAGACGTAGTGAGAGTGGTGAAGAATAACACACAAACAGCACATAGCTACACTGTATAATAAAATGTAGGTTTTTACTTCCAACAAATGTTTAAGCAAAGTCCAAACAAGCAGTCCAAGTCATTCACAGTTAAAGCAGTCAGTTTTCAGTCCAGGATAATCCAATAACAAAGTCTAGTATCAAAAACAGTTTAGTAGCAGACTTATATCAAATCCAAGAATAACAGTCAATAGGAACGGCAACACTCTCCAGAACAACAGAACAGGAACTAAACAACCCAGGTTTCTGACTCCATCTTTTGGCCGTTTGAGGAAAGATACTGTAAAATCTCCAGTCAGAGGTGGTATTTGCCGGTTCTCTGGACTACTCAAAATTTCCGCTACCAGTTCTCCAGAACTGGTCAGAACCTGGTGAATACCACCTTTGCTCACCAACCTTCCTACATGGTGACTCCTTGCAGAATCCTCACAGATTCTTTTATTTAGCTAAATTTTGTTTAATCTTTTGGCTCCAAACCATTATCTAGATCTTTTCAACACTGGACAATTATTTCGGCTGCTAAAATGAAATAGGTAAGTTCCTTATTTTTAAGAGATTTTGACTTGTAAACATATGTAGTAAGCTTAATTTTGGGAAGCATTTCATTCTTTGTTAAGTAGTATTACTTATCCCCCCACCCAGAAATTTTTACATCAAAAAGATATTGCTTTATTGCATAATCACACAGATGAAAGAACAACCCCTTTGCTTGACAACCTTTCCAACCTTTGGAAAAATAATTGTGATATATACAATATGTGCCTATGTGACTGGAGTCAAGTCTTAATGATGTTATAATCTTCCACTACAGTTCTTCCATTGAAGGTGAGGTGAATCCGCCTCCTTTGCCTAATTCATGCCAATTTGTCACCTGTATGACTTTACCAAATCACTATCCCAAACTTCCTTTAAATCATGGGATGTATATCCTATTTCTAATTGCAATAAGTTATACTTTTTTTAGATTGTTCCATTTGGTTATTCTAACTAGTGAAAATTAAATATTTAAATTTAAATATTAAATTCTCAAATTTGCTGTAGATCCATGTTTTTATGGCTCTAATAGTTCCATCACCCAAAAGAGGTTTGAGTTAATATCGGACAATCTATTTCCTAGACATTGCTCTATCTGATCTTTATAGAGAAGTTCCCTATTACTATAACAATGTAGTCTATAAAGATGCCAAGTCACCATGATAACCCTGATTTATATACGCTATTTAAAAGGTTAAAGGAGAGGTATTTATTAAAGCCAGCTATATATTTTTCCAAACTTGAAGCATAATATTTTAGGGAAAATATTTTTAACAATTTTTATTAGACAAATATTTTGAGTGGAAGAACCATTGGCTTATATAATTATTTGGTTGCAATATAACTTCAGTTTGGAGCCATGTTTTAGAAGAGCCTTCCATAATAAATCATAGGCCCTAACTGTGCTCTTTGATAATACATTATCAAGCTGAGTTTGCCCCACTCTCCCAGTTTCTGTGGTTTATATGAAATACTTTCTATTTCTTCTTCTTCTTCTTCTTCTTCTTCTTCTTCTTCTTCTTCTTCTTCTTCTTCTTCTTCTTCTTCTTCTTCTTCTTCTTCCTCTTCTTCCTCTTCCTCTTCTTCCTCTTCTTCCTCCTCCTACTCTTCCTCCTCCTCCTCCTCCTCCTCCTCCTCCTCCTCCTCCTCCTCCTCCTCCTCCTCCATGAAAGCAGAAGCTGTTCTGTCCTGTACTGGAATGGAATTTTCACTGGGGGCATTGAAATAAATAATTAAGCCTTGCATGGATTTTCATTTCTACCACTGCAATTTGCCCCATTGAAATGTTCTGAAGCCCAGTGTGTCATTTCCCTGTTTAATTTCTTTCAAGTTGGTTTTTAATTATTAATAAAAATAATTAATGTTTTAGTAGTAGACTACACATATGTTATTTATACACTGTTGAAATTTCTAAATCTATAGACATTTCCTTTTGAAGTTTTGGGAGTAAAAAAATATCAAATGTGATTTGTAAAAATTAACTGATGATCCTGATGCCTCTGCAAATTTCTCTAACTCCCTCCTTAACACAGTTAACTGAGTGGGAAGCATTTTAGAGTCAGAACCATATCATCTGCAGGTAAATTAAAATGCTATGTCTTGTTACCCAATTTTATCCTGTAATCCTGAATGTTAGATCCAAGGGCTATTACTAATACGTCTACAGTGGAAATTGAATAATAAAGGTGATAAGGGATCACCCTGCTTGATATCTCTTTATGACTTTAATAGAATCTGAATCAGAAACTGTTAAATCTTATCTGGTCTCTAGTCAGTTCATAAATACATTCAATCATTTACAAAAGCCGGACCAATTTAAATCTGTTTAATACTGTATTTTTCTCGGTGGAAATGTCTGTATGTCTTATTATACAGTGAATGTTGCTGAAGCCCCGCCCACCCACCAGCCTCCACCCTTCAGCCTCTACCTCCCAGCAATTTGTCTCCTTGCAGCAAACAGCCTGTTTAGCTTCAGCACAGCCTGATTAGCACAAGCAGCTGATTGTCGGTTGGATCTACCTCCTGACGATCAGCTATTTCAGGCTGCAGGGATCACCATCGCCTACTGCTGCCTCCGCTTGCCCCATTTTTGGCCTCCACATCCCGTTTTTGGCCTCCATGTGCCCCATTTTCATCCTGTTCCAGGCAGCAGGGATCGGAACGGGCCAAAAATGGGGCACGTGGAGGCCAAAAACAGGATGCGGAGGCTAAAAATGGGGTGCACGGAGGCAGCAATAGGTGATGGGGATCTTTGCAGCCTGAAACAGCTGCTTGTGCTAAATCAGGCTGTGCTGAAGCTGACCAGGCTGTTTGCTGTAAGGAGGAAAATTGGTGGGAGGCAGAGGCAGATTTCTTTTTTTCTTTTTTTCTTCCCCAAAAGCTAGGTGCATCTTATACTTCGGAGCATCTTATAATCTGAAAAAAAAACAGCATTTAAGATCTATAATTTCAGAGAATCAAAGTCTTAAAATTATGTAAAGTACATATGGCCAGTGAAAGTTTATTAAATTTGTGTAATATTTAATAATTTATAATCACTTTTAAACTGATAGCTAAAAAGTTAGTACAGTTTATAGTTTGTGTTAGCAAGTAAGATGGGTCAATTTCTGATAATCTTTACCAATTTAAGAAACAAAATTATCTTAAACTGTTTCCAAGATTCTGGTAAGTACCCATAAAAGTAGGAATTAAGATCTCTTTAAATTCTTTTTAAAAAATTCCCTGATACTCCACAATGCCAGGAGATTTTCCATCTTGAATAACGTTAAAGACTTCAGATATTTCTGAGACAAAGAAAATACGTTCTATAAATTGAATATCCTCTGGCGCTAATTCTGTAAATGTTAATCTATTTGAATATTGATTTTTTTTGTTACTGATATATTATTTGAGGAATATATTTGTTGAAAAAAATTAATTGAACTCTTTACTTATATATTTTGTTTTAGTGACCATCTGGCCATTGGCATTTTTAATTGCACAACATATTTTACTCATACATTGCACCAGAGACACAAAAGTATTTTTTAAATATTTTTTCCAGCAGTTAAATGAAAAGTTTGTAGCTAATACAACTTAAGTAAATCTTCCAAACAATGGCACTGATAATCTTTTTTAGACTGCATCTCTAGTTTTAACAAGACTTCTATGAATTGATTAAGCTAAACAAAGACAAAAGTTTTCAGACAGTTCCACAATGCAGCAAATATTTCTGAGGATGAAAAATAATTTCACTTTTTAGAAGCCTTGTTCAAGTCAGAAGTTCCATACAATGAACATACCTCAAAGCCAGATAAAACATCAGGAAGGCTACAAACAGAGCAAGGTACTGATTCTCCCTCAAATATTATACCATTGGGCACTGAGCATAGAATCCTTCCATACAATACCAGTAGAGCTCTTCAATCACTTTGGACACCATATAGTGACAGCAGGTAGCAGTGGTTGCTTTCCAATCCTGTAATTAGACTACAGGAGTAAGCAAGCTCTAGTATTTGTTGTGCTTTAATGCCATATGGTTAACTACCCAGAGAGCTCTGACCTATTTATTATCTTCTTAACTCATTGATCACACCATTCCTCTTGACAGAAGGGCAAAGACTTGGGAGAAATAGTGTCTGTCATCTTTCAGCACTAAGGAGCTGATGGTGGCTTAGCAGCTCTCTGCCCTACTCTGTCTTTTTGCACATCTAAGAAGCTGTGTGACAATGTAAACACCATGTGTTGTTTCCTGGGTTAATAAGGTGCATCCATTTCAGATGCATCTAATGTTTTTAGTTCAACTAGCAACCCACACTTGGACATACACCATTAGCTTGACCTATCAAGTATTGAGTCTTGTTAGGACTTATTAACAATCACCTCCTGCAAAAAAGTTTCTATACTATACTATAATCTGTTACAAGAAAATGCATCCAATACTATGAGTTATTTAGTGGTTGATAGTTTGTTCAGCTTCAAGAGTTCTATAAAGTTAGAACTATGGATGCAAGATATAGGAAACTTCAGGACCCACACAAAAGTATACTGTTGATTGTTTTATCAGGACAGGATCTGAAGTTGTCTCTGTAAGACTAAAAAAAGCAATTTAGCATTGTTCATGTCTGAGTAAGTCAAGAAAGGAGATTTGTATACCCCTAACAATTAGGCAGTCAAGAAGGTGTGCCAGAGATCAGCACTGTATAGGAAGTTGAAGAGAAACAGCTCTTTATAGTACAAAGATACCTGCAAAAAAATCTTATGATCCGTCCTTCCTTCCTTCCTTAATTTCAAGACCGTGTCATTTTATTACTTAGCATGAAGTAATGTGGTTCTAACTTAGAATTCTGGATTCACCAAACTTGCCCAGTCCAAATACACATTTGATTTTGGTCAATGAGGGATTTCAACTGGACAGCTGAGACTGTGAAATCTGATCAGAGAAGACAAAGCCATTCCTATCAGTGACCTGCTGGGGAGAATACAGCAGTTGCACTATATCAAAAGGCATGCATGAAACTGTAGTACACTTATCAGCAATAGTAATCATTCTTGTCATCTATTAAAACAATTTATTTTTAAAAAAAATAGCAATCCCACAAAAGCCCAAGGGCCTTGCTGATGGATCACAAGAGCTCATTCTTTCTTTGGGATCATGTTCTTTGTAACTACCATGCTGCAACACAAACTCATTTTGTTGTGGGATCTTCTGGAAAACTTATTCAGCCTTGTATTGCAGGTCAAAGTAGGAATAGAGACCCATCTGGACTCATATTGGGCTCTTGTTTCCAAGGAATTTCAACTATTCAAGATACTGAAGATACAGTCTGAAATAGAAATGAAGCGCCTTAAAGTTGAAAGCAGTCATGAAATCAGTCCTAGACTCGTACTGCTTGGTTTATTTCTAGACATCATGTTAGGCAAAGCATGTTGCATTAGTACAGGATTAATGCTTATTTTAATACTGAAATATTCAATTCAGTACCTCTGAGGTCTTATGGACTATAGAGATCCCATAATAAGTAGACATGCTCAGTGATTATAGCCTATGTGAGCAATACTCTATCCTAATTTATATTACTGAAAATTTGCACATGCACCAGAGAGGACCAGGTTTCTTAGATATCTCTCCATCTCAAAGAGAACAATATAGAAAGTCTTTCATAATTAGCAATTAGAATTTTGTATCCTCCAAAAACAATGTAATCAGACAGCTTGAGGTTTCTAAACTGAACATTAATTTCAGATCAACAATAAAGATAAATACCAGAGTAGTCCATGGAGTTCAAGAATCCATTTTGTGAAGAACCACCTGTCAGCCTTCAGAGCAGCTGTAGCTGCTTACTCATTTGGTCATCTTCCAATATGATAGAGCAGGGATGCTTCAAGAGTATCACAATTAGCCTGCCTAAATCAAGAAACTGACAATCAGGATAATAATGCCCCTATACAAGGTTACTTGTGCTAGAATTCCCAGAGAAACAGAACAGCTATTGGAACATTGAAAACAGGAAGATTCATGCAAATGTTTTTAGGGTATGGGAGAAAAGAAGATGAAAATGCATCTGCTATTTACATTCAGAAGCAGAAAAAAGAGGGACAGATTTCCCAAACACCAAAGAAAGCTCATTTTTAAAACACTTAGTCTTAAGGAGAAGAAACTTTTTAGTGGAGCCAGAGTTTGAACAAACTGAGATGGAGAACAAGGAACAGCTTCCATTGTCTCCAGGTTAAAGAGCCATTTAGGCAATTTATAGTCTGAAGGCAAATGGGATCACCTTCAGCTCCTTCAAGAAAGGCAGTTAAGACTTCCAGAATCCAGACCTTCTACCGCTGCACCACAGAGAGCATTTTAACATACTGCACCTCTGTATGGTTTGCCAATTGCACAGTGGCAGATAGGACAGTCCTCCAGAGGGTTAACGTCATTGCCCAGAAGATCATTGGGTGCCCTCTCCCCTCTTTGGAAGAGCTTTATAGCTCCTGCTGCCTTAAGAAAGTTCAAAACATTCTCAAAGATCCATCTCATTCTGGGAACCCTTTTTTTGAACTATTACCATCTGGCAGACGGTACACAATAATAAAAACAAGGACAAATAGGCTGAAAAACAGCTTCTATCCCAGGGCAGTAACTCTTTTAAATTCTGCTGTATAGTGCAGTGTTTTGGATTCAATGTGTGGAGGGTGAAGGATGTGTGTTTGTGTTTATTTTCATGGTCATGGTCATGATGTGCAATGAAGATGGTATTTGATTTCGTTGTACGAGGTGCAATGACAATAAAAAAGTAAACTAAACTAAACTAAATTTGCAATGGATGTTGCTTGGACATTCTCAAAAAGAAACTGGCTCTGTGCTTGTGAAGACTTCAACCTCACCCTCCTATGGAAGGCTGCTAGAACCAGTTATTCCTTTTGGAAAACAGGCCCTTGTGATGAAGGGAGGCTTGAAGGGCAGACTGCACAACTCAGCTTGGTTACGGGTAACAAACATCCCATCAATATAATTTCAGCACAAATGCATTACAAAGTGTTAGATTGCAATAGCACATAGACTTATATACCGCTTCACAGTGCCTTAGAGCCCACTCTGAGCAGTTTGTAGAGTTAGCATATTGCCCCCAAACAAACTGGGTCCTCAGTTTACTGAGCTCAGAAGAATGGAAGGCTGAGTCAACCTTGAGCCGCTCAGAATCAAACTCCTGGAGTGAACAGTGAGTTATGAAGTTCCATATGAACTGTTCCATTGCAAAACAATGTACAGACAAGTTTAACTACAGGTAGTCCTCAGTTTATATCCAGTCTGCTATAAACTTAGCAACCATTTGAAGTTACAATGAACCCCATCCCCTTAAACAAGATATTTGTGATCCGCACCCAATCATGTGACCACATTTTGGGTGCTTGGGTGCTATTTGTAGCATCCTAAGGTCATGTGACTGCGATGTATGATGTTTTTACCCCAAACCAAAACATTTACTTTTAATTTCCAGAAAAAAAGGCCCCGTGGTAAACAATGCATTAGTTTAATGACCACAGTGCTCATTTAATGACCACCATATTCACTTAACTACTGTCACAAAAAAAGGCTGATCATGTGATGACCTGCTTTACGACCAGGCTCAAATATGTCAAGGACTACCCGCATGCATCCCTAAGTAAATTTTCACTATTACACAGCTATCCTTATCACTTTCATCAATGGCTTCACAGGTTGCTGGATTAGATTTACTCCTAAGAAATTAGATTAGACCTCCATTAAACCTTGATTAGGCTTAATGCACCTATTTTAAAAAATAGGGGATGGTATTTTAAAAAATCTGCCCTTGCCCCCCATTCCCCACTGATATTCCCAAGCTTGCTGGTGTAAAGAGCTGAGAAAATGGCCTTGGAGAAGGAATAGAAGACTATAAGGGGAACAGTTGGAGAAGAGGTATTGAAAAAAAAACAAACCTCAGATTTCTGTGCCTGCCTCCACAACTCCCTAAATTATAGGAGGGAGGGAAGGGAAGACATAGGTAGACTAGCAAGTTTCTGTTATTATAAGCCAGGGGTTTCAAACTCATGGGGGGCGGGGGCTGATCCAGCCTGCAAGGCCACCAGGAAACAGCAAAGGACTGGTCCACAATGTCTCTCCCAGTGAAATAAAATACTTTTTTTTTTTTTTTTTTTGGCAATACAGATCGTGGAGTTCCATTCCCAAGGTCTATTCTTAAATCAGATTTGTACGTAAGCTGGAACAGTATTATTGCATAATACTATTTCTATATTGCAATATAAGTAACATTGTGTAATGAACTTGAACCGTTGTGTATTTAATTAAGATTTTGCTACAAAAGGCTCTGTTCTAAATTACAAGTCATCCTTACACTGGGAACTTACTCTATACATCACTAAATAATTATTGCTAGTAAATAAAAGTCCAAAAATGTATATTTTTATACACTTCTGCCTTTTGGTTTATTCTGTTCATTTACAAAATGTAACTGAAAGAACCTTATTCCAAAAGTTTGGGATATAAAATCTAAGGAGATTTTATCAATGAAAACATTTTTTTCTGTCCCATTTCTCTTGAAATTTGTTGTTGTTTTTTTTAAACCATAAAGTAAGGCATACCCATTTAGCAGTTCATTATGTGGTTTAACGATCTAGTCAAACAATAATGTATCGAGTTCTATAATTTCTTCTTTCCATACAGTTATTCAAGGGCCAGACTTTAGCTGATATAAATGCCGGTAGTCAGAGTTAGAATATTGCTTCTAACTTTGGCATACAGGTTTTAAAGTTCCTAAACAGCCAGAATGTCTTTCAGTGCCAAATATTCAAAATGACTATACATAAATTTTAAAACTCAAGTTGCACAGTACTACAGACTCCAACGGGCATGAGCTGGTTTTAATTAAAGCCCTGAAGCACTGAGTAGACTGTTGAATTAGGTGGCTAGATTTTCCTATCTCTGCTTATTTTGGCATACTCCCATAGTGGGACCTATCTCTGAATAAATATGCCAACATTTTGTGCCACGTGTCTGCAATCCTAAACCTATCCATTTCTGCTCAATGGAACTTACTTCCCAGTCATACAAATTTAAAATCTTTTGAATTGGGCTGCATGAGTTTCAGGCAAGTTCTTTGAAATCATATTATACAGCTGTCTTGTGTGCTGCCCATATAAACTGCAGAACTGTACTTATTTCAGTAGTATTTCTTTTTTTTTTTTGTCCCTTGTGATCTTTTAATAGCTCTTCCTTGGAGTCTGAACCATGCAATTGTATAATTACTAGTTTCACAAAACTATTTTTCCTTCCAGGAGGAAAAACTGCTTGCATATTTGCTGAATTAGCCTTAGAATAATAGATTAGATACATTAATTAGAAAGAAGCATTTTATTTTAATGAATCACTTAAGCTGAACAAGGGTGATTGAACTAGAGCAGGATATGCCAGCCCTAAAGCAAAGAGTGTCCTTAAATATTGACTTATTCCACTTATTGGAGTTAGGGATCCTCTCTGCAATTAGTTTCCCCCCCCTATTTCTTACCCAGAAGGTTTGATCAGCCATTTTACAGTCTAGTTCAAGCAGCTAATTTAATGCAGAACTCTCAAGATGCTTGAACATTGTCAGCCTTAACAAACCATGACAACTCTTTAGATTTAATCCCTTTCCAAAATGCTATAACGCAAAGTGATGAAACTAGATGCAGGCAACAAATTCTGAATTCATCACTTCGTAACATAGAAGACTCACATTTATGCAGAATTATTTAACTATTTTCAGCATATTTTTCTCAGGAAACATTAAGCTGTTGTTTAAATTTAGATCACTAGAGCAGTCAAAAACTGTTCACATTTGAATAGGGCATGTACGTCCTTTTCCTAAACTATTTTTTTAATGTCTCCATAGAAGCAAATAAAGTATCAAGATAGGTAGAAAACACCAGGTAATGTAAACAGGGGTATTTTCTTAGAGGGTACATCTAGAAACAGTTAACATTGTTAGCAATCCTAAATAAGCCAAACATACACGCCCCTCTCTGGTTTCAATTTTTCCCAGAAGCAGTATTTTCTTCAGGAGGGTTTCAGAATTCAAAAGCTGAAGAAAGATAGAAAAAGCAGTAATATAAATTAAAATTAGAAACACACATATGGCCATTCTCAGCATCTGCTTGTTTCAGGCAATATTCCCTGGAGCAAAACTCTTACTGAATCCAAGATGATCACATCAAAAGAAGCAATGAAAATTATCACACAACTCAAACTTGGCTTTGGTGGAAGATCTGTTCAGAACCACACATTTGGAAAAGTTCTGATGTTTCATAGAAAACAGGATAACCACTGCTGTTTCCCTTTCCTAGATAAACAATAGTTATATGTGTTTTATATTGCGTTTGAACAATCATGTCTAAATGCTAAACAAAATTCATTAAAAGACATAAAAGACAAAGTGTTTGCTTTTACTCTACTAAAAATCACTGGTCATTTAGAGCCACCAAATAAATCAATAGTTACTAATAACTTCAAAGGTTCTACCATGATTAACTTGCTATGGCATGAAATATAGCCAACTCTGAAGTTGAATTGGCAGGGCAGAGGAAAACAGCTTTTACTAACTGTGCAATCAAATGATCCAGGTCATTAATATGGCATTTCAAGGCTGCAAACCTTCACACTCACTGAGAAATCCCACACAATGCCGGTAGATTTTTTTAAAACAGGTATGCATGGGGTTTTCATTGTAAGATTATTTCAATTCCTTGATTGTTGAAGGGGAAGGAAACTTTATGAAAGCATTACTGACACCAGTAAATTAAACTATTGATTGCCCTTTAAATGCCATCAGCTCTGCTCCTTACATGAGAGTACACACAGAATTGATCTCAACATTTAAATTAAGTGTTTTATAGCTGAAATCATTAATCTCACAATTAACATTATCCCTTTTGGATCACTCTGCATCTATTTCATCTCAAGGCTTCCATTTCTAAATCATAGTCTAATTTCACATTCACCCACATATCTAATCAGATGTTAGTTCTATTGACCTCAGTTGAAGGCTACTCTAAATGAAATCTGTGCATAACTGTAAGTTTAGCTTATTTAAAAAAGTGTCTTGAAATTGAAGAGCTCGTAATTTTTTTACATAATAATTGAACCGAAGTGCTTCAGTTCACAGTTGTTTCTGTTGGTGCTACAGTTCCAAACAGCAGTCAACTTCAGGTGTATTTAACTCTTCAAAAAGCCAATCATATTACAACTAAAGAAATGTAGTTGTGCTATTCATAAAGCTAAATTGCCACATAAGTGGATAAATACTGGATTGAAATATTCTTTGTCTTTATTTATATTCTTTGTCTTTATTCTGGCTGCTTTTTGTCAGTTTATAACCTCTGTATTTTCCCATTATTGTTTTATTATTTTTACTTCATTTTGGGGAGTACCTGTCTCAGTTTGCTGTATGTTTTTAAATAGTTTTCATGTGCTTACTTAGCTCAAGAAACTGATCTGCTTACACACCCAGAAATTTATTATTTCACCTTAAACAGGGTAGACTGATCTTGTTTGGAGAAGCATAATATAGCAAAGTAAGAAAGTATTCACTGATACTTGATTAGGAAACTTTTATATTCCTAGTCAATTAAATAAACACGTACAATACATTTCGTATTTATTTAGGACAACTTTCTTCAAGCATGCAATAATTTAATAACAAGTTTGGATAAAGCATAACTAAAACCACTGACTGCTTTCAGAGTATGCAATGGTTTCTTTGAACAAGGTAGCAATAAGAATAATAGTTGAAAAAAAAGGAAAATGTCAAATTTTTGATATATGAAAATTTTTGTTATGTGAAAATGGCAACACTGTTCTCTTGGACTGAGAATAGAAATATTTAATGAGTAAAGTAACAGCAGGAGAGAGGAAATGAGGTATACTGTATGCACGTGTATTATAATGCCAATGTTAAATTGTACCAGCCTAATACAGTCATTTTTCCAGCTAATTACATTTTGCTTTATTTGTCCACCATATTGAATCACAACCATCTTTTCCAGTTCTGCAACAACTAGTCTGCCATCAGATCTCCTTAATCAACACAGTTCATATCTCTTTTTAATCAAAGAAGAGGCGTACACAACAAGGCACCGCTTACTAAAACCGTTATGCCTCTCAAATGTAGTGCTCATGTGGCTGCAATTTCATGGCCTATGTTAAGAGTTACATAAAAATGAACAATGCACATTGCTAGAAAACCTTTGAAACGGAAGGGGGTGTTAATCATTGCTATGAATTTCCTGTTGTTTGAAAGCAAGTCATGCGCCATATGCAAAAGAAACCTGGGCCGTATTTTCCAGCTACAGGTTGGGCATACCAGACTTTTCTCATGACATAATCTGAGCAACACAATCTGTTCAAACCTAAGCTTCTGGTTGCAAGGCCATATATAGAATGGGAGCAATGCTCAGGTTTCTTTTTTAAAAAAAATTATTTATTTATTTATTTAGTCAAGCGATTATAAGATAACAGGTATAAGAATAAACATAGTTATGAATACATGAAATTGATACATACAAGGAAAAAAAAAACAGGACATGGACCGTAGGCACATTGGTGCGCTTATGCATGCCCCCTACATTTTATCCCTAATAGTTATGGTAGAAGATTTAGGTAATGTGCTGAGCAAAACTGTAGAGACACGTTTCTTTCCTCCATAATAGCTAACGTCTTCCTGACAGCTCTGTTCATCAGTTGAGGAAGATCTTTTAAAAAACTGTCTTCCTTTACTTGTCTCTTCCATCTGGGAACTCTGTCTCCTGGACTCCACTAAGGACATTCACACAAGCTCACATAATCACCAAGTACTGTATGACAAAAGAGCTGAGCCAGGAAAGTTGGCAGCAGAACAAATCTATCAAAAAAAAAAAAAACGGACCCCAAATGTCTGAGCAATTTTGTCAAGAAAGCCATAAATCCATCACAAATCCTCAGAAACAAAGAGAACATTTGATGGTTTGGTTTTTAATTTAATTTAATTCTTTTTGGGGATTTAGTTTTGTTCCTTCTTAAATTCTTTTGATAGCAGACTTTGTAAAACATTGAAAAACAAACTCTCCCATAAAGTCTGCTGCAACAATTAGTGCCATTTGTTATAACTTTTAAAAGCAATGAATGCTCCTAGATTTTTTTTTTTTAGCCAAGCTCCTATTTCCTTTGAGATGTTTTAATCCAAAAATATTTAACATACAAACCAAATGTTGATAAAACATCAGATCACATAATATGAAACAGAGTAGAAAATTCTCCATTAATTTTTTTCTCTCCATACTTTTACTGAAATAAGTGCAAAGGGTGGGAGAGTGTAAATAAGGAGGAATACAAATTAGATCTTAGGACAGGTCAAGGAATACTAAATTAAACCACTTTTAATTGAAACATTAAACTTTATTTAAATCACAGCTACTGTATAAATTCAGCCACTTCTATAGAATGTGATTTATTTTCTTTTAACTTGTAATATATTCCTGCAACCTGTTGTATATACTGCATAGTCTTAGGCCTATGGTTTTTGATGCCCTGCAATAGTTCACGTCCACTATGCTCCACATACTTTCACTTCAAAAGTATATTTGCATCAGAAGATGAGAGTCAAGTTTTGCTTATTTTTTTCAACAAAATTGCCCTAGAATGCTTACTTACTGCCTCCAACTTTCTCTCTCACCACTTAATAACACTTCCCCATTGTCTGTTTTATAATGGTTGAGCTCCTTCCCTCAAAAGGAGGACAGGATCACACAACTGAAGAATTATCTGTTCATGTGCCCTTGAGATGCTAACTTTCGTTCTCATAAATTTGGCTTTGGTTTAGAAACCAAGTTGAAAAGAGGCAAAAAGGCGAGGAGAGAAAGGGACACAGATCAACGTGGGCCAGCAAGAGGAGGAACCAAAGGAGCAAAGATTAAAAGGGCCAGGAAGCAGACCAGCTGGAGCCAGAGATTTCTAGGTTGGAAACTGATCCGGATCTCGGCCGTTGCAGCGATTTGTCGTTCTGTTGTCTTGAAGTCACATTCAGAGAAGACAAGTGGTATTTCCCTCACTCCCTGCGTTTTTCCAGAGAAGTTCCCGATTTTAAAACGCGTCTTGTCGGGAAACCCTTGAGCGGATTTCCTCGAAGTTGGTTTGAAGGCGCCTCAATCTTTCTCCAGGCCTGGGATAACGGAGGACCGCTGAATTCCCGAGCCAAGAGCGCGGAAGCCGAAGCCGAGCACCAGAGCTGCAGTGCTTCCTTCCGCCCAGCAGAGTTTATACTGCGCACCGGAGGCGTTTGCCTCTTGGCGCCCGCCTCGACCCAAGAAGGCGCTAGATTGGAACGCCGGGAAGTGCCCCCTCGCCGTTTGAACTGGGCTACAGAGGTTGAGAAAGCGGGAGGACCGCCGCTTTGATCTGCTACCCCTTTCAGCGACCTGCGCTGTGCAAAAGGGAGAGAATGGGGCCTTTATTTTTTTCTGCCCCCAACCCTCCCGCGACGGTCTGGGGAGTGCGGGTGGGCACAGGAGCCTTGCGAGCTCCCACATCGAGGGTTACAGGAGGGACACTTCAATTGCCACCCAGCATCGCAAGCGGGCGAATCTTTGGGCGACGCTTCGTTTAAAGAAGCGGATCCCAAACGGGGACTTCGGGATTCCGTTAGAGTTGGTCTTTCTTTCTGGAGCAGATAAAGGAGACTTCTGCTCTCAAAGCAGAAAGCAGTTGGTTTCCTCTCCTCCTTACCAACCGATGCCAACCTCCCTCGAATACTTCCTTCTCCGTCGAGATGCATTTTAAAACAACCTCTCTTTCATTCTCTCTCTCTCTCTCTCTCTTTTTCATTCTCTCCCTCTCTTTTAAAATAGGGAGAGTAGACTGCAAACGAGCCAGGCATCCAGAGACCTCCTTCGTGACTCCGCGGGGTAACGGGCCTTCAGGGGCTAATTTAAAAGGAAGGCGCGTGGATTGAGCAATTAACGGGCAAAGGGAAGGTCCTTTTTTACAAGAGTAGCCCCCGGCCACTAAAGCGCTCTCGCGAACAAGCTCGTAGCAATTATTTGGGAGAGGCGCGGGGAAGGAAAGGAGAAGACGCTTTGTGAAGTCGGACTTTTCAAAGGAAAGAGAGCAGACGGCTCTAGGTTTATTAAGACAGAAAGTTAATCGACCTGCACCCCACCACGCCGCGCTTCGGTCCAACTCGATCTACGTACGGGGGGGAGCAGGGGGGGAGCAAGGGGGAAGACGATCAGGCCGAAAACGGCAAGAGATCCCCGCCTTTAGACAGGGTTCACACCCCACAGACGGTGCTAATTTCAATGAAAGCGAGGTGAGACGCCCTATCTCCCAAGTCCGGCATACCTGTACCAGGTGAGTCCTCGCTCGTAGTTGCGATCAAAAAAGTGCGGCTCGGCGCCCACCGCCCTCACGTCCGGGTGGACCCGCAGGAACTCAAGCAACGCCCGAGTCCCACCCTTCTTCACGCCGATGATCACTGCCTGGGGCAGCCGCTTCGTCCCAGAGCCATTCAGGAAACTGGAAATGAAGCTGGGGGAATCCGGAGCCACTCCGTTGTTGTTGCTGCTGCTGCTGCCGCCGCCACCCAACTCTTCGTCGTCTTCGTCTTCGTCGTTCTCCGGCTCCGCTCTCAGCTGGATCTTGGCCGTCCGGGCTGGGAGCAGCAGCTGGTTGAGTTCCGGACCGGGCGCTTTCCGAGCCGACGGCGAAGAGCCCAGCAGCATCAGCCCCGGCGCAGTTGAAGCGCACGATCCGGCGACGCAAGAGTAGACCATGCAAAGCCACAAGGCGAGCATGATGAAGAGGAGAAGGAGCAACCACCTCCTTCGCCCCGGCGGGAGCAGCGGCGACGAGGCAGGGGGGCCGGGGGCATCGGGGAGGCGGCCGCCGGTCAGGCGCGGCTGGCCCATAGGCAGCAGCCCGCGGGCGGTAACCCCGGGAGCATGATGCGTGGGGGCCCGGCCGGCACGGGTCAGCAGCGGAGCATCGCTCGCACCTTCGCAGCCCAGCGCCGAGCCGACGAGTGCCGACCGCACCAAGGCGCCTTTGCCGGCCAGGCTAGAGCTGAGGAGGGCGGAGAACAGGCGCGCCTGACTGGCACCCTTCGGAGCCTATAAGAGCAGTCCGCCGCACGGTAATTAGCCCCCCCTTTTGTTGATCAAAAGCAGCCAATGGTGAGCCGGGTCTCTCCCCCGTGGGGCGGGGAGTGGAGGGCTGCGGGAGGCGATTAGCCGTTCTTATTGGCTAATGAGCCGTTAAAGAGCCCGGGGAGGCGAAAAGGTTACGGAGCTGCGAGGCCGGAGAGGCTATTTGAGTAGAGGCTTCGCCGGTGGAAGCTTGAGCTGCCGTGCCGGCGCCTTCGCTCTTTTTTTTTCTTTTGGTTTGTTTCTTTTTTGTTTCTTTTTCGCCGGTGCTGCAGAGAGGCGAGGATCTGGCTGAAGTTGAGCTGGCTCCGCCAGGCTGTGCTGTGAAGGCGGCGGCGGCGGTGGCGGGCGGTGGCGACCGCGAGCAAAGCCGGTTCTTTGACTAGATGGCGCCACGTGGGAAAGCGCAACTGTGCCGTGGCCAAAACGAGCCATACAAAGGCGGGGTCGGATGGGAGTGGGCGAAGGGGCCGTTTCCCGGCAGCTGCCCGGTCAGCCCTCTTCCATTGCGAATCCATTGAGGACTGAGAGCTTCATCACCATATATTCTGTCTTCACACACAACACACACACACGAAGCGCATCGTGGCGGTCGCCCTCCGCCCCCCAAAAATAGCCAACCTCTGTTAAGCCCTAGGTTGTCGCGCGGAACCACTTTTGGCCAGGAGTTTGCGGTCCTCCGCGATCCTAGGCAAAAGGGTCTCGCTGAGCCCCGCCGGCTTTGTTATTAAGGCTGCAGGGACTTAGGAGTAAACGCTGTGACTTCCGACGAGCCTGTTCCCAGGCATTAGTAAGTTCTCTTTTAAGCTAGTATGTTGGGCTAAGCCGAAGTAATGAAGGCATTTTAGCAAACTCTCATTTTCTCAGTTACGAAGTTAGGGCTTATGACGGAGGTTTCAAAGCATCCCTTTCATCGGGACTGCTTGGGACCGTTACATTTCGGGTGCTAGACCTTGTCTTCCATATAAGGGGGTGGAGTAATCATCGCCCCACTTCAAGAGGAGCGCTGTATATTAAGTTTCCTCTGGAGCCCAATATGGACCTGGTAGCATCACCAACTCTTCACACACACACACACACACACACACACCATTTTCCCACAGACTCGAAGATTGGAATTTGGTAGACTTGCCTCCCTCCTTGCTGGAAAAAAGGGAGGAAGGAAGACAAACGTTTCTAAGTTGCTCAGTTAGAGGGGCACCTTGAGGTCTATATTTCCCCCCACACACACACTATTCAGAAGTAGAATCTACCTATCGTCTTCTGAATAGTCGCGTTCAAGGAGGTTCAGTAGGACCTTCTTTAAGGTCAAGGTTAGACTGGCAGAGACTTCTCTGAGATCCGGACCCTTCCTTCACTCCGGGAAACCCTGTCGCCCGCTGCCCTTGGTCTTCACAACAGTCCCCGAAGTTCTGTGCTACCTCTTGTCTCCTCCCCTGTAAGGCCTGCTCGGCTCCTATCTTGGAGCCATTCTCCAAGGTAAATTAAGAGGCGTTCGTTTGGGCCTCCCCTAAAGACAAAGAGCATAATCTGGGCCTGATCCGCCCGACATGGAGGGGACAAAGGCGATTTGATGCTTCCGAATGTATCTGCCCCTCACGAATTCCCCTAGACTCTCAGAGGTTCCCACACTTGGCAGCTTTAAGACTTGTGGACTTCAACTCCCAGAATTCTGGGAGTTGAAGTCCACAAGTCTTAAAGTTGCCAAGTTTGGAGACCTGTATCCTTCTCAGTCTCCAAACCTGAATGTCTCACATTTTTTTTCTCCCCCTCTTCCTCCTTTATCTTTGGTCGCAGGCCAGGATCTCTTCTTAATTGCCCCTATCTGTCGACCTTCTGGCACTTGCTTTGGAATCTGGGAGAAGGTTCCCTTTTCTCTTCCATTGTCTCCGATTCCCATTTATAATTAATTCAGTGTCTCAGAGCCCCACCACCGTCCCAAATGGAAAAGATCGTTTGTTCCGCTGAAAAACATTGCTTGTCGTAGTAGAGGCCAGAGTAGTAAACCTGATCCGCTGAAAAGGACCTAAGCTCTCGTTCGCCTTTGCGAGTCATTCATGAAGTTCCGTTCGGTTCTCTCGAACTCAGCTACTTTGCTTAAAAGCCGGGATGAAACTTTGTAGAGGCCATTTCTTCGGTACCTGATTTATCGGGTGTTCTAGTGTCACACGGGTATCGGTATTCCTGGCCCCTGCGGCTGGATCGACCCATTAAAGTGCTATCAAATTTTGGCTCTGGGTCAAGTGAAGTCAAGCTAAAGCGCGAGAGGCGATCCATTTGTCTCCAATATCACAGGAGAGGAAATTCACAGGTGTGAACAGTTTAAATAAAATAAAGCGGATTTGGAAGTGAAAGAGAAGAAGGGGTTGTAAAAGCGCAAGAAAAGTCCCGTGGCTGAATCTGAGTCTACATTAAATGTCTCTGGAGATGCTCCATTCTACGCGCTCAATAAGAAACTCGCCGCAGTTGTGTGAAAGCGTCCTTCTCCCTCCCTCCTTACAGAAGGGAAAATCCCATATTGCGCTAAAAGGCCTGAGATATTTTTCTGAATAATTTTATACGTCAGGTGTCACCTGAGAAACGGAAGGATTTCCTGTGCGTCCGAATTCGAACCGAGATCCCGATTTCCGCTTTGCAAGTCAGCCTCGGACTAACGATCCATGAAGAGCTGCTTAAAACGGGACTCCATCAAGTATACTTGAGAAAGAAATGCTATTTGCATGCGAACCGGATGCGCTGCTGGGTGTGTGGAGGTGGAAGCGAGTCCCGAAAAATTGCGAAAGGAGATGATGAAAATCTGTTTAAATCGGTTCCCACTTATTAATATTGTCATTCATTATAGTTTGGGGTTATATAGTTGGAGCAATTGACAATCCTGGAATTGTTTTTAAAAACGAAGGCTGGAAGCTTATTGTTTGTAAATGAAACACACAAATATTAGGAAACTAACGGCTTCTCTAAAATTAAAGAATACTTTCTTTTAAATTGTCTCCCTTTGTTGTAGTCTAAATGCTTTGGAATGTCGGATCTCCAAATCCTTTAAACCCGGAAAGTAGCATTTTTTTTCATGCTGCCCATGGCACGGGAAAAGGAAAAGGTGAAAGAGGGGCACGAGCGTTGTTTTCTTGTTGTCTTTGATCCTGGAAATTAATTATTCCTGTGACAGATTGAGATTCCGATTATTTTTAGCCTCTTTCTTAATTCTACCTAAAATGAAAATGAATGAGTTAAGCCTTCCTTAGCTGAAATAAGGCTTTAGGAGTTCTCGGCGATCTTTCTTTCTTTCTTTCTTTCTTTCTTTCTTTCTTTCTTTCTTTCTTTCTTTCTTTCTTTCTTTCTTTCTTTCTTTCTTTCTTTCTATTTTTTTTGCTTTGTTTTTTGAGGTTGTTTTTTTTTAAAAAAAAACAACACCAACTCTCAACTGAACTAAATCGGGCTGACTTCCGAGGACATGTGGTTTGAAATCCTGAACTGCAGGATTAAACAAGGCACTTAGTCGAAAATCCGAAGGGGTCGCCGACAGCCCCCTCTTGACCACGTTTCCTGGGGAAGAATCCCAGCGTCTCGTCTGCCTTCGACGGATTGCGCAGCTTTGAGTGACTTCTGTCACTCAAATAAAATTGTGAATAAAATTGTGAAGTCGAAGAAGCCGCCAACGGAGCCGTTCCAATTCCCTCAGGCACGGGAGGGCACGCCGCCTAACGGATTGCGCTGCCCGGGCGCTCAGAGTTGAACAAACAGCCAGGAGTTTAAAGAGAGACAAAAATCAGAAAAGCCGGAGGGAGGGAGGGAGGGAGGGAGGGAGAGAGGGAGAGAGTTGCCCTTCCAGCTCCAGAGTTTGTTTTGTCCTCTTCGCTCGGGCTGGGTAGATTTTGGAGCTGGCGCTCGAACTCGTCGAGAGGAATCGGAGCGGACCCCCCAAAAGTTTCTCCATCTTGATTGTGGTTGACAAGGGCAACAATAAGACTTCCACCCCTTCCTTCCCCCCCTCTCCTTGTCATAAATTGTGTTCTTAGACTGAATGAACTTTAGGACATTAGGAGTGGGTTTTTAAGCGGAAGGGTCCCGTTCACTTCAGTAGGAGTTTGACCCACTCCCAGCAAACCGTAGAAGGGAGAAAAAAAAAGTTTTCTCGCAGGCTGGCTAAGCGGTGTAGTTCGCTTGAGCATTTCTCCTTCGACTTCAGAGTACGGGATCTAAAAGGCTCCGCAGCCAAATTGCGAAGGCGGGCAAGTTCAGCACCCCCAATGCAGGGCAAAGAAGTGGGGGGACACTGCCCGAGTTCGGCCCTTGTTTTAACAAAATATACCAAAACTATGTGTCGGATGCAAACCTTGATGACCAGTGTACCAAGTCATTAGTTTTGGTTTTTTTTAAAAAACCTATATTAAAATTATTTCTCAACTCAGGGCTGGAGTCGACGTGAATAGAAGACCCATTCTGGTGCGTCTTTCTAATCTGGCTGTTTACATTTCACTATGCAAAAAAAAAAAAAAAACTATATATAGAAGGGTTTATATCAAACTGCACGCACGGGGGGCGGGGGAGATGGCGGATAGATTGTCTTGATTGCGCAACCCACAACATTACAAAAAATAAAAGCTTTCCTCCCCACCCTTCCCCCCATACTCTCTTTGGGCCAAGGAAGCGGAGGTTAAGATTCTCCCGGATCCCTCAAACTTGGCCGCGGGGAGAAGTTGCCGCTGTCATCGACAAAGCTGTTAATTGTGAACAGAGATTCCCTTGGAAGAAAAGCGCGGAGCTCCTCCGAAGTGCCACTGGAACGCTTGCGATTCGGGGAAGCAACAAGAACAAAGCTCACAGGAAGCGGAGAGAAGAATGCTCTATTCTTTCCAACTTGCTTCCCCTCCCAAATGAGGCCCATCAATCTTTCGCTCAATTTCACTCCAGGCTCAAGATGCCCCTTAAGGTGTTCCTTCTTTACAAGTTCGCTGCCGCCCTGCCTGCCTTCACTTAAACCCCACTGGTCACAATCGAGGGCGGTCGGAGTGGTAGATCCCGTTTCCACCCACCGCTGCTTCTGCTTCTGCTTCTTCTTCTGCTTCTCCCCTCCTCCTCCTCCTCCTCCTCCTTCTTCCTAAAAATCCCACGAGCCTGCTTAGAATGCCTTTCTCTCCCCCCCCAGCCCGTTTCTTTCGCGGGATGGAAGGGATTTGTATTGAATTGCCGGCCCTCGGCGTCTCCAGGACCTGCCAATAATCCTCCTCCACCTTTATAGAAACAGAGACCCGCAAGGATTTAGTGGCCCCCGAGGAACAAGCCTCTTCAGATCCTGTCGGGGCTGGGAGGAGTTCAAGGCGAGGGGGATCTTCTCCTCGGTTCAAATCTGCGCCTCTCTCTTGGCCCCCACTTCCCATGTAAGGCGTGGGAATCTAAGGAGGCCTCTCCCAGAGATGTGCACAACTGCTCCGGAGCCAACAGCTCACGTGAACCGGAAAGCCCCGGGCAAGCCAAGCGCTCCGCGTCGAGCGAGGCTGCTGGGGAAACTCGGCTGAGCTGACCCTGCGAGCAGCGAAGGCGGCGGATGCCGCTCGGCACCTGCTTTGGCGTTCTCGGGATGCGCGCTTCAACCCCTCCGCCCACGCCTGGCCGGCTCAATCAGGCGCGGAGTTGACTAAGGGGGACTCTCAGTCCCTCGAAGTGAGGCTTGATCCCCACTGATCTGTGTCTGGCGCGGAGCTTTTCGGCTCTGGAGGCGCCCACGACGTCGCTCCCAAATCGGTGCGAACAGCCAAGCGGCCTTGTTTTCCAATTCGGCTTCGAGACGTCACGATGGGAGTAGATTGTGCAGAAATTGCCAGCACTGGGGGAGACTAACCCTAGCTAGTTAAGTCGGTTCGGTCGTAGTTAAGGTTGGATGGGAGGCCCCAAGGAAATCTCTAGGTTGTCCTCTAAATTGGGGAAAGAGGAAAAAAAACTGCGAAAAAGGCAATGATAAGCAGTACCCTGCTAGATTCTGAAAAGTACATGTGCATGCCCATGAAGACACCTGGAATAGGTGACTTTCCTTGCTTTCAATGAAGCAAAGTCTATGAGCATTTCCATGCTAATGGTTTGTAGCAGCCATAGCATCACAGGCAGGCAGACATTCATCTTTACAGTGACAGCGCAAATGATACAGCAAGCCGGGGCTCTGCTTTTTGCATAAACATAGTAACACTCACTTAACGCTTTCCAAACAACTGTTAAAAGATCATCCTTATTGTATCTTCTCTAAACTTATGCGACTGTTATAGTAGCTACAACAAGGTCTTTTTTAAAAAATTAACACAATGATGGTGGGGTTATACTATTTAAAAATGTTGTAATTTTATAGGAAATGGCATTTGATATATCCAAACTTTTGACAAAACCAGCCAATTTGCCTGACAATGAATCTTATAGCTCTTCCAGCTGGGAAGCCAAACTTTTAATGTATGGAGGGGATAGGAAGGTTATGTTTGAAGTCATATTACAGGTGCAATTTCTTGGCAGAGAACACTTTTTTAAAAAATCCTTTCATTTGGGCCTCCACTCCCTTTTTCTCCTCCTCACCTGGTCTCTCAATTGGTGCAAACATCAAAGGAAATTCATTCCATGTTAATTCTGTATTTGGGGGGGGGTGTCAGAGGGGAGGAGAGCATCAAACTAAGAAATATGTTGGAGGGAGAATGTGGATCTGGGTGCTCTTTGTTCCTCAGGCATGACTCATTGCAAAAAGCTCACCATTCCCAAGTAGAACAAATCCTCCTTCTCACCTTCTTGATATTACACAGATTGGGAAGAGGCAGATCCGCCTATCCACCCGAGACATTTCTGAAGAGCCAACAAAGGCCTGGAAACTAAAACATATGAAGAATGAATTTGGGTTTGGCTAGAGGGGTGATAGCAGTATTCCAATAATTGAAGGGTACAATACATGATAGCAATGTTCCAGTAATTGAGGGGCTGACACAAAGAAGAGGGCATCAAATTATTCTCCAAAGCACCAGAGGACAGGACAAGAAACACTGGTCGGAAACTAATCAAAGAGAGAAGCAATCTGGAATTAAGGAGAAACTTCCTAACAGTGAGGACAATTAACCCGTGGAACAGCTGGCCTCCAGAAATCATGGTTGCACCACCACTGGAGGTTTTTAAGAAGAGTCTAGACCAGGACTGTCAAACTCCTGGCCCAAAGGCAGGATGCATCACATGCTGGCCACGCCCGGTTTAGCAAATGGGGGGGAAAAAGTCCCAATACGTCAAGTGACACAGCTGAGTTCGATGCCCCTGAGTTTGATGCCCCACACATGAGTTTGATGCCCCTGGTCTAGACAGTCACTTTTCTGAAATGGTATAGGTTCTCCTGCTTGAGATAACTAGAAGACCTCCAATGTCCCTTCGAGCTCATGCTATGCTATGCTATGCTATGCTACTTCTTCAACCATAAACATTTCACATTTGACCCCCTAGAAAACTACAGACTCTCCCATAGTAGGATGAGTCTATGACAATGCACCACATCCAACTCACCACAGGACAACTCAACCATGAGACAGGAGTATTCAAGAAATATTGAAATATATTCCAGTATTCAAGAAATACTGGAATAGAATCATTAAAGAAAGCAACGCCAAAGGAGGGACAAAATGAAATGTGAATGACAAAAATCAAAATATTTTAAAATTATTTTAAGTAATTAAATTGAGTTGTTGAATTGTCCCGCAGCAAGTTGTCCTATGGCAAGTTGTCCCTCAGTGAGTTGACTGTGGCGAGTTGGCCCATTCTGAATAGGACTGGGTTGCTCACTTTTAGACAGTCACTTTAGAAACAGTGACCTGTGGTATGTATATATTTTTTCCCTGCAGTTTTATTCCAGGAGTTGATTAAGAAACATTAGAGACAGTTTGGTGTAGTGATGAAAGAGCTAGCCTAGAAACCAGGAGACTGTTGCCTTCTAGTCCAGTTTTAAGTGTACAAGCCAGTTGGGTGACTTTGGACCAATCACTCTCAGCCCAGTCTACCTCATAGGGTTGTTGTGTGGATCATAGAAGGAGGAAGAAGTATTATATATGTTTGTCACATTAAGTTCCTTCCTAACTAAATCCAAAAAGAAACTTATCAGGGAAGATGGATCCAACTAAACAAATATTTTAAATGTATTGTCCTATGTGCAGAGAGCTCTTCCTCTCATGGAAGAAGCATTTAAATCAGGAATTGTCACCCAGGCACCAAATGATCTAAACTTGGCAAGTTTAAGACTTGTGGACTTCAACTCCCAGAATTCCTGAGCTAACATGTCTAGAGGAGGAATTCTGGGAGTTGAAGTCCACAAGTCTTAAAGCTGTCAAGTTTGAAGACCCCTGATCTATACAGAGGATTCTGCTGTTCAGGAAATCAGTTGAATAGTCACTGTCTTCAGCTATTGTAAACCTCTCTGGCATGTATGCTGACATACTATAATGATTTTGAGATGATGTCAACTTCTGTACTATAAAACCAAATACCACAAGCAAAAACCATACCTATCAGCAGTAGATGAAAAGTCAATAAATGAATCAAAGTATTTTTTTTAAAAAAAATTGATATTTCCAAATCTCCAGTGATAAAATAAAGAACATATGAATTTTAAAATGTTCGTTTGGGGGCTAGACTGAGATGCATATAATTGGATTTTATCAAAAGTCTAGCATGGTGCCAAAGCAGATGTAAAAGAAATTCAACTCCTGAAATTTCATGGACTTGTAGCTTTCTTGCAAAAATGCAGCGTTCTCATCCAAAACGTAGATTAAAGCAATTTTAGTCTATAGTTGGGAATAGGTTCTTGGAGAAGACAGTAGAATTTTGCTTATGAATGTGTATAGACTATCCATTCGTTAACCTAGAGTAGTGAAAACAATTCTGTACTTTGTGAACCAAGGTAATTTCAAGATGCAATCTGTCATTCACCCTTCATGTGTTTCCTATAAGAAATAAAGCCCGGGGCACCTTTTCTCTATTCAACTGTTATCCTTTGTTGAATTTTTCATTCATTTCCAGTTCTTTCCTGGAAAATGTAGTTTACATATCACCCCAGTTTTGGGCCAATAAAGGAAAAGAGATGGAGAGGATTAACTCTCTTAGGTGGGGGGTTGTTTGACAGGCATTGGGCCTTCTTGCAAGACTTGACCTAATCAATTGTCTGAGTCCCTTCAGTTTATATAGCTAACCTCTTTTTTGCTTCCTCAAAATCTATTCATCAGTAAAACATTGTAGGCATTAATTTTCCAGGTCGTCCTTGATTTACAAGCACAATCGAGCCCAAAATTTATCTTGCTAAGTGAAACATTTGTTTAAGTGAGTTTTGCTCCATGTTATGACTTTTCTTGCCACAGTTGTTAAGTGGATCACTGCAGTTGTTAAGTCAGTAACATGGTTGTTAAGTGAATCTGGCTTCCCCCCCCCCTTGACTTTGCTTGTCAGAAGGTTGCAAGAGGGGATCACATACCCCAGGACCCTGCAACCATCATAAATACAAACCAGTTGCCAAGCGTCTGAATTTTGATCATGTGACCATGGGAATGCTGCAGTGGTAGTCATCAATTTTTTCTTGTCTTGCCTTTTGGTGCTTTGGAAAATAGTTTGATCCCCCCCTCTCATCTTTTTGTAGGAGATCCTCAAATATGGGAACAGTGCTATCGTGTCTCCCCAGTCCTTCTTTTCATTAGACTAGTCATCCCCAATTCCTGTAACTGTTCTTCAAATCTTTTAGCCTCCAGCCCCATAATCATTTTTGTTGCTCTTCTCTGCACTCTTTCCAGAGTCTCAACATCCATTTTATATTGTGGTGACCCGAACTGGTCCAAGTATGGTCTTACTAAGGCTTTATTGAAAGGTACTAGATCTTGATTCTATCCCTCTATTAATGGAGCCTAGGATTGCATTGGCTTTTTTGTCTGCTGCTGCACACTGTTGGTTCCTATTTAAGTGGTTGTCTACTAGGATTCCAAGATCCCTCTTGCAGAAATTACTGACATTAAGCTAAGTTTCATCTATACCTATATATTTGGGATATCTGTGACCATTTGTCCCATGTTCCATTACTCTGAAGAAACTCTCTTAGGAATATAAAGGGGTAAAATTATTCAATTCTTCCAATTTTAAACAAAACAGGGAGGAAAAAAAATAACAAGGAGGAGGTCATACTACTCAGAGGCACCCTAAGAAAGTAAAAAACAAAATCAAAATGGTAAGCATGACCATGTGACTGAACCTCCATCCCTTTGTATGTGCACATATAAATGGATGGGGGGATTTGTGCCATGTATTTTTTGTAACATGACACCTGCCATCCAGTGGTGGGATTTAGATTTTTTTTTACTACTGGTTTTCTGGGTGTGGCTTGGTGGGCGTGGCAGGGGAAGGATACTGTAAAATCTCCAGTCAGAGGTGGGATTTGCCGGTTCTCTGAACTACTCAAAATTTCTGCTACCGGTTCTCCAGAACGGGCCAGAACCTGCTGAATACCATCTCTGCCACCATCCCCTAGACACACCTCTTCTTCTTTGCAGCAGCAGTTTGTTGCACCTCTTCAGTGGGTATTGCCCTTAGGTGGCTTCCTTTCTGAGCACAAATTAGTTAGTGGCACAGTTGATCGAGACCTGATTTTTGGCTGATCACTTTACACAAGATCAATTCTTGTAGAAGATATGGAACTAGGAAGGATAACTTTTCAGATTTGGAACACAACTTCCTATTGTGGCATGTCACATCTTTGAAAGTGCTCATACACAAGACACTAACTAGGTAATAAGCATGCAGCCATCTGGTATTAGAGCTGCTTATCAGTTTTCCATACACTACTATTATCTTTCCAAATTAGTGTTTTGATATCCACAAAACTCAGACATGGTGAATTATGCAGAAGGATGTCTGTCTGATCTGTTGCCTGTCCCTTTTCTTCCATGGGGAGTGGCTCGCTCAGAATTATGGAAGAAGTTGGGGTCCATTGCATTTGGATGGCACCAAGTTGCAGAAAGCTATCCCTCTGCATAATGACCAAGGACTCATTTTCCCCACAACCATCCATTCTAAAATTGAATGAGTTAAGTGATAAAAATACCAGTTGAAAACACATCTAATGCTAGCCAACAATTTTTAAAACTAGTGTAGGTTTTATTGAGCACATAACAATAACACAAAAACAAACCAAGCATGTTCTAGCTTAGTGTTATGTGCAAATCCGGCTCTTGAGGATGCCATAGCAAAATTACTTGAATAGAAAAGTTGCTCCATTTTCTCTCTGATTATTTCATAGAAAGGATGACTTTTATTTTGATAGCTGAAGTACAATTGTGTCTCCTTAGCCTTTTTTGCTGACTTTGTGGTTGCCTCAGGCACCTTGAGGTACAATTGTGGCTTTCTCCTCATTGTGACTGTCATGTGTAAATTAACTCTGGGTTTATTTTGAGCTGTGGCCATGTCTGGCCTCAGAGGATCATTTTAATATTGGTCCTTAACTGGTTTTCATTGGTTGATTTGAGAGGAGGTATGCTCTTCCGCTTCATCATAAACATCTCACCGTTCCATCTTCTCTTCCAAGGACCGGAAGCCATTAGACTTTCCCCCTCCTTCCCTGCTGGAAAGTTTTAATCTTCTTTTTACAATCACCAGTCTTTGTTGGCTCACAGCCATTTGGCTTGAATGGGAAGGAGCATTTTCAAGGGTTCCAAGGAGAAATGAGTAGGAGTGATGTGACAGAATGGAGGGAAGAAAGAAATGTGGGCTGGATGTCAAAGAAAGTTTTTAGTGAGATGGATGGAGTGTGGATGCTGCCTGAGGGGAGGATTAGAGAATCAAAAAGTAGGAATATTTAGAACAGCTCTGGAGAACAGGAGGACACAGAAGAACAATTGTGGTTGACTGCAGGGGGGGAAATGGGAGGCTGTGGGTGCGAACAAATAAAACAAATGATCTTTCTTCCTATTTATATTTCTCGAGTTCAAGTGCATGATTTTTGCAGTTCAGAAAGAGTAAGGAACAAAACCTTTTGTGAATTTAACATGGAGTTTGTGTATGTTGAAATGATGTTCTTTCCAAGACTTATGTATACTTTCTCCAGTTCTAGTGCTTTTATACTTCAGAATTCCAGCCTTACTATATGTAATTAGGACTATGTATTTGGAAGATTGGTCTAAATGAAGCCATAGTTTAGGAAATTAACTCATTCTGCACTTTTACATGCTATGCAGCATGTAATTTAGATTTTCAGGTAGATTTGCAAACATGCGAAGCTAAAATGTGGTTCTTTAGCTCCGTTGTATGTTACCCAATTTCTATTCCCTTTAAAAGAATTCCCACCATAAAGTAAAGCAAAGCATAAGACAGAAACTTAGAGCTGACTCTTACCTGTTTTTTCTTTAGGAATAACACTTCCTTAGAAGTAACAGGCTGCTGGATTTAGATCAGTGCATAGGATTTCATCATGAATGTCATCTGCGTGAAAGACTGCATGACGAATGATTTGATCTTTATTTATCAGCTATACTGATGTATGTATTGCTGTGGTGCTAAGCCAGACTTAAACAGAGTGCATGGCATTTAGCAATATTAGCCCCCTTCAGATTTTCCAACTTTGGAATTTGTGGCTGGCCTTCAAACTATTGCAGCTCCATCCTATTGGCATTATAGGTTTAAAGGCTTCACAGCCAGCAACCTCTTACCTTGCACATTTCCCAGGTAATTACAGATTAGAACAGGCTAATTTTTATTTTTGCAAAGCTGTCTGTGTTTGTTATTATTGTTTCCTAGGTTGCCCCTTGCATAAATACATATGCAAAGCTCTTTGATCTGCAGACATAATGACACAGATTTATCAAATGTTTGCATTATTCTGTCTTTTTTTTTCTTTTTCTTTTTTTAAAGATCTAGGTTGATTTATGGAGTGCAATTCTCCACTGCCCTGCGTCTTTTGAAATATGAAGTGTTGGGGAATAGCTAAGATAATATTTAATATCCTTCCAAGAAGCCTTTGCATTTCCTAACAAATGAAGTACAACTTAACCAAATGGCTCTCATCTGTTTAGCCTCTTTTTTTTTTTTTTTTGCCAAACAAATTAGCACTAGAATACCAGGGAGAGAACATACAACATAGCCTCTCTAGATGACAGAACATAGACAATTATTAGCAAGGGGAAAACAGGGGCTGAAAAGGCTCCAGCCTGGCTTGAGCAGATGTTTTCACATCTCCTGTTGGATCCTGCAGTGAGGGAGACCCCGGAGGACACATTACCACAGCCTTTTGAAGTGGGCAGGAAGGAAAAGCGGCTTCAATGTTTCATTTAAATTCGTTCCATGCAAGGCTAGCATATTGCTGCTTGAAGCTCATTAAGACTACCATAGCAAATCGTCCTTCATCTTTAAAAAGTGCTTAAGTCTGTTTATGTCAAATTTGACATTTCTTCAAGCAAAACTGAATGGCAATAAAGCAAATACATCGCTCTGCTTTGAGAAAATAATTTGAAAACCACCCACCCAATCTTATTCCTAGAATATCAGAGTCAGCTTCGCCCATTCCTCCTTAAATGTTTTTATGACTGGACATTCTACAGCTTCTCCGAGTAATTTTCTTTCAATAGTACAGAGTTTTCCAACAACTCATTTATTCCAATCTTATGATGAGATGCTGCATACTTCATTCAAAATATCCTGGAAGGATTCTTACAAATAAGAAACTGGCAGATCAGGAAAGAATGGAATGACACTGGGATCTGGCTTTTTATGCCAAGAAAGATTCATTGGCACGAACTTTTCAGCTTAGAGTGTAGGAAGGTTTTTGTTTTTTTGTTTTGCTAAATCAATCCATCAGTCAGTCTAGATCAGAATTGTTACACTGGGAGGCATAAGCTCTTCTGGAAAAGCACCTAGGAAATGATCGGAATTCTTTGGCCCATAAATCTGTGCCCGCATGTGTGCGTGCACACACACACACTTTTTACATTTAAATTGCATCCTTTTTCTAAATGGGCATGCAGCAGTCTGAACACAAATCAAATGTTAAAATTAGCAGCCATGTATAATATTATGATGTCACTGGAATGGTTGTGATGCCTACTTCCTATCTGAAATGAACCACTGCAGGCAAGAAACGAAAAAAAAAAAAAAAAAAAGCATTAGTGAAAGCACCATGTTTTGTGTTTTGCCACTATCTTCTTCAGATGCTTCAAATAAAACTTCCATGGAATGGAGAGTGCTTTAACTACAGGAGAGAGCTCTGATTGGTCTCTTCATCCCTTTTTTGAGGTTCCCCGGTTTCTCTTTCTACGTCTTATATATTCCATAATGTCAGCTCTCTCCCCTTTTTACTTTAATCTTCTTTTTCAATACGGTGACCACAACTGGACCCAAGACTGCACTTGAGACCTCATCTGTGCCAAATCAAATAACACTGTTATCTTCTCCTGTCTGGCAAGCGGGAATGCTGTTGAAACAACTGCAAGTAGTTTGTGTTGTTTTCCAAGAAATACTATATTGCAAGCTTCACTTCAGATTTATTCTGTGACTTCTAATTTCTTCTCAGTAATGCTAGAACTTAGACAATCTTCCTCCCCGTTTGGTAATTATACATTTAGTATTCGTTTCCAATGTGTCATGTTGAATGCTTTTCGTTGTCAAATTTCATTTTCTTATTTTCCATTATAATACATAACACCACATTGCTCCCAAGTTTACTTAAATAAATCCAGATCACTTTGTTTGATCTCCTGTTGTAACTGTTTCCCCTACTTTCAACACCATCCAGTCTTTTAGTTGCAGGCAAAAGGAATTCGTCTTTCATTCCATTTCATGATCCAGAGTTCAGCTGAAAATATGTTTTCTTTTTCTTTTTTTTCTTTTTGTGAAAACCAAACAAGAATCCTGAAGTAGCCAAACCTCCCTAATGCTCCCAAAGAATTAAAATGAAGTGTTAGATAGATTAGAGGAAGTGGTCACATTTTGGCCTTAATTAACAACATGCAGGTTCCTGGAACCAACTTGTCTACAAATTGCCTACAACTTAATATACTCACTGGGTGATTAATGGAGCTTGGTTCTTGGCATTCCAATTTCCCTAGGTATAAAATACAGATGTAATGATAATACCATAATAAATGTGTTAGTTTAGTGTATTTTTTCAGAAAGTATTAATATGGGACATGATACTCCTAAAGCTAATGGCTTGTTGAGTTATTACAGTGAGATAAACAAGGGCTAGTTGGTTATCAAGGTCTGTCTATCTATCTATCTATCTATCTATCTATCTATCTATCTATCTATCTATCTATTATCTATCTATCTATCTATCTATCTATCTATCTATCTATCTATCTATCATCTATCATCTCTCTCTCTCTAAATTTATAGGGAGTCATCTTACCTGAAGATAACTCATGGATGGAATGGGATGCTTTAAACTGGATATCTGCCCTGAGCAGAGTCTTGGAGTTTATGGCCACAGTGGCTTCTTCCAATTGTATGTTACTAGGCTTTGATAATTCTACCACCATTCCTATTAATGGGACTTATAACCCAACACATGGACAAGGCATTAGATTGGATGATTGACAGTAGCTACCCAGGATTTTGGACAGGAGTCTTTCCCATGTTGCTATAAACATTTGGTGTTCAGGAAACTTCTACAAAAGTGGAACTTCCATTTTCATTTAGTTTCTTCAGAAAAATGAGAGAAAATAAAATAAAATAAATGCACACACTGAATGAAATGAGCAATACAATGGGCACTTCCTGTTTTAAAATTTTCTCTAGAGGCACATCCAAACTTCCACTAACCCAAATTGTCATTTTCAGGCCCCCAAGCCCTCAAAAGCATTTAAAAGTGATCGATGACTGTGTACATTTCTGCCAATAGGAAATATTAAGAACCAGGAATGAAAAATCACTGCTTCATCCAGTTGGTCTTAGGTTCTGCACAACAAAAGTCGCCTCACCCGCATTCCAGGCAAAAAGAAAACAGGCAAGAAAAGAAACATAATCTCAGCCTGGCACTTTTCACTGAAACTACAGAATGCTTAGTTATATTTGAAAGCATTCAGATTTTTTTATTGGTATCTGATTAGTTAGTGAAATCAGTATTCTGTAATGGGTAATTGATGTCGGGAAACTTCAATGTACTGTAACTATTTTGCTAATGAGCTTACCACATTTACCAGAGTTATTCAAATTAAGGAGAAACTTTGCACAGAAATGTAGTGTATTAAACATAGTAAACTGAGGTTGCTTTTCTTCATGAAATAGTAAGGTGATAACATCATGTCATGGCTGTGCCTCAGCAGTACTATGTCTTCTATTCAGATTTTGGTTGTTTAAAGTGAGTGGATTAGTTTTGCTCTCTAATAATGGTGTGTAGTCTGGCATAAACGAGTTGAGGAGAACTACATAATCCATTGGAGACAGTGCAGATACTTTAGGTTTGTGCGCCAGGGATGTAGTTTCTCACTTTCTTAATTTAAGGCAAATACTATTGTTGCTACTACACATACTCCATTCAGTATGGGTGGAGACATTGTCCATTATTAGTTTTCTCCCATTGAAACCATAGTCTCTCCTTGGAAGAAGAGACCATTCTGTTACATGGTTTCTGGGATACTATTGCAGGACTTAAGACTGCTCTTTAAATTAGATTGATTTAATTTCTATGTATATAAATGAGTGCAAAAAAGTGACTTAGATATAGTATGACCAAGTATAGCTATTTTAATTCTGGACCCTACATTGGAAAATGCTGCAGAGTAAATGAAGGTGTAGATGAAACTAAGTAAAATTTCTGTCTGTTTTTTATTGGTTTGTATCACACTTTACAGACAATTAAGAAACATATGTTTATATTTTTAAAGTCTATAGATGGTATTGGGAATATTGAGACTTGATGATATTTAAAATAGCAATTAAAATTATGCTATGGTATAAACTATTTTGTACTCATAACATATTGAAGTCATAAACAAGGCTGGCTTATAAAGTGAGCAAGCTTCTGTTTCTGTGGTTAATCCTTCAAAAGGTTTCACCCTAAGGTTATTTCTGATTGGTTCAAAATGTTTTCTCCATTGCCAAACTCAGATGATCCCCTCCATTTAGCATTCCAACTTGCACCACACTGCCAGCAGTTCGATTCTGATTGGCTCAAGGTTGACTCAGCTTCCATCCTTCCAAGGTCAGTAAAATGAGAACCCAGATTGTTAGGGGAAATATGCTGATTCTGTAAACAACTTAGAGAGGGCTGTAAACACTGAAGCATTACCAAAAGTCTAAGTGCCACTGCTAATAAGACATTTGATTCTCTGTGATACTCCTTAGTGGAAGTCATCTTCCCTGCTTTTGTTCCTAGGAAAACAATATTACTCCAGGCAGCAAGAAAATGTGTTTATAGAAATGAAAAGTAGTAACTCTAGAGTGCCAAAGATATATGCTGTTACTAGATGAGCAAAATGTTCATAAGATTACTAGCAATTTTTATTAAAAAAATCAAATGGCTCAATGTGGGAGCCAAGTAGCATTTTGATACCAAGGACCAAGTTTAAACAGAATTGACTTCTTGTGAATGAAGCTCAGCACAAATGTTCTGTATTGCATAAAAATCAGTTAGCTCAGCACCTTTGCACTAAACAAAGCAAAGAGGAGTGAAAATAAAATTATTGTATTGCAGTTATATCTGAGAAAATTCATTATAACAATAGGAAACCTTCTCGAGTATGAATTGAAAAGTTACAATATGAGATTGGTATTTCCAATCTCACAGTGGAAGACTGAAAGTAAATTCCAAGTATTAAATATATTTGACTGTTCAAACTGAGGATGTTCCATATATAATTGCAATTTGTATAATAATTAGTAGATAGAATCACTTTTTTTTAAAAGTAGTTATTTCAAGTTCTTCCTCATTTCAAGTTCCTCCTTGTGACATTATACAAAGGCTTGGAAACTTCACTAAAGAGCATTGTCTGAACTAGTGAAAGGTTTAGACATCAGCAGCTCATTGTAAAATGGAAAAGGATTGTTGTTTAGCACCCAAGAGATGAACCTCAATTTTAGGCAGAGTTTTTACAACAGAACCAGTGTAAAAACTAAATAGAAGTCAAGTTGGGTTAAAAATAGCCCTTGCTTAATATTCTTCAGAATGGGAACTGAAGCACAGTCCTTCAGTTTTCATACACCTGTATGAAAAGATGTGTTTTCAAACAGCATCATGATCAATCTTGATAAAAATTGATTTATAGAGGGGCTCTCAGTTTCCTCCAAAGCCTCATTTTGGAATTTTAATTGAAAGCCAACCTTAAACAAATAAAAGTGGTATAAAGAGTTCTTCCTGGGTAATTGGAATATTTTTCTATCATGTTATGTGATTTATTTATTTAGCATATGGCATACAGTGTCAGAGAAATCTACAAATGCTAGACACAATGCAGTCCAGACCACTTAAAATTACTGCGGTAGTTCATTCTGTTCAGCTCTTGCATGCCTATCCTTTTAGCGCAGGGGGCAAACTGGCTTACACCAGCTGACTAGTAGTGCTCAGGTTTCTGCCTCTTCCAGGCTATTCGGCTGGTCTCCTCTTGCCTCGTGTTGCATTGCCTCACATCCGTCCAGGTCCAACACTGGCTTCTGCTCTCCGCACACATGAACGCAATGAGATTTTTCCCACTGAAGTGGTACCCAATTATCTACTTGCACTATTGCATGCTTTCGAAATGCTGGGTGGGCAGAAACTGGGGAGCAAGCAGCAGAACTCACTTCATTAAGCCGTCAAGCCACCACATTCCACTAACTTATGCAATATGATGTATTGATCAATCTGGCCTGGAACCATTTTGTCAGTCAATACCTTCTGTTGTACAAGCAAATTAATAAGTTTTATGTAAAGATAGCTGACATAACATTTGCTAGTCAAACCATCTTAAGAATCATTTGAGCAAAGAGATATATTTGTCTTTCAAAATATATAAATAATAGGGAGGAATTAGTCCCAAAATATCAGAGAAGGCAGAAGCAAATGGAAATGTGGCTGTTTCATTCATACAATATAACATTGTTGTATTGGGACAAAACAGGTCATTTAAAAGCAGGTTTGTATAGGAAGCAGTTTATAGCTGTCCAAACATAGTGGTTCAAGAAACAGTAGGTCATTTGTCCCAATATGGGACAAGTATAGCTTAGGTTTATAGATAGATATAGTTATCTCAGATACGATATTGTCACAAAAGGAATTAACTTTTGCATAATGGTCTTACAAAGCTATAGTACAACACATTACAAAGAATATTAGGGTGTAATTCTTTATGCTATTATTGAACATCTACCTTTATAAAATATTTTCTCTGCAGTACTCTGGGATCCTCTGAAGAGGTGGGGTAGCAGTAAAATAAATTAATCATAATAATCACAGTACTCAAACCCAAGAGCCATGAAAGTGCCTGAAATAAAATTATTTAATTTGAAAATAATAAACACTGTGTTTATTGGACAGCAATAATTCAGACCATATCAACACCAACTTCTTCCATCTGCCATGATTAATCAAAACTGTCCATTTGGAAGGAAAGCTTCTGAAGCCATCTTTAATTTCAAAACACATGACTTTTTCAACATGAGGCAATTAATCTCAGGTGGTAGATTGCTTTGGCTTGTCCTCATGGGCCAGTGACTTCTTGCAGGCTAACATAAGAAAAATGAGCAATGGCAAGTGCCAGAGGCTGCACAAAAACAACTTCCTTGAGCTGGCACGGTCTGCATCTCTGTAGAAACGAAAGCCAAGGTAGGAAATGTATAAGTTGATTGGGAGAGAAATTACAGGGAAAGTCCATGTGGTGACATCAAGGACAGGAGCCAATGACGCGAGTCCAATTAAGGCAAAGCAGTGACGCAGAGCCACTCGCCTACACAGTGCAGGGTGAGTGACAGACATCATGCAGTAACCACTTCGGGAGTAATCTTCACGGAGGCCCCAGCTCAGGGCATTGAAATGAGGAAACTGCCAGGAGTAAAGAATTCCTCCAAGCACTAGTGATCCTGCAACAAAGAGAAATGTAAAGTATTCAATTGTTCATGCAGTGGCTAAAATGGATTATTTCAATAACAGAAACTTTATTGCTAGAGTTGCCTTTTAGTCTGGGTGTTAATGTTTTATTATTCTGTTCTTAAAATTTTTAATGCCCAAAGTCTTCTGGAGTTAATGGCCACAGCAAATTTTAACAATAACAACAACAGCTTGGCTGAAATTTCTGTTTGTTATTTTATATAACTAGTAAATCATTTGCAGATGCAGAAATCACATACTCTTGCTCCAAGGCAGTGAAAGGTATACATAATGCAGCTGTAAGGAACAGTTTATGTAGTTTGCCCATGTAACCTCTAAGTACTTGCTTTGTATGTGAAAGCAATAAAGTCATAAAATCAGGTGACAGATGACCAAATGTTGTATGTGTTATGTATTATATGTATTATTATTGCTATTAGCATGATGTATGAAATATTTTAAAAAATGAACAAAACTTTCTCAGAATGAACAACCCCTAGCCAATCCTTGATTTTAGTAACTCTATTTTCAGGTGGCCTCCCACTCAATTTTTGCTCACAGGAATTCTCTGGTTAGAATTCACCATTAGCAGTGATTTCTCTGGATAAACGAATTACAATGTTTATTAATAAAATGGAATTATTTGAAAATAAAGCATTACTTTTCACATCTTAACTCAGAAAAGTGCAATTTACTCAGTCATCATATCTTACAAAAGAGCTGCAAAATTCTTGGAATGAAAAACATTCTATATAACCATTTATACCCTAGTCATTTTGTAAGTGGACAACTACAATGCATTCTACACGTGGCAAGCCTTGAAGACTTTTTGAAAGCTACAACTGGTCCCGAATTCAGAAGCTCAGGCGGTAACAAGCATGCCTTTCTATGTTCGTGTGATACCTTTTCTCTGTGAGATCTCCTGGTTGACAATTGGCTTCTTCTGAGTACAACCCAAGAAGCTGGTTATGGCTATAAAGCTCTTCATGACTATTTGAAAGATTACCTATCTCTGATCGTTTCTGTACACCCTACACAATCAGGCAAAGTGGCTGCCGATTTTCCAAAAGCAATCATTCTGCTTTCAAGAGGTATAGAAGTAGTTTAAATAAAATGGCACCTGAATATTACCTTGCCATGTTTCTGGTGCAGGTTTATTAAGCAGAAATGCATGAAATTGATCTTGTGGTAGCCATGTAATTTAGATGTATAACAATGTACAGCCGAATATGCTATAAGTGTGGATAAGCATGTAACCATTCACCACTACAAAATCCATGTGCCATAGCACTTTATTGTTGCTCTATAGAAATTGTTGCTCTATACAAATCAAGAGTACGGGGTTTAAACATACAGAACCTTAATTATTTACAATGTGGGTCTATTTATTCTGTTTGTGAGTTATCTATTTTTGGACAACTTTAAAACTTGATGCAAAAGCAAAAACTAAAGGGAAAACGAGAAACCGACCTAGAATAAGAGCTCAGGCACTTGGGCACTGTAATTGTCACAATAATTATGAAATATTTTATAATTACAGTCCATGTTCAAAATCATATGCTTCAAAAGATTGAATCTTATGATTCTAAAATTTAGTAAAGACACCTAATACTCTCTTCAGAAAACCTGTCTTTCATGAGAAACTTTTAATAGGCATTACTAGACCCAGAGATTTAACTGAATTTCACAGGTCCAGTTATGAACTAATTTTATGCATTCAAATTTCAAAGCATAACAGGAATATCTGTTTTATTCACAAGAGAATGGAGAAATTGCTCTAATGATGTTGAGCAATATTTTTGCCATGGTATGTACTTCCTTCCACTCTTTTGTGGCTAATAATTCTCTGATCTACAGTTTCTATTAAAAATATATTATGCTCCACTACTCAAGCCATTTTTTTCCTGTTATAATCTATGTGCCTGTATTAAAAATAGAATCTGCAAATTTGGACTAGAACACTGTTTAAGCTAATCCCTTCCACATCAGAAGTAGCTATTCCTCATTCTGTTAAAGACCAGTTTATAAACTGCACACAAAAAAAATCTTTTAACTATAGTTATGTCTGCATACATATATCTGAATGGAATCTCATGGTAATGTTTTGCAAAAAGTCTTGGAATGTAAAACTTTGGTTCGTTCAACTTTGTATGATTTACAATTACCAAACTGGAACTTCAAACCAATTTGCTACCTCTTTCAAAGTCTTGGTTTCTGGTTTCATATGCATATAACAGAGACAGCCAACTAGGCATTGTATAGTCAACACTAAATGGTAACAATATCAGCTCAAAAACAGATGTTGGAAGTCTTATTACTAAGGCAATGTTTCTAAAGGCAATGTTTATTGCGTTAGCTACCAAAAAAGTTTTTTTAAACACACAATTTGGGTAATTCTTTCTGAATAATATGAAGGAATTTTAAAATTCCTTCTAGGAGCCACATTCTAGGAGCCAGTTGATATACTTAAGGAGAAAGTATGTGTGCTTGGTGGTAGAGAATACATGCCTAAGACTTTACTAGTTATGTAAGATAACGTAGGTATTCTGAAGTTTAAATCCAGTCTTTAAGAATCTCTGTTTAGAGGGTTAGATGGGTGTTTTAATTGGTTTTGGTAAAAATCCTAGATCATCCTAGCTTATAAGAAACTAAATAAATTAATTTCCCTTAGTCTAGATCAGTGTTTCTTATTTTTTTCTCAAGACTTCTTCCCACTTCTAAAAATTATGGAGGACCCCAACAGAGCTTTTGTTATATTTATTGATATTTACTATATTAAACATTAACATCAGATTCATACAATATTGATTTATTGAATCAGGTAAAAATAACAATATTAAAACATTAGATATTAATGACACTAGATCTTATGACACTAACATTTAGCAAAGATACCCAATAGTCTCAGAAAATCTGTCTTTCATGAGAGACTTTTTAATAAGCATTACTAGGCTCAGAAGCGTAACTGAATTTTATAAGTCTGGTTCCAAACAAGTTTTATGCATTCAAACTTAAAAGCATAACAGGAATTTATTCACAAGAATAAAACAGATTTGTATTTAACAAAATAAAGTAATGAGAAGAGTGACAATTTTAAATTTTTGCAAATATCTTCAATATCTGGCAAAAATTTTGATTTTGTGTACCCCTAAGAGGGTACTCCCAAGAGGTTCTCAGAGTAGACTTTAAGAAACACTGGTGTGAACAACTGATATTAGAATCAGAAAACAAGCATCAATTTAGCTACATTTTGCAATAGGAGAAACATTAATGTTAACTACATAATATTCATATAAAAAAACTAAGCAAGATGCCTTTCTTGATGGGTATATTTCCCAAAGCAAAAGCTGTACATTGCTGAATGGAAGATAGATATTTTTTTCATATTTAACCTAGAAATTGAAATTTAGTATAATTGAGCCTTATTTATGTATAAACTTTGTTGTTCTGAATCAAGGCTTCCTAAGACAGTAACAATCACACACTTAGTCCCCAAAACCCTCCTTTTATTTCAATGGCTATTCACAGCCCATAATGAGTCCCAAACAGTTTTGTGAATAGTCCAACAGAAGTCTGCCACAGTCTTTTCGGGATAAGGCTGATAAGAACCCACCTTTATTTCCCTTGAAATGCTGCCAACCACTAAATTGCCAATTAGTTGTACAAGGCCAAATGGAGCACAAAGTCAACATGCGGCTTCAGAGTTTAAACCCACCAGAATGAACAAAGCTGCTTCCTGCAAAGGCTCATGTCCCTTTGCTCCTCCTTTATGTCTTATGGGAGGGGCCAATAATCTCCAAGCCTTACTCCCGAATCGCCCCTTTTGTCTTAACTATTCTTGCTTTCTGGCAGCTCTGCGCAAAGCACGCACTGGGAACAGGCTCCCCCTATTCCTCTGCCTTGCTGATATCAGATTCTGGAAGCTCCGGAGTCAGATAGCCCTGGACCCCTCTCTGTGTCGGACACAAATCCCTCGTCCAAGTCCTCCCCAGACTCTTAAAAGTGTACCTCTTTTATCAGTGATCCAGACTCTTAAGGAAATATACTGAGCACTTTTAACTTTCATTAATTCTAATTTAAGGATATGCTTTTTCTTTTATGGACTACAATGGCCACTTAAAAGTATTTAGCTTTGTCTGAATTATCCAATGTGACCTAAGAAGCTCACAGATTCAATTTTTAAAGATATTATAAAAATACTTTTAAATTAAAAAAGTGACTTCTGAGGTCAAGGATTATGGATATAATACAACAAGTCATGCTACTTTTTTATTATTAAAATTAGTCTACTGAAATAGGATACCTTTCTCCTGATTAGCAATGTACAGTTTTTGCTCTGGGAAATATACACCATCAAGAAAGGCATCTTGCTTTGATTTTTTATATGAGATATAAGTAGATATAAATCATGTCATGCAAAAGTCATACAGGCTGCACAATCGTGGACTATTTTCAATGTAGAAAAACAGCTATATCATTTATTGTCACTGTGATACAGTCTATACATACACGAAAAGCAGTTAGAAACTGCAATTGGTACAAAATGTGGCAGTCTGAACAGTGATGGGCATACCCCAATAAACCTGGGTGAACCTACTGCTTCAGATCTACATTGGTTGCCAGTGGAGTTCTAGAAGTGCTTTAAGGTGCCAATGTTGGCTTTAAACCTCTACATGGATTCAGACCCAAGTTTCTGTGGGACTGCAATTTCTATACTGCTCAACCCATTAGATGCAATTAAAATATCTGAGTTCCATCATCTACATTCAAATATTATCTGATGTGATCCAAGAAATGAATATTTTTATTGCTATTGCCATACTTTGGATTTTGCTCTCTGCAGAGAGAGATCCAGTTGGCATGTTGGGATGAAGAAACTAGTAAGTGCATCATTTTGTTTACTATTGGTAGCTTTGATAGTTGTTAATTATTAAACCTGAGTGTAATATAATATTTTTGAGGGAGTTTTTTGTTTATGAATTGATTTTGTCAGATGCTCAGAGCTTTTGGAAATTGCATGCAAAAATAGTAAATAAAATATGTGTGTTTATTCTTGCACTAGCCTTAGTTGATTTGCAGCTCCAAACTAGCTTAAATTTCTTATCTCTCCAAATTAAACATACTATTGTTTCCATGACAGACAGAGCTACAAATTTACCTTAGCCACATTTCAATCTTGTGTGAACCTTGCCTGCATGACAGTTCATAATTCAGTGTGACAGGGATACCCAGAAAATTGGATTAGCAGAATAAACCATGCCTCTGTTAATAATGGGGTAAGCTTGTGGTATGAACACAACTGCAACATCCCCAAATGGGAAGAATTTAAAATATGAGCTGCATTTTGACATTTCACTTTTAATCTGCCTCAAAGCAAACCTGAGTGCACCAATTCTCTATAGAAGTTAACCACAGACTCCTTCCTTTCTTCCATAGAATCACTAAGTTACTTAAGTATCGCTTAATCCTGAATACAAATTATCAACTTTTTCCATCAGAACCATGATACAGAGCATGATTAAAGCAAGAGCTCCAATTAAACTGATCTGAGAATAATCAGTCACTTCAAGTTCACTGGGGCTTACTTTCCAATAATTATATGAACAGAGTAAGTCTCAGAGTGTTTTTATTATTATTATTTAAATCAGGTATCCTTTAAAATAGCTAGGCTATTGGTTGATTTAAATCCAGTATGACTTCAGGATCAGTATATTAGAAATCTGGCCTTATGGAATAACTTCTTCCCCTTCAATTCCAAAAAAGTAGACGACCTAGGTGATTTAATCTCTTATGTAAAGAAGAAGAGAAGCTCTGTGAAAGTCTGATTCATTTCCAGTGGGAGATCAAACACCTGCTATGACCATACTGAATTTTGTGTGGTTCCAGTATGGTTAAAATACATCTACTTGGAACTTACTTCCAAGTAATCACATTGTTTGATGCTTTCCAGAGGGATGATATAGACCCTAGATGTCCTAGGGCCTTTCCCTATTAACAGCTGTTGTTTTCTTCCTCCATTCTTGAATCAACAACAGATTTTAAAGGAGCAAGAAGAAAAATGAGTACTTCCCCTGGATTGACAAATGGAAGGATTTATCTTGCCCAAAGGATGGAAATATTGAGCAGCAGAGCTCTGAACAAAAATAAGTAGAAGGTGAACAGCAGATGACGAGAGAGGATGAGTAATGCAATAATTAAAACAGGAGTTCATCACCTCTTGAATTAGAATTTTCAAAAAACATCCAAGGTTGTATTCATAACATGTTTACAATATGTTTCCATAATATTGTTTCAGTTAATGAGGCTGTAATCAAATCAATTTCAGTCCTATTATTCTCACACACTAATGTCAAGTCAACTCATTGTTCTTGCTACTACTTTGGTGCCCCCTGCTGATTACTTTCTAATAGAGACCCAGGGTAGAACAAACTGGAGCAGCTGTCCCATATGGGTGGCTGAGTATTTTTTTCTTTTATTTGAAAGCACTAGGAACTTAACACAGCTGTGTACAGTGAAGATGACAATGAATTTATTGACCAGATCCTGACTTTGATTGCACCAATCCCTCAGGTATCTCAACAGCAAAATGACGACTGGGAAAGAAGAATCAACTGAAGTGCCTACAAGCATTATCCATATGTTTCTATATTTGTTAGATGAGCAGCATAGTATTTTGCCTTCAAGAATCTTTTACTATTATTCATCGCTATTGAGATGTTTGTCTTTTTTTTTAAACTGGGTAAGATGTTTTGGGTGTTGTCATTTTTGAAGAAGATAAAAAAAATTTCAGGGTTTTACTAAAGATCTATGCAACTTAATTCTCTATATAATTCCCCAAGACCAGGATAATATTTTATTTATTTATTAAATTTATATTGCCACCTATTCGCCCATGGCAACATAATATGCTCCAGGCAAAGAAGCTTCACCCACTTTTTTTGCAATCGGTTACACATTTTGCTTGAAGGTGGTTCAAAACATGAACTGTCTGTCTATCTATCTTCCTTCCTACCTACTGAAGGAAACTTCACTTGAAGTTTCATTAGTGCCATTGCTTCCAAACAAAGTGAGGGGTTTTTCTTTACTACCCTTCTTCTGGGTAGTTGAGGGCTTTTCCAAGAGGAAGGGCCACACACACAATTGTCTTTTTCTTTTCCCCTTGGTGTTTTGTTGTTAAACCTATCCATCTGCCACCTGTCACTTACTGATAAGAAGTGCCCAGTTTAAAATCCCCAGTTGTAAATAGATGTGGGCTGACATAATTAATGTCTACCCTACGACCCAATTTGAATTACAAAGTCAAGGCAATTTGAAAAGCAGCCTCAGTGTGATTAACATTAGTACATACAGGCAGTCTATAAATTCCACAGCCCCAGGAATTATTTAAATTATCTGAAAATGAATGAAAATTAGGGCAAGATGTCTTTCAGGAAAAATAGAAGGCAGAAGTGGGGCATCTGAGATAAACTAAATAGTCCCTTGAGATAAACATTCTTGGACCCAGTAATACCAATGGGTCTAGGCCACTGTAGGTCTTTAATGTCTAACAGAGTTGCTAGGCTGTTGTTATCTTCCATGCCACCAACACCACTGTATCAGAGTAAATCCTCTTATCTGATAAAGCCTTCTCTGGCAAACATCCCTCTTGCAAACAGGATTGTTTCACATTGGATACATTTTATCATCATGGAGATGCCACGTTCCATGGTCTCTGGAGTCCACTGCGGAAGTTGGAACTAGACACCATCTTGCAAGGCTATCAGGACCTTCTGCTTTCATATGGAAATGTGGCAATAATAGAAAAGTCTTGACTGTTAGATGGCCATACTTGCTGTAGGGATTATTGTGTTCCAACCTGTCTTTTTCTGGTTTCTCTTATTAAGTTTATTATTTTAAATTTCTACTTGTTGTTTATAAAGACAAGATTTGGATACATGGGTGACTGCAAAAAATTACAAAATTAAGGCAGGGATCACTGAGATGCTGATAACTGATATTACAGTAATATTGTAATAATGAAAGTGTAACTCAGAAACATACCCAAAACTTAAAATTAGTTTTTTCATTAAGAAATTATACATATGAATTAATGATAGTCTATTAACTGCAATAATGATTGAATTTGAGGCATAATAAATTTAAATGCCTCAAATTCCTAAACTACACTACACGTTTTTCTCCAAATGAAACCAAGCAAATAAAATAATACTAAAAATGCAAGTTATTAGATAAACAAGAGCAATTGAGAAATTGAGATTTCTCTTATTTTGATACATAATTTTGTTCTTTGCATTTTTTCTTTTTGTGAAAGGATAAAAGGAACATTTAAAAAAAGAAAAGTTCTTCATAAATACTAATACGTGTGCTATATTTCAACTATCGCAATTTATCTTTAATATGAAAAAAATTCACTTTCAGGAGAGGTCTGTGAATATATAAATTAATCTTTTGATTAATCCTCTCTACCTAGATTAATTGTATTTTTAATCATTTTTCTTTGCAAAATTGAAATTGGTTTTTAGATTTTCTGGTTTACAGCACAATTCTCATCGTGGAATTGCAGAACCACTAAAGAGGACTAGATGGTATGCCATGAATCAAGAAGTAGAAGGATATATTAGTATTAAACTCTTGCCCAAAGGAAAAACGAATTGATGATTCACTCTAAATGGCCAGATTTAACACACCGAATAAACAAATTTCCTTTCCCATAAAAAATAAAATACAGAAAGTGCCAATAAAATCTTGGATTTCTTTCTGTCTAATTCTCTCTTCCTTGTTGAATTACTTTTTCAGTAAGAGAACTTCACTTTCTTTATTTTTAGGCATGCACAAATGTATTTCTGCCTTTTTACTTAAAGTTATATATGCTAATTAATGATGAACTACTAATGGATTCCAGTAATCTGGCATGGAATTCTGTCTCCTTGCCCACACTAACAAAGGTATTCAAAATCTGTCTTTCAAAAATATTTTTTTAAAAAAAAAATCCTTTCTTTCTTCTCTCTTCTGGAGTAACTTTTGAATGAATTCTTATGAAACAAAGCCCTGAAGTAAGAGTACATATGAGAACTGCCCTTCATTCATTAGTAATTTTACATTTATTTACAATTTATTTTGTACTGCCCATCCTAGAAATTATGTAAAACAATGAAATACTGCTTACATTTAAAACCTTTATGTTTGACAGGAATTCCAACATTTACAATGAAAATATAAATGCCAAACTGACAATGAGAGAATGTGCAATCTATGCAATCAACACTTTTAACTAAATTGCATAGAAGAGACCCAGAGCATACCAAATGTCAGCAAGTGGCTATTCAATACAACTTCCAGAGTGAATGCTACTGCCTGCAAGTCCAACAACAACAATAAAAGAATGATGCGAGACAGACCTGGCACGAATTGGATATATTTCTATTTAATGGAAATAGAAATAATGCTTAATGTGAGCAAACAGCTGAATTTGCAAAGCTCAGCATGCCAGAGCAGTTGCCTTTGCAAAACCATGGTGAGAACCATTCTTTTCTTCATGGATGCTCTCCAAAGACTTCTATATGGAAGATTCAGTGGTATGAAATGCCAGTCATCTGTAGGTTCTGATCCATGCTATTTGCTGCACCAGATGGAACACCTGGAATTGCTGGAGGGTATTGGACAAATATGAGCCTCCAGAAGAGCCTAGATCTCCAATTACATTGTGCAGAAGCTCAAAGAATGCAAAGCCATTTTGCATGGTTTCTCACATGTCAGGGTTGTCCTGCTTTTGTTGTCTACAGCAGAAGCAGATACTACTGAATTGTCACTATTGTCACTAGCAATCCTCTGTTGGAAACAACCAGTTTGGTTATTGTAACGTTGTGCGTATGTTTACTGAACTTGTTGCCTGTAGAAGCTGCCCTCTTGCTGCCTCAGACCAACAGTAAACCTACCTTTGGACTCCTGGACTTCTGGGTGATGACCTGACTATAATTTTGCCTTCACCATCTGAATTCTGGCTCTTTTGAATCCTTTTTTGCAAGTAAGTAAGTAAGTCCAGTAGGAACTGGGATTTTGTTGTTCTGTGCTGTACTTGAATAATCTCCCTGTTTGACTTGGCTTGAAATTGTCTTTCAAGTAAACTTGGTGTACACGCATTGTGAGACTGGCTTGGAACAGGACAAGAAAAGTCAATAAAAGGTATTTTCACATGATATCAAAGGCATAGGTGGGTCACCTTTGAAGCCAACTTTGGTCTCAGCTTTTAAAATCAGGAAAACAATTGTAAAGTCTAAAATTGGCTAAACATATATATGTAAATAAACTCAACTTTTTCTAAAACTCAAGAGAAAAAAATTGCCCCATGCACTTTGTACCATCACTCCATCACTGCCTCAAAAAAGAAAAAAAGAAAAAGAAAAAGAAAAGAAAATTAAGCACAGCTCCTGGCTACTAAAAGATTGCTCATATCTTAGGAATGAATAGACAGCAAAATTTTAAAGTATGTGAAAATGCTGATGGCAAAGGCTAAGCAGGAAGAGATCAGGCACAGGTAATTTCAAAGAACAGATATGCACATTAACAGCTTGCTTGGTTTTTGACATACCCAAACACAGCACTATTGAAAATCATAGGCTAAGTGTAACTTCTGGTACAAGGAAATCACTCTAACATTCTGGTAAGGATTGTTTCTAAATCACATGAACCCCAGTTCCTGGTTTCTTCTAGAGATCAATTGAAAAGTTGCTCTGCCATCTCATCTCTCTACTCAGGAATAGCAACCTGCTTCCATTTTGATTCAAGTGTATTGTAAATGTTGTACAAATAGCTCAAAATATCTGGCAGCATCTACTTCACTTCTTGGTACCTTTGTCAAATCCATGAGGCGAAACCTCTCAATCCTATCTTGCCAAGATGAATATTTTGTTAAACAAATAGCATTTAAAGAAAGCTATCTTGCAGGCCATACCTGTCAACTTCTTATAGTAGCTAAAGTGACAGATGAATCTTATATGACCACAAAAATACTGTACATCTCTTCAAATCATCAATACTATTCTTTTCTAGCACTGCACTACCTTCAAGCTTTTTCAAATAAACCATGATCTCCATCAGCTTTGAACCAGAAGTCAAGCTAACCATGTGTTTATATGCATGTTACCCCTTTTTCTTTGACTTTATTATATTACCCACTATTTAAAAAGTCCATTGCCTGGAGCCATTCCCAGGATGTAATAGCCTATTATTAAAGTAATTTTTGAAGTGTTTTACAGACTACAGATTAACAAAGTTGGAAGGGACTTGGTAAGTCATCTAGTCCAACCCACCAGTGATTTCAACCCTGAGGTTAGGATGCTAGTCTCATGCCTCTGTGTATGTTGCCCAAGAACCTCTACATATATTTGGGAGTTTCTGAACCAAAGATATTCTTGATTTTTACTCATATATCAGTATGTAGCAAGGAGTTCTATGGAATTCAATACGGAAGATGTAGATTCTGGAAAATGTAAAGGCTATTCCAGCAAGTGTTGATTAAAAAGAGAATGTTTTATTTGTAATAAAGAAACTTATGAGAAACAAAGCACTTATTTTCAATATATACTGCAGTTGCTTTTTGCTAATCCCAAAGCAAAAAGGAATTTTTGAAATTCCCATTCTTCTCTATGATGTGATGGATGTTCACTTTATACTCACCTGCATCCAGACTACCAGTTGCTGCAAGCCAACCCACGACTGGAGGAACGGCACCAACCACAGCTCCTACCCATGTATTCACAATGCTAACTCTTTTTAGAGGTGTATAGCAGCAGGAATACAGGAAAATGTTGAAGGTTCCTAAGGCACCAATAAGAGGATTTACTCCAAGGATCAGCAAGGTTATTGCTGGAACTGCACAGCAGATTCCGAAGGAGACAGCAAGGAGAGGACTGTTTTAAAACAAGAACAAAGAATTTGGATGGTATCAGTAAAGGATCTAAGATTTCATAAGCATTTTCTCTTGTCCTAAACTTTTCATATTTTTAAGTTCAGTGATGACAATCAGCATCTATAGAAGGGTATATCTTTGGTGGTATACTAAGTAAGCTGCAAAACTGCCAGGCAGGTGAAAAAGAAAAGCAGAATGCATTGCACCCTTACTATACTTTGCTTTCTTTTGTTTATACAGCACGATGGAAGCATGGGGAATATGGTAAATCCCTGTAGGTAGATTAAATAGATAGATGGAAATATTTGTGATTCACATTAAATGTATTACGCATTAAGCATCCATCCAGAAATTCTGATGCTGCTTGTACATAGTTATAGACATATTTCCTGCACTAAATTTTAATTAACCATGCACTGCTTTATAGAAATCTGCACTGAAATTGTATTGTCCTGAATTTTTTTTTATCAAAACTCTATAAACCTAAACTATGGATTTTATTAGTGTTTCAGCCATAACCATGTCAACTCTCAAAAGCACAGAAGAAATTATTTTTAATAACATATATAAACATTTGGTGTGGATTTTTATACTTTCATACAGACCACTTATAGTGTTTATTTAGAATCGTAAAATAACCCCAGGACTGGCTCTGTATCAATCTTGTTAGAATGCTAAGAAGGAAGGGATGTCTGCCTTTAATTTAACTTTTAATTAAATGGACCAAGCCAACAATTTGATAAACTGAAACATAATTTGACCCATTTTACAAGCCCAACTGTGGATTTTGGTAATTTAATTTAGTGAATTGCAATGTTTATTACATTTTTTTCACAAGCTTTGGAGCCAAGAAAACCATACACAGCTTTCAATGAAAACATGTGAAACACTAACACAGGGACCTAATTTGACACAACAGTGTAAACTATGTCAGAATATTGTTATATGACAAGCTTTATTGTGTGTGAATCCATCATTTGCAAACTGGAGGCAAGCCTATTGATTGATTTGATTCTGCCTTAACGGGATGTCTGAACTGACCCCAATTCAAGCCATTAGCAAATGTTAAAGATCATATTTTTTGCTGAATGGGCTGAAGAGAAGGAAGGACTCTTAACAACGAAGAAGAAACATCCTGCAGTTCTGTTTATTGCTTTAGATGTTACATATTTTTTTGTTGCACAAAAGCAAGAATTAAACAAAGTTTCTTCTTACAGTGGAAACAGAAAGCAGAAAATAGGGTCATAGCCCTGTTGGAAATCTGCCACCCTTGAAGGTCCTGTACAGCGAAACATTAAGTTTATGGAGGCAGGCTGCTGTGATCATTGCAGTGACTGGTAGCATTGTCTCAGAGGTGAATGACTGTGGGTGTCTGTGCCTGAAACTGGACTTAAGGTTCATTATAAGTCATGAAGGGGTCTGTGGCAATTTGCCAGTCAATTTGCCAAGGCTAACTTGTTTTCGAGGTTTCCCCAAATACTTTTCAATATATGAATGTTGTTATGTATCTAGATCAGGGGTCTCAAACACAATTTACCTGGGGGCCGCTGGAGGCAGAGTCTGGGTGAGGCTGGGCCGCATAATATTATACTTTATATTATACTTTATATTTATATTATACACTAATATTATACTTTCATATCACAGTGGGGGCCACAGGATATCGTCCTGCAGGCCGCAATTGGCCCGCAGGCCGCGAGAATGAGACCTCTCATCTAGATTCTGAAAACACCAATGTAATAATAATAATAATACAGATCATTCCAGGAATGGTTTTTTAAACGAAGAAAAAAAGCTGTTTTTGTAGCTTTACAATAAAATTACCAGATCCTCAAGCACTAGACCTTTTCTTTTTGCCATTTAATTGTTACCAGGTGCACTTCACCTTTAAGCAGATACTTCTGTTTCTAAACATTGAGCTGGGAGTTTTGATGATTGTCAAAATCAAAGACAAGGGAATACTGTAGTGGTCAAGTTCTGATTGTTGGAAGAAATGTAAGAAAAACCAAGTTTTCCCCCTTGGCATTTTATCATTTAGTTGTAGTATGATTGGAGTTGATGTAAAAAGTTGGGAGTCAAATCCCTATTAAAACATCAAAAGCAATGGCAATTTAGGACAATTTCCCCTAGTTTAACATACTCCATAAAAATCTGAGAGGACAAAATGAGGTTGTTCCATGTTTGCTGCCCTGAAAACTAACAAATTTAAAAGATTACAAATGAACCATTTGTTTTGTCTATATATTTTGCTTTTAAATAAAAGCCAAGAGCTTAATAATGACAGCATTTGTTCCAAATTACAAGAGAAGTAATTCCATGGAAGAAATTGACTAGAAAAGATAAAGAAAACACCAACAATTAGGATTACTCAAAAGAGGTGTTTCACATTGAACAGGAAAACAGGAACAGGAAACAGGCTTGAGGAAGGCTTCTGCAGATTTGTAGGCTGAAATCTAGCCCCATTTCATCACTTCCTGTTTTTCCAAAAAACCCGGAAGTGACGAAACGGGACTAGATTTCGACCTACAAAGCCTGCAGAAGCCTTCAAGCCTTTGGGAGGCCGAAAAAGGCCTGAAACCCGCCAAAAATCAGCTGTGAGGCACATACATATGCAGTGAGGTAAGTTTGCCTGCAGCTCGCGTGCCAGCACAAATGGCTCTGTATGCCACCTGTGCCACACGTGCCATAGGTTTGCCATCACAGTTATAATGTAATTAAAATGCTATAATTTATTTATCTCTAAACCCAAACCCAAACCCAAACAAGAATGCAAAATGCAGTATCTACTCTGAATAATGTTAAAAGTTTCATATATAGGGCATCCACAATACTGTAGAATATACACACTGTTGCTATTTTGATTGAAACTGCTTCTCTCAGAATAAAAATACTTATTATATCACCTGACACACATTAAATTCAAAAGGCATTGTTAACCAGGATTAGATTTTTGTCTTTCGGGTAGATAATTTTTTTCAAAAATCAAATATGTTTTATTTATTTATAATTGTATGCACTATACTCTCTATGAGCATGCTTATAGCAGGGAGTGCAATTGGTCAAAAATAACTGATTTTCTGGTTCCATGAGGTTACAAAACTCATCTGCTTTATAGGGCTAAACAGCTTTGGATCACTGGTCAAAATAAATAATTTTCCACAACTTTCAATGAAGGGCTGATTATTCTGTATAGAAAAAACACTGTTACAGGATTACATGATGACTGAAACATTCTTAAATAAATACAGGTAATAGTCTGTGATGGTCCTGGTTAAAATTTACCCTTCTATAAAAGCTACTATATAAAAATGTGTTTGGTTACAGCAAAAAGTAACTCAGAAGTGGAGCTTAATAATAGAAGCTATTTATATTGGCAGTATATAAAACTCAGAGCATATTCTATATGCAGTAAATGTCTGCATTTTGTGTAATGTGGAATATTTTCTCCCCAAAAACACCAAATATCCAACACTTTAATTCTAGAAGGAAAAAATTCAGCTCAGGTTCAAAGTCTACAGTAGAGAGAGAAAAAAAGAGCAAGTTTACTCTGGCAAATTCAATGCAGTCATTCTTAAGAGTATTTGTGTGACAGTGACAGACCCCTCCGGGTACAATATGTTCCATTTCCCTGAGTGTAACATCTGTTCAGTTGACAAGTCTCAAGCAGATTTTTCTGTTTGCAGACATAGCTTGGAAGCTGATAATCCAGCTGGTGTATTCTGTTTCTAAATCATCAATTGTAGCAAAATAGTAATCAAAAATTATTACAAATCTTTGATGAAGGATGAAAGGGATGTATTCTGTACACTTAAGGTAAGTAAAAAGCTAGCTTGCATCAACAGACTATGTAAATCTCAAGCAAACATACACAGCTTTTTCCGACATTCCTCTGAACCATCTCCACTTAATCCCACCGTGCCAAAAGGCAAACAACTAGAACTTGCTGAAAACAGAGGTGGATAATTATTTTATAGAACAGGTTATTGCAATTTACTTCCATAATGTTTCAATGAACATCAATGAACCTTCATGGAAGTACTTGTTACTCAAAGCACAGCATGTCATATCCTATATTCTTCTAAACACTACTTTAAAAAAGGTACCAAGGCATAGCAGAGACATGTTTTTTGATTATACAGTGGTTAACAATGAAAATACTCCAGAAATTAAATTATGATCATTAATCCTGTTTATTCTAAGGACAGCAGCTCTTTAAAATCATAAACAGAGACTTGGAAGAAACAACCTTTTTGATCTTTTGTTTCTTTCTCACAATGTTACACAGATGGATTCAAGTTCTTTTGAAAAAGTCAATATGCAAGACATCAAAAACAAACAAGGAAACAACAACAACAACAAAATAGAGAAGGGAAGAAAATAGGATTTTTCAAACCTTTCTTTCCACAACATACAATATCTGGACTAACAGCATCTATAGTAATTGAAGCCCAAACTTAACATATTTGTAGTCTAATCCTTTTATTTATTTAAATAGAATCACCAACTCTTGTGGCTAAGAAAAGCTACTCAATGGCCTAAAACAATTATAAATGACTACAAAAGTAGGTAACACCAAATCAAAGTCCCTCACCTGACTCAGATTTTATTTTATTTGGGTAAAAAAGTGCCTGGTTAACTACTATAAGAAACGAGGCTGTTCTTGTATTTTATTTTTTTAAGTATTAAATCCCCTTTCTTTCTTTGCTATATCCCTGCCAGGTTTTCTCATTTATTCTTGGTCTCTTTTTTCCGGTCCTATCCATTTTCTGGGTGCAGTTGTAGCCTGCCAAAATGTGGAAACCTGAATACCACACTTGGCGCACTAAAAGGCTGTCTGGCTCTGCTCTGTAACAACAGAGCAAACCAGACATTAGCTGAGCAACCACAGCAATTGTGAGAACTGCAATGGTCAATTGTATGAAGCCTATCTTTAATTAATATCTTGGGGTCCTCACGTTTCTGACTTGGTATGCTGATACCTTGTGTTCACCCACAGAACAAGCTACTGACTGGCTCAAATGGCTTGGGCTAACTTCTGAGCGAATGATAATGAAGAAAGCATTCGTAACAAATTAAGAAATCGCCACAAACATGTGAATCCTGGCACTTCCTCAGTGCTGAAAGCACAAGCTAACTTGATCCACATACCATTTCAGGCAGCTATATTTATATGTAGTATAATACAAACCACATTTACTAACATTTTCAGGTTCGAAAAATACCACAGCAGTAACGATAAAAGTGAAACTAATATGGAAGGAATATGCAGCCCTCCAAACTAATACTTATTTCATGGAATATTATTTTTCTTTAAAATGAAAGCAAACGGACACCCCCCCCCTCACAAATTAACTCATGCATTGTCAGAATTACAGGAGCTTTATCTGGCATCTGCATAAAATATTGTCATTCACATATCAATCTTAAACTTTACATTATTATTAAAAAGTATCCATTATGTTTCTCCTTTAATACAACTGAAAGGTGGCATTTGTAACCTCCAGAATGTTTCAACACAAATGGGGCAAATACGTTTTAACATTCAATTAGTGGTTTTAATCAGAAATTTTGTTCATGTCTAATGAGTTATATCTTCCAATTAACAGGAAAACATACTCTAAGCATGAGCATTGCTAATTTATTGCTAGAGCCACTTCTTTGATGGAGGGCACACACAGGAAGTAACAATGATATCCTTTAAGAGGAGGAACACTGCTATTGCACTTTTTCTGGGTGTTTTTTTTTAATGTTTATGAATGAGCAGGAAAACTGACACCAGATCTGCTCTTTGCAAAGACACAAAATTACATTAACCCGAACAAAGTGTAATGAAGTAAAAGGGCGCTCATTTAAGCAAACAAAATAGGCATTACTGAAAGGGTGGTGATGGTGGTGGTGGGGAGAATACTAATATGCATATTCACTGATTCCGCCAGTCACTCATGCAAAAAGGTTCATGACTCATGAAAAGGACTGGAAACTGCTTGGTTTCCAAATTGAAATGCAAAACTAAATTACAGTTTTAATTGAGAACTCAAGTCTTCTCCGATCAATCCGGAGGCTTTGAATTCTTCACCACCACTCATGCCTAAAGAATGAGAAATGCACCAGGTCTTAGGTGAGGGTGGAAAAGAATGAGAGAAGATCATAAAGTCCTCTCCCAGGATTTTTGAAAATCTTTACTTACCCATGTAAATAAATATATAGTATCCTGACTTTGCCTTCTGGACATGTAGATTTTTATCAGTCTTCACGACAGACAAGGGACTTAATGATAAGCCAGGAAAGAAAAGATAATGCAAAAAGTCCTGCATGCTTTAAACAGAACATTGTGCAGCTTAGCTGGATATTTCACCTCAGAGAATAGAAACTGAGTAAAGCAAACAATGAATTCCCAATTTGTTTTTGCCATAATCTACACATTTTAATTGTCCCACATACACTGGCATAAAGGATGCAAAAAGACCCAACTTGGCTGAAAGGTTTAAATCTATGAAATAAGAGAGGTATACTTCTCTTAATATCCTAGGCTGTTGCACTTTTATTTCACTGAAAGAGAAATCTCCAAGACTGAGCAAAAATTATAAAATATGTAAATCAAAATTTGTAAATCATAAGTCATTCTAGAACATGTACCAAATAGGTTTATCACAATAGGACTTTCAATTCAAGCCGGTTATCAGGAAAGACTAAGCCAGATGAAAATTACTCCCTTAAGATTTGATATTGGTTTTGTGTTGTGGCTAAGGTATCAGGCTAGAAACAAGAAGTAGTGAGTTCTAGTCCTGCCTTAGGTTACAAGTCAGCTAGATCAGGGGTCCCCAACCACCGAGCCCCGGACCGGTACCGGTCCGTGGAACATTTTCTACCGGGCCGCTGGTTTGCTGGGCACCGCCATCTTGTTTCAATGAGAAAGTGCTTCCGGGTGAGCTTTTCTGGTTGGAAAGCGGCGTTTGGGTCCTGAAGGAATCCTCGCACCTTAATTTCATCGAGGGGGGGGGGGAGGCTTCAAACGAAACTAAGGCACGAGGATTCTTTCAGCACCCAAGGCAAGGCGAGCCGAGCGACCGTCCCAAAGCCGTCCCAAAGCCAATCGACAAAGGTACAAAGGAGTTGAAGGTGGCGGGGAGAAGTGGGGGATGGCTGGCTGGCCGGTTGCTTGGCTCGCCTTGCCTTGGCATGCGTGCTGATGCTGGTACCAGGCCGCGGATCATTTTGTGATGCCGGTACCGGGCCGTGGCACAAAAAAGGTTGGGGGCCACTGAGCTAGATGACTTTGGGCCAATCATTCCCTTTCAGCCCTAGAAGTAGTCAACGTCAAGCCACTTCTGAAATCTTGCCAAGAATACTTCAGGGACTCGTCCAGACACAGTTTTTTTGTTCGTTCATTCATTCATTCATTTTCTATAGCCACCCAACACAACCAAGTGAATGTGGATCAGGAGTCATTAAAAAAAAAATGCTGAAGGACTCTAGTTCACTGATTTAGTGACTGGTATACAACTTCCCTTAAATTTGAAATCTTCACCACACCACACCACAAACTATCAAACTCAGAAAGCAAAGACACCACAGAAAACAATATTCAAAGTTACTGGATATAAGTATGGTTATTGTAATGTTACCTCTCCTGTTAACAAATATTTGGTGCTGAGTTGAGGACAAAGAACTTTCTGGAAATCTTCAAAATTAACATGAATTTATTTTTGGAAATTATTCTGTTTTGAAGAGAAATTAGAGATTAGAAATTAGCTCTGAAATTCCAGGATTTATTGCTTACAGTTGAGTATTAGACAGTTCCAATAAGCTGCTGGTTCAAGTTCTAGTTGGCTGGGAATGAACTGTTTTATTTTTTAAATAATATTAATAAAATGTAATATATTTCTCTAATTGTTATGAGTGCTGAATGTCTCCTTTATAAAGAATAAAAATCCAATAATGAAAGTATATAAACTAATTTTAAAGTTAATTGGGGCTAAGAATAGGAGAGAAAATTCTCTCATCACTGTTTTTATACAAATATGCCTACTTTACACTTCATTAATGAGCAAAAAGACTGGGACTATACATACATTATTCTGACATTTGCATTTTTAAAAATGTATGCCAAATTGCATAGATTTCAATACAAAAGCAATATTCAGGTAGATTTTTGTTTCCATTATCATAAGTATGGAATATGACCTGTAAACTGAAGTCTGAAGAAAATAAATGTGATAGAATTACTGCTATTTATTTGATTAAATCAGACTGCTGTAGAGAGGAAGATAAACCAATGAATTCAGAAGCATCACCCCTATATTAAAGCACAGTGCTTTCCTCACCTTGTAAAATCTTTGTGATTATTGAAGTCAGGTCAACAGATAAAATGTCATACAATGCAGCCAATACATTCCCATTTACACTCATCCTAATAGAATAGCTAACACGATGCTTTATTTTGTTAAGGAGTAATGTGGAATCCACAAAAATTCATTAAGTAAAGGCTTTTATGCTTAAAAGCACTTAAGGAAGGAATTTTGACAAACATCATAATATTTAATCTCCTGATAAAGCCTTAACAACTTCAATTGTTTGGAAAGAAGAAATGCCTTTGATGTGCAAAGACTTAGAAAGGAAGAATAGTTGAGCTGCTAATACCTCTGATATTGTATGTGGCAACCCAGTCTCATCAGTGATAAACTGAAGTATTCTTGACTTATACTGAAATCATCTGGCTGAGATGGAAGAAGCATAATAAAGACTAAAATCTTCAACAAAAAGACTTATTTGCACTGTATCTCCACAAATGCTTTTGAGGAAAAACAAAGACACTTTAAGAATTGTTAATTGAATATATACTTTCAGTTACATTTGGACAGTGTGGTAGCTAAATAATATGAATGCTTCTGTACAGTGTTATACAAATAGACAAAGCAGAACATTGATTGAACATTGTGTAAAGTTAGAGAACATCAAGCTAACCAACAATAAAAGATAAAAGTATCATCTTCCTGCAGTCTCGTTTTCATGCATTAAGTATAACCTCACGAAATAAACAAGATGAAAAAACTAATCTACAGCTTTTCAATTTTATATCAGATTTTTAGATTTTCTTGTAGCTTAGAACAGCAAATGTGTTTGTTTCATCTTTCATTCTCAGAAACTATTAGCTAGAAGACAGTTAAATAAGTTAAATAAGGATTCCCACTGTCATTACCAATGTTCCCCAAAAGGTTGTTTTGTAGACTACGGGCTATTTGAGTCCATGACAGTCATTATTTTACTTCTGACCAATGATTTAAAGTAATTGCAACAAAGAAGCAGTCTGGAACAATGGCATAATAGTGGCGGGAAAATGGAAATCTGATTCTTAACGCCCCTACTCTACTGCAAAATCATATGCCTCAGGGACCTATGAGATCAAAACCATTAATAGGGGTCCCCAATATTTACCCACCCACAAATATGAAATATTTCAGCACCATAATTATTTTATGAAACAAGTGAGGTACATATTCATAGATACACACACACATATATGAATACATGTGTGTGTACACATGTATCCATTCTTTGTTTATCAATCTATCTGATTTGGATCAAAAATAAACTTATCAAGGTGAACATAAAATCATTTTTTTAAAAAGTGTCAAGTACTGCAAGAAACCTTTTAAAGATAAAATCAAATCCAGAAAAAAAAGATATTAAATTCCATATTCTGTTTTTTAATAGAATTAAACATATTGCATTAGCACTGTTTTCCATAAAAAAAGGTTTATTACCATTTAACAACTGATTTCTGAGGCAATATATTATAAATGCAATATACTGTATTGGCTGTTTTAAAAAATAAATTAAGAACTTTTAGTATAAAGGCTACTACAATGAACCGGTTTGAATTTTTATTCAGAAAACACATGTATAAAAATGAAAAAATTCTGAATAATAGCCATGGACAGACCTTTGTTCACATAGTGACTTTTCTGCTTCCCACTGTAGCTTGCTCACCATTAAATTGCTTCCCAACCCCCAGGAATAGTTTTTGTGGATTCTGGGGGTTAAAGGAAAGAGAGGTAATCGGTTTCACTCTGTTACATCAGGAGTAGATGCTTGTAAGAAACCATCTTTTAAAAGCCACTTCTTTAGATTGCTGCTATTAAAAACCAATTCAACTGACAGAAATGTGGCTGAGAAAAACAAATATCTCTTGGATTCCTGACATGACATTTTTAGTCCAAAGTTGCCAGCTTCCCTTTCTTTGCAAAGTAATTTGTACCGGCTACATTAAAATATCACATAGCTATGTAAATTCATTTCTTTCTCTCCAAACAAGGAAACAGATAATATATGACATCCCAGCTTTGCTATCAGAGAGCATGTAAGCTGTTGTTTGAAAATGTAATTGACCCTGCATCTTAACCAAACTGAAGGTAATTAGTTTTCCCAGACCTTAACCAATCTCAGTTGCAGATGTTCCATTTCCTTTGCAGACGTTAGCAACTTTATAAACAAATCAGCCTAGTTTGAAGCAGTCACTTATTTCTCAAAAAATAGCCTCATCTCACTCATTTTTACAACATTACAACCATTTTTAAGAATAATTCATTTCTTTTTTAAAAAAAATATGATATGGTATGTTTGCATTTTTGCATTTGTATGTTTGTACTTGTATTTTTTAAATTTTTCTATAATTATTATTGCTATTATCATTTTTCGTTTTTCATGCTGTTCTTAGATTTTTCTATGATTTCTATTTATTTATACATCTCCCAGAAAGCTGGCATTACTGGTGATTTAAAAAGGCAATGAAATTATCATATTACAGTGTCTGATTACAAGGCAATCAATCAAAAGAAATTTCAAAAAATAAAACAGTGAAGAGAACAATTCATTAAACTTGATTTTTATATTATTTTACCAGTTCTCATGAGAATCTCTACTGCACTAAACTTACAAGATAAGATATGAGAATAGAAAGAACATGTTAAAAGTAGCATAAGTCCTTCTTTTCCTTCAAGCACATATTCTGCAGAGAATCAAATTCTTATTTCCAAATGTATTATTTCCAGTTGGAAAGGAAGGAGAATGATATCAGTGCAATGAGACCTGAATTTATTACAGTTTCATTTATGTAGAAAGGCTTTTCATTATTTCAGTATTACTCTTAAATGAAATTATGAACAACAGTTACAACTCAGAATCACCCAGAGTTCTATTTGAAACACAGTAGTCCTTGACCGATGACCACAATTGAGCCCAAAATTGTTAACTGAATTTTGCCCTATTTTCTAAACTTTCTTGTTAAATGAATCACTGCAGTTGTTAAATGAGTAACACGGTTCTTAAGTGAATCTGTCTCTCATATTGATTCTACTTGTCAGATGGTCACAAGGTGATCACAGGATCCTGGCGCACTGCAACAGTCATAAATACATACTAGTTGCCCAGTGCTCGCATGACCATGGGGATGCTGCAGTGGTCATAAGCGTGAAGAATGGACAAAAGTCACATTTTTAGAACACTCACTAAATGAATGCTTGTAAATTGAGGACTATCTGTAATCTAAACATCCCCTGCAGTTAGTTTCAGCTCATCAGCTCATTTGTAGAGGATTTTCTATAACAAGGGTCCTCAATTCTCAGGCCGTGAGCCATTCTGAACTGGGCCACAGAAGTGCTGGGCAAGCGCATGCACACACATCTCCACTTGTGCGAGTGATGGGTGAATGTGTGTGCTCCATTTGCCTCTCTCTCCCCCCCGCCCACCGGTCCACAAAACTGGAAAGGTCGGGGTATTCCATTCTATAAGGCAACATAATTCTGAGAAGGATTTTAAGATTCTCTATCAATTTCATAACTCTACCTTCCTATGTGTACATATGTACATGAATTTTTACTCACAACTTGCAGAATAAACTATGTATTAATAGCATGTCTTACTTATATCCTATCCATATCCAATAGGGTTGGTTATTTGACTGAATTCCAAGAAATGGAAAGGCAGAAAGAAATGAAAAATAGAAAGGAGAATGGTTGGAGTTCAAATCAGGGAGATTCTGCCGTAAAATACTGGTCCTACTTACTCTTAGATAACAATATCATAACAAATAATATATAATATTACAGCTAATGATAATGAATATATTTATTGTCATTCAGTTATTAAGTATCCCAAACTATATTTGAAGAATGGCATAAGAAATAGTAACAATATATATTAATTTTATCTAGAGTGACGATTTCACCATCTCCTTCAATATTATTTTTTATGGCAGAATATTTATTTCCTATGCAACCTTTCCTACATTTAGGTTTCAGTGGTTTCTGTTTTTTGCACATTATCACCTTTTCTGCAAGAGGTGTTCATCCTTTTAAATATTTGTGCAGAGACACTGAGTAGATCATTAAAAATTTAAAGTAAAGCAAACCAGCATAGAAGTGAATATACAAATCCCATTAACCAGATAGGCTCCCTTTCAGCAAAAATTATTAGAATATAAACTGTGATTTTTTTTATCAAGTAGATTCCAATAAAATGGGTGAGAGAGCTCTTTGTATATCTTAGTCTCTGGAATGCAAGCTCTGCAGCAATGACTATGCTAGCAATGCCTAATTAAAGTGTAAACCCTGGTATCTGACTTGCCAAGTTGATAATATGTAAGCTCTCCCTTGTTTAAAGGCCTAATAAACTCAACCATTTACAGAAGAAATGCACTTTTTACGTGACTTACTGCAAATAGAATTTGAGTTGCAAGCCATTTAGCATCCGAGACAGTTTGGTAATAGACTTGCTGAGTAGTGTCATTTTTGAAACTACTTGGCACATGTTGAATAACGGGCCACTGTTGGTAAGATAAAGTCTTACAAGATTAAAAACAGAGCCAGAGTGCCAGGGAATTGGATTGCCTTAAAGCAAAATGTATAAATACAAATGTAAATAAATTTAATAGACTCCATAAGGAGAGTCTATTCTCAGACAAATTTTATTATTTAACCCAACCAAATGGATATTTTTGAGAATATACAGTATATCCAGTTGCTTTCTGGTCTCTAATTTTTAAGAAATACACATTTTTGCTTGTTATTTCCGTAACAAAAAGTCAAGTCTCTTTTTACTCATGGCAGATTTATAGGCATACCTTTGCACATTTATTGACAACAGAAGGAAGCACTTTGCATTTGTTTGCTGTCAGGGGGTCAACTCCCCAGTTTTGCCCCCAACTCTAGTTCTCTTAAACTATTTCCCTTCCAAGTGTTATGTAGACTTGACCCAGGATAGTTTCCAAGCTCAGTGAAGATCAGTTTATTTCTGCTTAATGATGACAGAATTATCTGCCTGTTGCTTTCCTCTCTAGTTCCCAATGGCTATTAAAAAACCAAGAAGCCATTTAGAGCATCTTAGATCTAAGAATTCAACAGAGGGACCTGCTTCTTCTGATATGAACATTCCTCTGAGTTTTGACACACATAAAGCTTAGCCTATAAACTTCCATTGCAAACCACAGCACAGCCCCTGGGGTGCCTTGATTCACACAACACAGTAAGTAACATTGTGGGTGAAAACAAAAATTTTCACATTCATAATTGTTATATTAGGAACTGATTTTAGTAATATTATTAGAATGAATGTTGATGTCCAAAAGCTTACTTGGTAAGAAACTCTTTGTACTTTTTAGTCTTTTGTAAAAACGGCTATGTATTTTAAGGGATTTTCAAATTGATCAACTTTCAGATTGATTACCATGAAACAAATGGTTATGTAAAACTACATTTTGAGAGACTCTAATGTTACATTTCATACCTCAGAGGTAGATTTTTGGTTCAAACTTTCATCACTTATAACTGTGCTACATATGACATGGTGTATTCTATCGTGATTCTGTTGCTATAAAGAAATTTGACTTGATTTTATTTTTACTAGTGTAACAGCTACTGTTATGCTAACCTACCAATGTTTTCTTAGCAAATATATTCATTCATATCATATTCATTCACATTATCTCTATCCCCAGTAAGATTTTTTAAACCATTACTGGATCTTTCACAAAATCACATAACCAGTTTTCTTAAAGTTGTTTGACTGATGCTTTTAATGGTGAATTGCCAAAACTCATATCATATTATTTCATACTGTATAATGCAAATATATCCTCTAGTATAACATTACAGAAGTTTTCTTTGAATTTCTCTCTCCAATGTCAGATACATGTTTCCATTTAGGAGAGGGAAATCTGATGTTGGATTTTCCCTTGAATTTTAGAAACTAGCTTTTCACAGTAACAGAAAATTTTATGCCAGCAAATCTTAAAGTAAGCAGTTTTATAACGTTTATCTACGTTTAAAACCTTGCTACCTCAGTACCACCCTAATAATAATAAAATTAGGTTCTAATATTATCTCCTCTCTTATTGGTTTTTCTTCTGATATAGTATGTTGTTTGGAGTTAAGAAATATATTCCATCACATTTATTGATAGGAACAGAAGATTATGAATAATTAAAACGTTGTTTAACAATAATGTATCAACAGATAAAATGATTAGTTGTTGTTTAGAGATACATAATTCTCTGCTTACTTGTGAAATAATAGTTTACTTTTTTTGAATGGGCCACCAATGTTTCTCTTTTTATTTTTTTTATACATACTATCTCCTTACTCTCTTACCTCTCTCACTCTTTTCTTTCTCTTCTCTTAGTTTTCTGCCATGACTACTTACACAAAAGTGCCCAAACAACAGAAGGCATGTGTTTAAACATTTCATACTGTATATAAATGGTACTGTAGTGACTGGGCAGGCTTTTGAGTGAGAATTCAAAGACTCTCATACTGTTCACTATCTCCCCAAATGCAGAAAATATTTAAGTCATCTTAATAAACAATCTCACACTACAATAGTTGCATCCGGGTGAAAAAAAAGGTAATGTGTGTACATTTTCCTACTGACATCTATTTATCCAGGTGAACGAGCAAATATCTTATATAGACATATCTACCATACAACTAATTTTTAGTTGAATATCACAATGGACTATAATCTAAGATTCTACTTTTGAAGACTGCTTTGAAGGGAAAGTTTCCCTCCATTATTTTTCAAGAAAATTGAAATGGCAAAAATGATAAATCTCAAAAGTTTACTTATATTGGAGGTCACAGTGAAAAGGATTATAGGATACAATTCTTGTCTTTCTTCAAATAGTTAGGCTCTATCTCCTGCTGTGTTGTGACACATTAGGCTAAGACAACTCCATTAGGAGTGTGTATCACTCCACAGCAGTAGTCTTCAGAAGCAGATGGAGGTCTATTTATTCAAATGCACCATGACTCCTGGCTTATATATGAGCATCTGGGATGTTTCCTAACTGGATATGATGCACAATGCACTTAAATTTATCAACTGTCCCACATGCAATTAAAGGCCTTGATAAATAATACCATGGCAAAGGCCTCACAGTTGAATTGAAAAGCAGCGAAGTGTGAGGGTCAAATGTTTCCATAGGATTTCTATTTAACACATGCAATTGCTTATAATGGAATGTCCCTACCAACTTGCAGCAGTCATTTTCCAGAGAGCATAACCAAGAGAAACAGTGCACTGAATAGACAATGACATCTGTAAAGCCATTTTGCACATATTAAGTTTTATTCTTGCACAGAATTTTTTTAAATGCACAGCACAAGTTTACACACCAGAATTATAAATTCTGATCTGAGAAAAGCATACAGATCTTGTATTGTCTATAAACCAAGTAATCTGCAGACAGTGGTGTTAAATAGCCACTGCTGTTCCAGACAGTAGGCATTATAACATTCCATTAGTCCATCCTTTGATGTGGGTTTTATCTTCTATGTTCTAGCCCAAGGATTTTCTTTTCACTGACTGTTACACAACTACCTAAATGAGAGAAGTGAATAAATATCCCACAGCTTAGAATGCCAGGGGAATATTTTCACAAGTAGTTGTACATGTCAAAATATAAAGCTACCTTATTAAATTTTTGATTTACCATGTTCAGCTGATGTCAGCTTCCTACTTTTGAGAGAAAACGTACAAAAGAAAAGAAACTCATCAGGGTGGAATATACTTAATTTTATAAAAATTACAAATGTCCAGGATAAACATTTGAAGAAAACACTACTGCATTGTCTCTTTAGAACTATGCCATTTTAAAAGGGAGCACTCCCTCTCTCTTTAACAAGCATGAAATTAAACAAAAATATTTGTTACTCACCAACAGATATTTATGGGACAAGTGACATTTGAAAATCCTCTATGAATTGTGCTTAAGTATCTGGCAGTGCCAGGTATGTCCCAATGACTTGAAATGAATAAGAGGTGAAGTTTAGCAGTTGAGATTGCTCCATTTGTATTAGTGTAATAATGGCAGACATTATTCATATGATAAGAGAGGTCTGTCATGCCATGCAAGTAGCACCTGCAATGAACTGCCCAATGAAGAATGAGATATTTGGCATGTTAATTATTTAATACAAAAGGTTACATGCTTTTGTTTGTGCATCTGTTTTTATTCAGAAACACAAATAACATTTAACGTTAGACAACAAAACATATGATTAGATCTCAACCTTTTGAGAAGGCTAAAATATATGAGAGTTGGACTACTTTCAGAGGCCTTGCTTTAACTGTGAAGTGGGATACTGAAGCTGAAGAAAATAGATATTTATGCCTACCTCAGTATTTTCTAAGGGGCTAAGCTGTTTGGTAATCTGATGATTACCCTAAAAGAACTTCTATTGGCCCTTAGTTCAAGGCCAATATGTACTAAGATGTTTCTATACTAAAAGCTATGGTCAGATAGGTATTATTTTTTGGTGCCTTCAAGACATTATTGACTCCTGGTGACTGCCTGGACAAATCCTTGCAATTTTCTTGACAAGATTGAGGGAATAAAATACAGAATTCGTCAATGTCCTTCTGTTGAAAAAAAGAGAAAATCTCTGAAGAAGAAAACATAAGGCCAAAGTAAGAGAGAAGACCGAGAGGCATGTACAAAGAAGTAGAGCTGGGTTTGAAAAAAAACCTCACTGTACTTCAAAGAACAGAACCAGCTCTTCCATTAGTCAAGGGAAGGCTTTTGCTTCATTTGGCAGGTGCTGGGAAACAGGAGCAACAGTTTTCCACCTCATCATTTTTTTCTGGAGGACAGAATGAATATGCCACATAGACTATTTTTCACCATTAATTTAGTATGCTGCCCTTGGGTGTTGTAGAAACCTGTATCAGTTTGGCAGTGTATTTTCACTTAAATTATGGAAATTTGATTGGCTTCTATTTATGATATGGGTGTTACCTTGCTTGATTCCATGTCAGTACTTGAATCAAAATTCTTGCAGACAGGGATTTAAGGACACTGTTCTGGATAACATTTTTTAAAACAGATATCAGAAAAGCCATTACTGATAGTCCTTGATGAATTGGTAATTGTGGTGCAGTTACTGCTGGGTTCAGGCGGTGCTTGAATTGTTTGAAGAGTTAACATGCCATCTCAATCTCTCTCTCTCTTTTATATAAGTTTATTAGATTGTTTTTTTAAACTAGAAAGACCAAAGTAGTACTGTAATTATGATAGAAAGGAGGAAAAAAAGTAAAGAATAAAAGAAAAGGCAAAGCCAAAAGTGCAGAAAGAAAAACCAATAAAGAAATGACATCTGATTTTCTTTTACAGCAGATCTTATAAATTTACATTAACATTTCACTCTAAGATTACAACATAGCTTTCATTTTTTTACTATCTACTCTTTTTTCTAATCATCAAACCCATATATCATAATTTCATGTTTTACGGTTTCATGCAGGAAATCAAAAAGGGCCTTCTAACCATCACTAAAATTAATCAGTGTCTTTCTCTAATTGAATAAATTTTGTCAATTTTTTATATTAAGCAATCTTATTGATTATTCTTGACAAAGTTCTTAGCAATGCTAGCAAATAGATTATAGCAAGTGTTACCACTCATTATTAAGAACGATCAAGCTGGTTTATAAAAACTAGGGAAGCAGCAAACAATATTAGGTGAGTTGTAGATTTGCTTAAAAAATTGAATGAAAACCATGACAAATCTATAACCCTGTCATTAGACATTGAAAAGTCTTTGATGAAATATATAGACAGTGTATGTTTGCTCTGTTTGACAGGTTTGTATTCCCTTTGAAATGTATAAAATAGATGAAAATAGTATAGGAGTTTCCCACATCTAAAATAAAGATCAATCACTTGTTTTCTGTCACTTCCATTATTTAGAGGGATTAGACAAGGATATCCACTTTCACTCTTGCTTTCTGATATTTGTCGGAAATCTTTGGCTTATGCTATTAGACAACATAGGGAGATTTACAGAATAGTGCACAATTTAGCTAAACATAAATTGATTAATTTCATGCTTCCTCTGGAGAATGTTTGACATCCAATGCTGGCTGCAGGGTGCCAATCAAACTGTGATGTCATCTCTACACCTCTGAGATGGACTAGACTGCTGTTAATCCTCACTGGAAGTTCCAACCTACCATCTCAAGCTCATGTTTTCATTATGTTAATCATGTAATGACAAAATAACATACAAATAAAGGTCTGCATTTTGATTATTTCCATGATAGCAGCAGAAAATGCTAAAATAAGAAAGCTTACTTTGGTCTCATAGGTTTTATATTTATATGAAGAATAAATATAGCAAATTAACTTTAGGAAAATATCTTATTATGACCCATAATGTAGCCTTGAAATAATCCCTGCTTAAAACAGTCTGGTATCCAAGTTATTCATTTGTAATTTTCTTATCACTGAGAAATCTCATAAAAGTACAGAATTTTTAATTTTTTTTAAATCAACATAATAGCAGATTATAAATTGGGGTGTTTTTTTTTCAAGTATCTTTATGAGGAGTGTAGGATTCCCAACTTTTTCAAGTCAAGTGAACACATTTGGAATTTTGAGGCAGTGGTCTGGGCCCTGTTATTGGAAAGCAACCATGATAGGTGTAGCCAATCTATAAACAATACATAGAGGATAAAGTGATGAGGATGAAAAATTAACAAGTAACAACTTAACACTAAGTCTGGTTCATGAAACAAAACTTTTGCTTCTTTTGAATCAGGGAAAATAATTAATTACAAAGTAGTGATGGGCTCTAAACTACAAATGCCAAACAATTTATTTGTCTCCATAGAGTAGAACAAAATAGTAATTTCACAGAAAGCCAACAGTGATATCTTAAAAGCAATTTAAGCATAAATTAAAAGAGGTACTAGGCCTGGCAAGCAATAAGAAAAACATAAGGAGCATAAAGTAGGTCTATAGGAAATCCTTTGGGGTTCCTATGTTTCAAGTGCCATGCAAATTCAATGGTAAAAGTCTAAAAAAAAAACTTTGAAAAACACATAAGGGAAAGTTGAGTTGCACTTTATTTAGATAGATTTGAATCTTATCATGTCATACAAACTCACAGCCCTAGTTTTTCAGAGGATAATATGCATAGTGGAAAGGAAATTTACCAAGATGGTAAGTTGAGATTGGGTGCTGAATGGAATTACTTTAACAAACTATCAAATGTCTATGATACATTGTCAAAACTACTTGAGGATAAAATATGCCTAGCAAATATAAATGTTTCTTTGTCACTCAGTCAGAAGTGATGGATTTACTATCCTAATAATAATTAGGAGTGTAATGCTTTCATAAGGATCACATTTGTAACTGCTACATCCGACTGGCTTCCTTGATGTCATGTGGTGGAGTTGTGCCAAAACTCATGCTTACAGTGACTCATTTCACAAGCTGTGGAAGAATAAATAACTTGAACAATTTCCTTAGCCTTGGGGCAATTTCTGGTTGGAACAATTAATAAGATCTCTTTCCCAAATTATAGCTTACCATGACAGGAAAATGTGGCCCAATGTTATCTCATATTTAGTCTACATAATATTTGTCATGGCTATGTCAAAAAAGCAGCTATATTCTAAACAAACAAACAAACAAACAATTAACATTAAATCTAAAATAGTTACAAAGTTTGGTCCATTATAGCTCTATTATATAAAAAAACAAAATAATTGAAGCTGGATTGCACAATAATCTTCACAAATAATTTAAAAATCCAATGGATTTAATAGTTGTAGAGAGTAGGCATCTAACTGAGCCTATTGATTCAATCAAGATGCATCCATTTATGCATCAAGCATAAAATCAGAACAGACGGAAATAAGCTGTTTTTGTCTAAAAAGTTTGATAGGATGTGAGAGAAGAGAGGCATATGAACATGTGAAATGAAGGGAAAGTGAGTCATTGCTAACAGGGCTTCATAGTGAAAACCTCACCCTCTATTGATCTGAAGACAGCAAAATATATATATATTTGAGAAGGGTATCAAAAGATGATCTATACATTCATGAATCTTAAAGTATTTTGATCAGCGAAAATTGCACAGTTTAGTATGCTATGTAAAATCAATAGACTTCAAAACATTTTCTCAGTAGTTGTCTCTGTATTTACATCATCAAAAAGTTAAACTAAAAGAACAAGAATAAACTAGCCCATCATTAAACTTGATGAAAGTCAAATGTATCACAACACCGCCCCCCCACCCAACAATGCTTTGAAGGCATGCAAAATTCCTTATACATGCCCCAAACATGTTTGGAATGATTCCCAGAATACACCATACCAACTTTTCAAATACTCTATGTATCTCTATGTAGTTTTGATTTGCCTTCAGTGTTAACTGTAGAAGAAATGTGATGATGATGATGATGATGATGATAATACCATCAAACATCCAGATTTGCCTATTGCCTATTGAGTAAGGACTCAATATTGATTTGCCTATTGACTCAATAGGTAGACAAAAATGCCAAACCCAGTTTGAACATCTGGCTGACTGTGATGATGATGATGACGATGATGATGATGATTTCAAACATTAGGACAGCACCCCACAATAAGATGGATCTTGTGCTAAGCATACTTTTGGTCAGCTGAAGAAATAGTGGCAGTTGAACTAACATGAAATCTATAGGAATTTATCATTTAAACTATGTACATTTTAAAGATCATTAAATACTATAAATACATGCTTGGGACCACTCCCCCCCGCCCTTCCAGGCAATGATTACAGCATGCAGGGTAAAGAGGACAATTTAAATACAATATATAGTTTCTTTTTTTAAAAAAAAAATATATGATTTTGGCCAAATGGTGTTTCTTTCAAATCCTTCCAATTTCATCTAAATAATGTGGGGAAACAGGTATTTTATATATGTGCTTTAGCAATTGAGAGCTCTGTCCCTTAATGTATTTTAGAACATTTTTCTGTAGGAAACACATGCAAGCACTGGATTGCCTGTGTGAGTTACTGTGAACGTAATTCAGATCAGAAAAAAAAAAACCTTTAATTTTTTCTGGGAATGAGAAAGGAGGAATTTTATTTCATATATAGTTACCTAACCAAATTCAAAGACTAGAGTGAAGGGTATAGATCCATTTCACTGAATTTTGACTGGGCTCAATTTTTGGCTTACTGTGTGCTCAACAGATGTTCTCTTTAAAATTTTCCTCCTGATGTTTTTAAAATAAAATTAACTGAACTTAGAAATCTATAATTAGCACCACCTCACAGAACAAATCAGAACAAGTTTACTAAAGTACTCTATTTACAGTGAGGGTGAGTTTACCCCCAGGGCTTGCTTTACTATTTTGTTTCAATTTTCATGTAATTTCATCCATCACTTTTCTTCAATCCTCCAAAGATGATGGATAAAACACAGAAATAAATAGGACCAACTGTTCATAGATGCCTAAGGGAAAACATAATTTTGTTATAAATAATCCTTGGCACAAATCATGGAAATGCTATCTGAAAATTGTTTGTTGAATAGTTTATGAATAAGGGCTTTAGTTTAAAGTTTGCAAATAAGGTGCAGCATTCTCCATCCCCCTAGAACTTGGAACTGAATCCTTTAAGAAACTGAACAGACACACAAGCAGAAATCAAGGTTGCTTTATGTTCAAACAGAAGCCTCCTGGGACCTTGGCTTTTTATTTATATGTATACACAAAGAAAAGTGTATGCACAAAAGATGAGACATATTTAAGAATTATTTTTTGTAAAATCTTGGCAAAAAGTGTTAAAATGATTTATAAAAGGATAACTATATTTCATATATAGTATTTAGCAGCATATTCTCAAGGTCTTTAGAAAAAGATATGAACAAGTTTTGATATACATTCAGTTATCTAAGTTTTTTCACATAAGTCACACTTCATTTACAGAGCTGTACTATTTTAAATGGAAAGTTTAAAAAGTTCTCTATCATTAAATGTAATATGTATAAAATGATACAATTAAGATTTGAGGTAGGAAGTGAATGCAGGTACCAATAGAAGCAAATATTTGTAGTTCAAGGTTAAATTGTGGGGTCCTTGGTGCTCTCTGAGCTTGTTGGCTTTCTTGCAGATATTTCATTACCAAACTAGGTAACATCATCAGCCTTATGATGTTAGTTAGATCACAGTGTATGGTAATGAAATGTCTGCAAGAAAACCACCAAGCTCAGAGACCACCAAGGACCCAACAGAATGCAGGGCTAACATGTTCAACAGTTACAGGAAATAGCACATTCTCAGTTAGTTCCAACTGCTGTGATATGGTACAGCACTTATCCATAATTGTAATATTAATGCTTTATGTTACTTTTGAATAATTGTGTATGTGTACATTTTGGTCCCAAAATGTTATCCTTAATTCATGGCAATCACAATTATATATTATTTATTTCCGAAACTACCAGGGCTCTTGAATCATTCTAATAATGTAAATCTCCTGTGATTATGTCACTGGCAGTAGAAAACTTATTGTGCTTCTAATCTACTAGAATATCATAAATCAGTGATCAGGTATTATGTGGTTTGTATCCAAATATTTAAAGAGCATAAGCCTATTTACTTGTGTTAGGTAAGGTAAGTTTCTTTTAAGATTTAATGCAGGAGACTTTAGCTTTTCTGGAAATCTTCAAGTCCCAGTAGGATCAGCATTTGGCTTCTGATGTTTGTTTATTTTTATACGAAAATGTTGAAGTCTGTAACTCTTAATAAGCATATCTATAATGGTCCTTATGCAACCTATGAACATGATGAAGGCAAGTTGGTGTATTTTCTAGGTGGCATTATAAGTGTCAGAATCATCAAAGCATTCAAAATGATTTCTTTCCATGCCTTTTATTCTTTATTTAACTAAGCACAAAGGAAGATTGAAAATGGGGGAAATACATACAGCAACATTTCTGCTTAAAGAAAGCATATGTGCAATCTTACCTGATCTGTCCTTGTACTAGAGGTCTGTTTTTTGTCCTGTTCATATTTGCATCAAATGGAACCTCAAAGAACTACAAAAGAAAAGAATTTTAAGAGGCATTCAAGCTGTTGAAAGTATGAATTATTTTTGCATCTGCTTGGTCTTCATGCAAAAAAATATATCAAGGTACAACTGAGATAGTGCAATATTATTTTATATGTAACTTTTCCTACATTTCCTTAAAGGACAGGGGAACTGCATGAACAAAAACTTTGAAAATAAGCCCCCCAAAAATCCATTCCCTTCAAAGCTTTTGGCAAATCTGACAATTCTTCCATAAAAACACCTTCTTCCTTCTGCATATTTTTTAAATAACAGTGCACAATCATTGTTAATTGCAAGTTATTTGTTTTAAAGATTAATAGTGTAACAATTTAAGATTACCAAAATTTGAGGTCTGTGTTACCCAGTCAAGAGTCAGTTATTCTAGCATATGCTACTGCTACTAAAGAGAATCCTTTTCCACTCCATGGCAGTTCAGCCTAATATAATCCTGTGAATCCATTTTGCAAAGAAAACATGTCCATAGCTATTAAAGCAAAATCTAGGGAAACAAAAATGTCTATCTTTTTTATTTATTCATGAAAGCAATATAAAATAATTAGCAACAGGTTTCAGTAGGTTTCCATCCTTTTTATGAAATTATTCATATGAATTTCAAGGGTGACCTTGTGACTGTTTCTTTAACAGAAAACCTTAAACATAAAAGAAATTTCTGTTGTCTGAAAGCAGCAAAAGGTAAGGCTTGCATTCACAGTCGGTGAATGTTGCTGACAGAAGAAAATAAGTAAGGTATCAGCTAGCTCATGCTATGCTTTTGGTCACTGCTAACAAATAATTTTCTATGACAATTCATTATCTTTCTTTTTTTTAAAAAAATAAAGTTTTATTTGGGTTTTCACACACAAAATACAAGTAAAACATATTTTTTGAAAATAGCATGGTCCCGGGTTGAACTTCTTTATACAGACACAAAACGCAATTTCATGCTCCTTTTTGTATTCTATTCCATATCTTATACTATTTTACATTTTCTATATAGTTTTTCCCCTCTTTTAATTTTCTCAATTTTATTTTGATTATCTCATCTCAATTCAAATCATTATATTTATACTTTTGTCTGTTCTGTTTCAATTTCATATTATCTTTTCTCATTAAACAAATTTTCTCCTGTAGTTATATCTTTTAATTATATCCATTCAACTCTTATTTAAACTTCAATATATACCTTAAGTTTATGACCTTCAATATAATACATAATACATAACTTCCAATCGAATTCTGCTTGGCACATTCTTATAATACACACTATATTCTTTAAAAAAAAAGAAAGATTGTAAATATATGTAATTATAAACCTTCATTCCATTCCAGTTCAGTTCTATCATTAATAATCATTAAAACCATAACATCTTTAACACATTTTTTCAATTAAATATCATACTTCCTTAAAAACGCATATAATCTCCATAATTAATTTTTCCCTTATTTCTCTTCACATATGTTTTATAAATCATTAAATATACCTTTTGTTACATTTATTTATTGACAAGCATTCCACTGAATTACGATAGCTATTTTATCAGACATTTTAATCATACATTGTTTCATATTTTCTAAAATTATTTCTGCTTCTAATATAACCACATACTATCTTATGTACCTTTGCAGAATCCCTTTTTCCATTAAGTTTTCACCCATTATCTCTAAATAGGCCCTGTTTCTCTATATTTTGCTTCTGTCATTTATAACTTCTTTTCCTTTCTTTCTTCCCTCTCATCTTCTCCCTCCCCTTTTACCCCCTTGTCTCTCTACTTCTAATTCTCTCTTCTGCATTTCCCTCTTCTGTTGCTTTTATGATTTTATACTTATTTTTCACTCTATTTTTTTGAAGTTGTTTTTCCCAATCTTAAACTTTCCATTCTCTTTCCCCCTTTCCTCCCCCATCTAAGATTACTTGTTCATTAAAGATGGCTTCTTCTTTGTCACAATCTTCTTGTTCTGTAGGCATTTCTTGTTGTTTCTCATAATTCCAAATCTCCATTTCTAAAAACTGAAATACGAAGCCAAAAGAACCTCTCCCTTCTTTTGCATCTTCTTTGTACTTTTTAAGTTCCATTTTCAGTTCTTCTAAAAGTGGAGCCATTTTAAACAGTTTTAAACAACCACCCGATTAAGTTTAGTCATTCAAAACAATAACCAAGAATCCAGAAATCATCAAGTAATCCAGATAGTCCCGAGTTATATCTTCTTATTTCTTTTTCGACTTTCTCTTCCTGGGGTTTTTGTTGTGATATTTCAGTTAGAATGTATCTTTTGGAAGTCTTGTTGAGATTTTGCTGTAAGTTCTTTTTTAATTCCAGGCAGTCTCCTCCCTTCCAGATCCTACCCTTTTATTCTTTTTCTCTCCTTTCCTGTTTTCAAAAGCTTTTAATTATCCAGAAATCTTTATTATCCCTTTGACTTTTTATTTTCAGCATTAAATGCCTATTGATGTCAAAGTGGATTTTTTTCCAATTTCTTGCTTAAGTCTCTTAGCTGTCAGTATAGGAAAAGGAGAAAACCAAATCTTTTCCCTTTTCTCTCTCCTTCGCAGCTTAAAAATCTTCTTAGGGAACAATGTTATTGTTTTTTAACAGTTTCAATTCCAGGGTACCTTATTTGTTGCTTTTGCTGTTTGACCTGGTCAACCAAAACTTTCTCTTCTTATCTTCCTCCTGCACATTCTTTTCCGGTCGAGTTCTTCTTTGTGGTGGCCATTTCTGACCACTGCTGCAACCACTTTCGGAAAAGGGAGTAATGGCCAGCTGGGGAGGAGAGATGAGGCTCTCCTCAACCCTGCTGGCAGTCTTCCCCCTCTTCACCACCTCTACGGGGTGGCTTAGCCCCGAACCCAGCCGGCTCGGGGCGCTCCAGCGGCGAGCACGGATCGAAGCCTCGCAGAGAAGAAGTTTCGGTCTGTCGCTGAAGAAGCTCAAACCGGAAGTCCTGACAATTCATTTTCTTTCAAGTGGGACAGACAAGCAAATCAGTGCAGGAATTGTAACATTCTTTTAAACTGATGCCAACTAGATACAGGGAGGGAATCAAGAAAAAAAAATGGCAAAAAATGCACTGGCAATGAAAAAGTATTAAAGTATCTGGACCTTCTTTTCTTAGACAGTAAAAAGAGCAATCATTGAAAAAAATAATTTTAATTGGATAGGACTCAGTGGTGGGATTCATTTTCTTTACTACCAGTTCTGTGGGCATGGCATAGCTTGGTGGGCGTGCCTTGGTTAGGGTGGCGGGGATGGATACTGTAAAATCTCCATTCCCTCCCCACTCCAGGGGGAAGTTTACTGCAAAATCCCATTCCCTTCCCACCTCACTAACCTGTTTTTTAGCTCTGTTCTCCTGTGCAGGGCAACAAAAGAAGACCCAGCCGATCAGCTGGGACTCAGGAGGCAGAGAATAGATAGGGGTGGGGCCAGTCAGAAGTGGTATTTGCCGGTTCTCTGAACTACTCAAAATTTCCGCTACCGGTTCTCCAGAACTGGTCAGAACCTGCTGAATACCACCTCTGACAGGAGTGGTGTTTAATATTTCATAGTTCAGTAATAAAAACTTTCAGTAGAGACTATTTTAAGGAATCATAACAAACTATCAATATTTAGACAATATGTATAATTGTTTTGAGTTTTATGAAGTTTTTAGTGTTTTTATTAGATTATTCTACTGGGAAAAAGATTATATTAAATTAAATAGATTAGATTGACAGACACAGACCGATAGATTTCTATGTCATGGTTATTCCATTATCAATAATTTTGACCCTCACATCTCCAACTAGTCACACCGAGAAAATATTTTATTATTCACAAATACATGGAATATGTCCACAATAAAAGAAGCATTCCAGTGTAGTTGAATGATAAGCTATTGAGAAGGAAAAGAGAAATATTTACGTATCTTTACTATCAAATAAAATGATAGCCACCAATTTGCATTTCTCTAATAGGGAATTCACAGAGGATATGGCTATCAATTGTTTCAAATCATTGTTTGTTGTTAGGTTCAGTTAAGGATGCGTTTAAACACCAGATATTTTGAGAATATTCCTGTCTCCAAAGAAGGATTGGGAACAAAAATGCTAGATTAAATGGGTCTAAGTCTAATCTAGCACATCTTTGTTATGTTTCGACACATTAAAGTACTCAATATTTTGTTTTGTAATGCAGAAAATACAATTTAGCTTTTTAAATAATTCAGCTGCTAAAGGTTTAGGTTCAGGAATTAAAAGTAACATATTCCTTGGGACTATCCAGTATCATTGTTCCATTTTCTCTAGGTGGGTATAGTGGGTGACAGGAAAGTCTGTAAGATACTGTATGTTAAACCTAGTTCCTAATGTGTTACCTCAATTTGTCTTTCTGCGATATTTAACAGTAATTTTTATAAATAGACAGTATCTAAGAAAAAGTGTATACAATCACTTCAGATCCAAATAATGTCAGTAAGGGATCAGTTATCAGATTTTCTGTACTTTCCCCCAGATGTTTGGGGGCAAAAGTACCCCTCTACTTTTCTTTAAAAATGTATTTCAAATGTCATTCATATCTAGTTCTAAGCAGGGGTCAAGACTTGAGAGTTTTGCTTGTTTTTTGGGGAAAAAAACCATAAGATGAAACCTGGATAAATAAATATTTTAGCTGCTTAAAAAAGCTGTTTTCTCAGGAAGTCTGAATGCATCATTTCATTTGACTGATGCAGAATATTACCTTTCCTACAATTCTGGCAATTTCAATAGCAGGAGGATATAGAGAGAATTAAATCTACAGTGATAGAGTACCATTAACTCTCATAACTTGGCTGTGATATTAAGAGTATACGGAACTTTTGAAATCAATAGAAATAAATATTTAAATCATGATGTTGAGAAAAACCACATTAAATATGACTTGTGGGTAAACTTCTGTTAAAGATCATTCCCATTACATAGCTTTCATTGAATTGACAACCTAATTACATTTTGTGGTTCTAAAAGTGTAAGGTCAACTGCTATTTTATTGTTTAATGTTACGAACAATCATATGTTTCTCATCAGTTTTCTTCTGAACTGGCCTTCACTTATCATGTTTATGAAAGAATTAGGACTGTGTGAAAATGTTAGATTTTACATACAAATATAAAACTGATGCTTGAGTATCAATCGGATTTAGAGCCAGATTAAAGAGCTCTCTTGCTCAGTGGTTTTCAGATGGTGGGTCATGACTTACAAATAGGTTATGGGACAACTTAAGACACTGCCACATTTTTCTCTTTTATTGGCTATTAAATGTCTTTGGTAAGTCACTCTAAAAAGAAAATAATTCTTATATATCTATATTCAGTGAAGCAGAGAAAAAGAAATACAGAGGAAAGGGCAAAATGAAAAATAATTGTGACATATGTAAAAGTTTCATAACTTATTTGCTAATGAAAGAAGTGAATCTATAGTATAATAAGAATATAAGAAAAACTGTTCTGAATCAGATCAAAGATTTAATTACTATGGCTTTCTCTTTCTACTGTGACTAATACTGAAGCCAACAGGGGAATTAAACAAGCTGGACAACAGTAGCTTCCTGGTCATGTCGGTTAGCAAGGGTAAAAAAAGAAAGGATAAAATTGTAATATACAGCTTTTACAAAAAAAGATCTATGGAAAAACTAATGCTCTATGTTCTACTATACCGTATAATTATAGTTTAAAGTTATTCAAATTAATGTCTTATTGTAATATTGATTTTTATGGCTGTGCAACCTTTGAAAATAATTTGGTAAACATGTTTTGGAATCTGGAACGCTCAAGTGCAGCACTCATTTAAAACAGCTCATGTTCTATGCAAATTTGAAAAAAAAAATGCTGCTGGAGGTGCAGAAATGGCACTCTTGCATATTCCAAAGGCCTTCTTCCAAATCATTTCCAAAAGATGCTCAACCTACAGTATTCTATATTTAAGCACTGTGTGAATACTCTCTTTGTTCTAGATCTCCCATTAACTCATTTCATTAGATAATCCTGAATTCTAACATGAGAGGAACAAAATCTTATCCTTGTCTCATTTCTGGCTAAGTCTAAGAAGTTGCTTCCCTTTAAAAAATTAAATAGTGAGATACTTGATAAGGGAATATTATCAGAGGCACTTATATTGCAATTACACTAGAATCAGGTAAAGATCATACTCAATGTGCTAATTCTTGTCCAATCTTGCTGATTAACGTTGATGAAAAAAACTTAACAGCAATCATGAATTAATAGCTATCAACTTAATTACAGTAAGTGATATTGTTCATTATTAAGAATTATCAAACAGAGTTTATAAAAACCAGGCAAGCAGCAGATAATATTAGATTAGTGCAAGGGCCTTCAAACTTGGCAAGTTTAAGACTTATGGACTTCAACTCCCAGAATTCCTGAGCTAACATGACTGGAGTTCAAGTCCACAAGTCTTAAAACTGTCAAGTTTGAAGACCCCTGGATTACTGGTATATTTACTACATTCCAATAAAAAGTAAAAGATCTATTTGTAATTTTGTCTTTAGATGCTGAAAAGTCTTTGAGAAAATATATAGATAGCACATGTTTGCTGTACTAAATGGGTTTAGATCTTGTTCAGAATTCATCAGAAGGATCAATTTTGCAGACAAAAGAAAATGACAAAACTAATTTTCTTGTAGGGGAAAAAAGCTGCATAAAGATGTCCATAAAGTGATAGGATTCAAAGGAGATCTATACTTTTTATTATTTTTAATAGCTTTAAGATCACTTTCCACCTATATATTTTTAAGATTATTTTTTGTGTTTTGACTAATTATTATGGGAAACAAAAGTCTACAACACAGACTGAGCAAATCTTGAAAACTTCCTATACAATTTCATCAAAGGAAAATCTCAGAAGTCTTTTGGGAGTAGGAATAGTAGAGAATGTTTGATTTCAGAAACTGCACCTAACACTTGCCTGTCCTCAATATATGAACATAAAGCAGAACCAATGGGATTAGAAATTGATCTTTATTAAAATTTGTAAGCAGCTAAAAATGAATTCAATGCAACTAACTGCTATTTATAAATTTCTTCATTATTTTCCACTTCAAATTAGCTTCAAATTAAAAACAAGTTCAACATGCATTTAAGGTACGCTAAACTGAAAGAGAATACCATAGACGGTAGGTTGCTTAGGCTTTCACTTGAACTAAAAACTAAATAGCCACAGCCTGTGTATAATATTTACACAAAAACCTGCAATTATTTGATCTTCCCAAATAGAAGGCAACTACTCTGTCCCCAGTCAAAGTGGTAAAATATTAACTCAGTATTCTTCCAATTAAATGCTAAATAAAGCTTTGCTGTAGTTCTTACCCAAAATATACAACATTATGTATAAATGATCTAAATGAAATAGGTTCTAGACATATTAACAAGCATATGCACTATATGCTTATGAGGACCAGTTTAGAATTAGTTTACATGTGAGTATGTAGGTTAAGTCAGTTATATAATCAAGTAACATTCACAAAGCTTTTCTGTTTAAGGAACATTTTGGAGGATGAGAGGCTATAGTGCACCCAGGCTTTGCTTTATTCTTAAAGCAGATTAGATAGTATTTCCTGTTAAGATACTGAAACAAGCCTCTGATTCAAGTATTACCTGATTCAAGTACTTTGCATTATTGTATATTCTGCCTTTAACATTTGTATTCAAACATAAAAGTAAGAGATACCTCAAAAATGACATATAATTGATGGGTATGTGGAATATGCAAAAAGTTTATCAAAACATCCTTCCAATTGAGAAGGTTAAGAAAAAAGTATGGCTTTTTAAAATAAATAAATAAATAAAATAATTACAGCATATTCAAAGTTAGGTGAAAGCCTAATGATATAGCAAAATATAACAAAACTTACACTTAATACCATACAACGGATTTCAAAGCATTTTTCAGAAAATTGATGATTTCTTTTAGCATAGAACAAACACTGTCCTTTATTTAGCAAGAACAATGGCTCCACAAATTAATTTAAAAAGAATCTCCAAGATAGTTATGACTGACATGGAAAACAGAATGAAAAACTGCAGGTTATAAATGATGAAAAGCAGAGCAGGTTGATAAATGTGTGTACTTTGGTAGAATGTTTACTGAAGACAGGAAAATTGAAGTCATGCAAATACAGAAAATTGAAGTCATGCAAATATTGGTAGAAAGGAGAAGAAAGTTTATCTCTGGCCTTTGGTAAGGAATGAATGTTTGTCGAAAAGCAAAAATAGCTATGTCTAAGAGCATTTTTTTGGCACATTGTTATTTGGACCTGAGAGTAGATGCATTGGAAATGTAACACTAAAGAAGTGTCTGTGCGTGAGATAACATCCCCATCCTTCCAAAAAAGAATGCTGAATGAAAGTGGACTAAAAAAAAGAGTAAGAAGTGTGTGAATGAAAGAAAAAAAGAAGCAGGTGGTCACATAATAAAGTCAGCTTTGTAAAACCAATATAGGAAAGGTGGAAAGGTTAAGGGGAAAGGAATGATAGAGAAAGTTGTGGAGAAATGATGTTGACAAGATGTTCAAAGAGAGGTGAGAAGCTTAAAGAAGAAAATATGATATATGTATCCTATGTGAAGATGAGGTAGAAGCAAAATTGCTTTTCAAGGACAGAAGATGTACAGTAAATAGTATTGATGTACATTAGTTTTTTCTATATTTCCTATTCTTTTCCCTGCCTTTATTTGTCCACTGTTTTCCCTGTTTTTCTCCATTTTGCATTACTACCATAGAAGGAACTAGTAGGGTGGACTTGAGTGTACATTTGTGTGATACTAGGAATTGTGTTATTATTACCTTTATTGTCAGAGGACAACATGTGTACAATGAGATTGGCTGAGCCGCCCTTCATGCACCCTCCCCCCTGACACAACTTACAGTGAGGACAGAAGTTCCTAACCCAGTCCCAATTTTATTACACTATGTGACCTTGTTGTATAACACGCCGGCCCCGCAAGTCTGTGTTATTTTCCATTCAGAAGTCTGACCGCCCACAGATAGAAACTGTTTTTCAGCCTGTACGGGGGACTATGCTTCTATATCTCCTACCCAATGGCAGGAGATGAAGTGCTGACCGGAATGTAAGTCGTCCCTGAGAATTTTCCTCACTCTTCTAAGGCAGCGAGCCCTAGCAATGTCATCTAGTGGTATCAGGGAACAGCCCACGATGTTTTGTGCTGTGCTCACCATCCTCTGTAATGTCTTCTGTCCACGGCTGTCAAGCCAGCATACCACACCATAACGTAATATGTGAGGATGCTTTGTATTGTGGACTGGTAAAAGGTCATCAGTCGTTGTTCCACTTTATTATTTTGCAAGACCCTAAGGAAATGGAGCCTCTGTTGGGCCTTTCTGGCCACCTGGGTTGTGTTGATTTTCCATGTAAGATCTTCACTGAGGTAGTGTCCCAGGAATTTAAAGGAGGAAACTCTTTTCACATAGCCCCCCTCGATGTAAAGTGGGGTGGGTTCCTCTCTCTTCTTCCGAAAGACTAACACCATCTCCTTTGTCTTGCTGATGTTTAGGTGCAGGTTGTTTTCTTGGCACCATGAGGATAATTTTCGAACCTCCCTCCTGAATGCTGTTTCGTTTCCACCTGTAAGGAGACCCAATATGGTAGTATCATCTGAGAACTTAATGATCACAGTGGATGGGTCAGATGATACACATCATGTGTGTACAGTGAGTACAGGTAGGGACTGAGCACACAGCTCTGTGGGGAGCCAGTGCTAAGTTTCAGGGAGGTGGATGTGACAGACCCAGCCCTCACTGTTTGTGGTTGGTCCCTCAGAAAGTCTTTGATCTAGTCGGAGATGGAAGAGGGAAAATCCAAGTCAGCCAGCTTTTCGATAAGGATGCACGGCAGGATAGTATTGAAGGCTGAGCTTTAGTCAATGAAAAGCATCCTGACATAGTTTCCGGGTTTCTCCAGATGGCTCACTACAGTATGTAAAGCAGTAGCTATGGCGTCGTCTGTCAACCTGTTCCTCCATAGGCAAACTGATATTTGTCAAAGTCTGGTGGGAGGTATGTTCTAAGATGTTGGAGAACCATTTCATCACTATTAATGTTAATGTGATAGGTCTGTAGTCATTTAGACAGTTAATTGCTGTATTCTTGGGGACTGGGCCAATAGTGGCTGTTTTCAAACATGATGGAACACAGGCCATTTGCAGGGAGATGTTAAAGAACTTTGTCGGGACCCCTGCTAATTGATAGCACAAGTCTTTACCACTATCCCCAGCACCCCATCTGGACCTGCAGCTTTACTGGGATTCACAGCCTTCAGTGCAGCTCACACTTGAGGTTCGTATAGGGTGAGTGGCTGGAAATCAGAAGGCTGGCAGGCAGAGGCTATGTGGTCTGGTCTTTTCGCCTTGTAGCGGGAGAAGAAGATGTTCAACTCTTCTACCAATGAGGCATCAGCATTGACCGTGTTCCGTGAATCCTCAATTTTAAAGTATTTATAATAGTTTTGAGGAATAATTCAAAAATACATTATTTTTCAAAACCATCTGAGTAATGTAAAATAGTTGTCAAGCAACATTATCCATTAAACTGTGGGTCTGCTCTGCACATAAGTTCTCATATGCTAAAAATATGATTTGAGACTCTCCTTGTGATATTAATTTTTCTGAGTATTTTAAAGTAAGATTGTGGTTTCTTTTGATTATTGTTTTTAAGAAATAGAGATTGCTGCCTTGGATTTATTGGACCATTTTATCCACTCTATGTTTGCTCTTAGCTACTCTAAATATTAATAATGACCAGTGTTGCTTTTCACTTGGATTATGTTTCAAATTTTTTACTGGCAGAATTACAGTAATCTGAGGGCGTACATAGCTTTTTCTATTTTTAACAATAAACATATTGTTAAGCAGAGAAACTAGGTGGGTTAATTCTAAACAGCTTAAATAAATTGAATTTATATTGAAAACTTAGATGAACAAAAATATATGCTATTGCTCAAGGCATAGAAATATTTTTATAAGGTTTAAAATCTTATCTAATTTCAGGACTGAAAATACATAATGTTTCTAATAACTACATGTTCTACTTTTATATAAGCTTGATGAGGTTTATAAAATACAAATTGCTTTTTAAATAAAGTTATTTAATGTCAGACGATTGTGTAAAAAATTCCAGATAGCATAGCCAGAAATAGTTGATCGACTAACTTTAAAGACATATACCACAAAAATCAACACTCTGTAAATTCTCCTTTCTATTCTCAGTCACTGTTGTTGAGGCCAGGAGCTTTCGACTGTGTTCAGAAAACTTCTATGACCTGCTAAATTACTGCCTTGAATTCATCTGAAGGGCTTTGAAAAAAAGTGTAAACCACACCTAAATGAAAGTAAAGTTTAGTCCATCAAATAAAATTCCATTCCAGATATGGCTATGCAGATTCCTTGCCAACAGTACTGTACAGAAGTGGTTTGCTATTGCCTTCTGCTGCTGGTGGTGGTGGTGGTTTTTAATTCCTAGTCTACTTTACAACCCTGATGGACTCCTATCTGAATAAAATTGATAAATCTGAACACTACTAAGCTTCAAATTAATAGCCCCTTCATTTTGTTTCATAACAAAATTTTATAAGCAGGCACATCTTTATCTAAATAATAAACGAAAAGTATGGCTTGAATGGCTAATAGTCATTAGAGTTTGGACTGGAAACACTAAAGTTAGATTGAGCTATCAATCATTGAAAGCATGTTTTTGCAATAACTAATGAATCTAGTTGTAAGGTGCCTATGGAAAGCTTTGTGCTGAAAGATATAAATATGTTAAATAACTTAAAATACTTTGTACAGTTAATTTTTCTAGCATTCACAATCTACAATTCATGGAGGCTACTAAATGTTCCACACTATGCTAGAGTTAAACATGTTATTCTTTAAATAAAGGCACTGGCATACATTAACAATTTTTCACATCTTCTAAGCAACATAAAGCACCACTAAAATTAGTTTTGAGTATCCTTGCAGGGAGTTAATTATCCCAATTTCATAGAGGAAATACAAAAGATATGCTAGTAGCAAAGCAAAATTATGTGACTATTCAAACTGGGAAGACAGATGGGTATACACACACTTCAGAAATGCTATTAGAATTAAAAGTTCTTCAGACTTTCTACTGAATTATTTAAGACACAATGCCTCTGTAATGTAGACAAATTAAGTGTTTATTTTCAAACAGTTTATTTTCAAAAAATTGGGCCAACAACTTATTGTTATTATAATTATTAAATTATAATTTGTTTTTTTATAATGTAACATGAAAGTACTGGTAAAGAACAACAAAATTATCACAAAAATGTCATTGTAGGGCATAGTTTTTCTTATGGGAAAATATAGTTTTAATGCGCACAGTCAATGTTTTGTTGAATGTTAGATTACTGAAATGAAAATAAGTGTGTAGCAGGCTATATTCTAACAATTCTGAACCTATAATGTTCATCCAGAATTGTGAGTAAAACAGCAACTATCCCTTAAGCACTCCATTCATTCTACTCAACATAGAATAGAATAGAATAGAATAATAGAATAGAATAGAATAGAATAGAATAGAATTCTTTATTGGCCAAGTGTGATTGGACACACAAGGCATTTGTCTTGGTGCATATGCTCTTGGTATAGCTAGGAATTTGAACTTGCATCAAAACATAATTTTTAATCTAGGTTTGGAAGGATGGTTTGTACTATAGTTTCTTAATTTGCACACTCAGAAGCAGTTGATTTAATTCAGAAGGCAAAAGCATGGGGAAATAATTTTTTAATCTAAAACATGTTAGGAACATTTTTCTTTCTCAATTCTCTTGGGGCTATAGGGGCCATTTATTTATTTTAGGTATTTCTTTATTAAATTTGTTTGTTGCCCACCTTCACCAGAAGGTGTCTCTGGGTGGAATGCAAAAAAAAGCAATAAAAAAATATTTCTAATAACATTAATTAAAAATTAAAATACAAATGATAATTAAAAGATGGAGAAGGAAGCCGCAGGGGTGAGGTGGGAACTGCTATTGGTCCATCAACCACCTTCAGTGTGATACTCCCCACTGACCCCAAGCCAGATGGCAGAGCCAGGATTTCAGGCGCTTATGGAAGGTTAGGAGGGTAGGAGCAGTCTTCACCCTGAAGGCAGATGCAAAGGCTCTTCTAGCTATCGCTGCCACTTGCTCTTTGAGCAAGAGTCATAAGTGTAAGAGGACCTTCAAATTGCATACTGGGTTTCTCTGGGGCCGTACCCCTCATCTAACATAAAATGGCATATTCCTAGAACCTGAAGGCCCCCAATGCCAAAACCACTCAGTCTTGTTAGGGTTGAGATTTTTTTCCCCATCCAGACTCTCATAGCTTCCAGGATACAACATTCATAGCACTGCTAAATTCATCAAGGATAGAATAATAGGGTGTCATCAACATACTGATGATATTCCACCCTATGACAACAAATTAGTTCACCTAGCAGTCTCGTGTAGATGTTAAACAAAAAGAGAGAAAAGTACTGAACTGTGTGGCATCTCACAGAGTAGAGACCAAGGACTAGATGTCTCCTCCCAATCACTGCCCTGGACCATGGAGGAAGGAGGTGAACCAGCATAACACTGCTATCCATCCCCAATCCTCAGAGCTATTCCATGCTTAATGGTTTTGAAAGCTCTGTGAAGAAGTTAAGTAGAGCAAGAATGGATGCATAAGATGCATAATTTTTGTTCTACCCTTGCCAGAGATTATCCAATGATGTTTCTGTGTCATACTCATAGTGTGATTCAGATAATTCACCTCTTTGAAGGGCTTCTGAAATTACTGTGCAACCATCTTCTCAATCATCTTCCCTTCAAAGTTGAGATTAGATACTGGACCAAAAAAAATGACACACTTTGTAAAGAGCATTGAGCTGGGGACAACACATGTGATATGGGAACTCAATCTCAACTGGAATGTAGCAAGGATATACAATTAAAAAGAATATTTCAAATAGATTGCTATTATGAAAATCACTGGTCCACATAACATCTGAGTCCAGCTGATGAAAACCAAAGTGATTATGAAGGAGGAATCAGATAGATAAAAACAAAGTGATTATGAAGAGCTAAAGAAGACATTCAAAAATACCATGTAGAAATCCTGGGTATAAAGGATATACATTCCATGGAATGAATCACTGTTAATAGATTTCCTCTTAATCAAATTCAAGAACATCCAGAATTATGGCACCAGTGGCAATAATCTTCAGGGCAAGCAGATTAGTTTGTGATCCTGATGTGATGTAGATACTAAGTAATAAATATCATGGAGAGCATGGTATAACATTTTCACTGATACATGCACTGGCTAAGTTCCCAATCTTTTAAATCAGGGGCCCACAACCCCTTGTCTGTGGACTGGCAGTGGGCTGTGACATGCCAGAAACTGGGCTGTGCACGCAAGTGAAGTCCCATCTATGGGATGCAGGCAGCACCGAAACCACGCCCCCTCTGGTCCACAGAAAAACCTTTCTCCATGGAACCGGTTCCTGGTGCCCAAATAGTTGGGGGCCTCTGTGTTAAACCATATTAGGATTTAGTTTTTATTCAGAGTGATATGTGATAAGGGATAAGCTATGGTCTCTTTAAATTTACAAAGTGGCTTGAGAATATGTTTTGTAGTTGCCTACCAAGTATAAAACTGTTAACAAAGATATGCAAAATGGAACCCTGCTCATTACTGGTCCTTCTTACATAGCTCATTTGTTTTATACCTTACTCAGTCTCTAACTAGAGGGATAAGGAAAAAAGTTGGAAATACGGGGGAGAAAATAATCTAGGAATTGGCCTTTGCTCTTTTAAGGGACTGACTCTAGCTTATTATTAGTTTGGTTAAAAAACAATCTTTAAACATATTTTTCAAAAATGCTGTCTACATTTTGGCAATGGTTGTATGTCATAGTCAATTATAATAAACTCATAAACTACTGTATTTAAACAGGAAAACTGTTGCACTTAATTCAAAGGTTATGGCATCTGAAAACCACATTAAAATTGTGATAGCCATATCTAAATAGCTTCTTGAGAATATTTTTTTTTCAAATACAGTTAAAATGAAACTTAAGTCCTGCTACCTTGAAACTCGACAAAAAAAAGATTAAAGGTTAAATTCATGAAATCCAATTAAAGTAAGACTCCCATCATGTTTTACTGGCCCCCTAAAGCAAAAGACTGATACAATGGGGGGGGGGGGGATTAAGGACTATACCATATGTTGAGTAATAAAATTACTAAACCTAGTAAGGTTCAAATACAGCCATTACTCACATCTGGGCAAAAAAAGAGGGAACAAATCATTAAGCAATCTGAGAATCCCCCAAAAAAGAAACTGTAAAATTCTGAACTGTAAAAGAAAGGAAACATATTTAATCCCTCTGGAGTTTATATATTTCAACTGGGTTATCCCATTGCTCAAAAGAACACAGAAACACACAAAAGCTACAGACATACAATATATCTACTGTGTTACTATAGGCAAAGAGCCAAATAGCTTCAGTACCCAACAGCCTTGGCACCTGTTGGTTTTGTCATCAACAAATATATTACCATTTCTCTGGCACACAGAGAAGCAAACACCATATTAGAAATGCCTGCCTATCTCTACAGAAGGCAAAAGAGGCAACTGGCATGTGCTTTATGGGAATTTTGTAAGCTGGAGGACTTGGTTATGAGTAAAAGCTTTATAAATATTTGATTTTTCCCTCTATTTCATTTTCTGCATGCCCCCCCCTCCAAATATGTGGATGGATGCTACATAAAGTTTCATTCTTGCAGCTTAGGCTACATTTTATCTTTCCTTAACTAAATTACATAGGTGCGTCCTCCAAATGAAATCTAGATTAAAGATTTGTAGGGAAATTGGGAGAAGAATTTCTACTCAGAAAATAGCTATTTTTATGCTATAGAAATTTCACATTTTAAATGAAGTGTGTAAATAAAAAAACAGGAGAAAGAGAAAAGGCCTTTAATTAATCTAATTTCTAGCAGAAAAATGTATACATTTCTACTTCACCAGAGTCAAGTAATACTTCCATTTATTTATACATCTTATGAGATACAGCAAGAAATATAGGAAAAAGAACACCTTTCTATGGAGGCATTATTCATTCAATTCAGCTATCAGCAGCAAGACTTACTGTATCAATACCTTAAACTTATTCTAAAGAGAAGATCAGGCCATGTATATTGTCTTGTCAGGGGAAAAAGCAAAAATCAAACATTCATTAGATATGACGGATGATAATGGATTAGAATGTCCTGCTGTTGAAACATAGTCCCTCAGGTTATCTGAGGGACCGTCTCTTGCCAATCACACCTACCCAACCCATCAGGGTGGGAAGGCAGGAAATGTTGCGGGTTCCATCCCCGAGGGAAATACACCAGAAGAAGGGCCTTTTCTGTGGTGGCTCCCTCTCTCTGGAACATCATTCCCCCAGAGATTAGAATGGCCTTCATTCTAATACTCTTCCAGAAGGAGCTGAAGACCTGGTTCTGCCAGCAGGCCTGGGCAACCCAGAGCGGGATGGAGCCCATTAAACGGCTTGTGTGATCTGCTGTTGTTGGGGTGGGGGATGGGAGTTGGGGGGTGATTTTGTTATATTGTACTATATTAATTTATTTGATTCTTTTTGTTAGTTTTTATTGTTTTAAATGTGGTTTTATATTCTGTAAGCCGCCTTGAGCTGCCATGGGCCAAATAGACAGCAATATAAATTCAATAAATAAATAAATAATAAATAACTGCGGGATCTAAGAAAAAAGTGTATTGTAGACTTCCACTAGAATAGTAAAAGCAATAAAAGGGATAATGTTATTAATGAATATTTGAAAGAAATCAACAGTAGAGTAGTAAAACATGCTATATGCAAATGGACAGATACAATTTTGAATTCAGAAATGAGAGTTCCCAAATACTGATAGGCTGTAAAGTTATAGTTAATTCATTGATAGGAAACAGTGTTAATGGATAAAAGACGAATTTAGGTGAACCTCCAGAATAAGAAATAACCACAATAAATCCAAATCTTTAGAGATTGTAGTGTAGCAAGGGCAGCAATTGATTCATTAACTCCTTTCTTCGTACTGACACAAATAAGAACAGTGTTATGATGAATTATTTCCACTGTTTTCATTGGAATGCTTATAGTAATGATTACTGAGTATTTATGAAACAATACTCATTTAAATAACTCATAAACTGATATATTGTGGTTCTTTATGGAAATAACTTACTACTAATTGCCACGAAATCAGAATTTGTCACTGAACAAGAGGTGAAACAGTTATATATATACATATATATATATATGGTATTCAGCTTTGTTCGGGTATTTTCCCACGTCATTATAATTGTGCTTTAAAAGCACAACTATAACGACGTGGGAAAATACCCGAACAAAGCTGAATGCCATACATGTAAGTACCGAACTTAAGACTTATATATATATATATATATATATATATATATATATATATATATATATATATATATATATATATATATATATATAAGTCTGACTCACAGACGGACACAATACAGAAGCCTGATGATGGCAGATGAGATTCTGCTGAAACGTTGCTACAACTTTAAAAGCACCACTACTATGACGTGGGAAAATACCCGAACAAAGCTGAAGGCCATACATGTAAGTACCCGCGAAAACTTAAGAAAACATATATATATATGTCGTCCATTTACCCGAAGCCAAGCTGCACTAAAGGCCTCCAATAAAGTAACACAATGCTGCCAGCCAATCAAGATACAAAAAGAGCCAAAAAACAGACAGAAGATATTAGAGACACCAATCAAGCAGAACACAGCAAACTCCGAGACCAATAAACACAGACCAAGACTCCCAACCAATCAGGATGAAGAAAAAAACCATTCTGGCACAGCAATAGGCTGCCCCAAATTTAAATCTGAAACCACTGTAAAAGTCTGACTCACAGACGGACACAATACAGAAGCCTGATGATGACAGATGAGATTCTGCTGAAACGTTGCTACAACTTTAAAAGCACCACTACTATGACGTGGGAAAATACCCGAACAAAGCTGAAGGCCATATATATATATATATATACACACACACACACACATACATACATACATACATACACACACACACATACATACATACATATACACATACATACATACATATATATATTTTCACGGGTACAGGTATGCAGGTCTTGGCGTGTTTGGGTCTTTTCCTGTGTAAGATTGAGAGTATCTTGGTGACATTTCGACACGGTCCCACTCGCCATCTTCAGGATGGTGCTTTCGGCTTCGTGCTTGTGCAAGCAAAGTGTGATCGGAGCTGACGTCTCTCTATAAATACTGGTGGGGAGGTGCGCTGTGCTGGCTCTGTTGTAAGCGGGCTGGTTGGCTGTGTTGTTATTTCTTGATTAGTTGATGGAGTTGATGTTTGCAGATTGGTTGGCTTTTTCGTAAGAACATGTGTGGCTGAGGTACTGGCTGTGTGTCTATCAGCCTCCTGTGTTGTAACGACCTGGGTAGTGGGCTGTGTTGAGGTAATTCCCCGTTAGGAGAATGAGCGCATACAGGGAGACGTATCTGAGAGTAGTGTTTGAATAATACACACACAGTACACAGATACACTGTACAGTAAATGTAGGTTTTTGCTTCCAGACAGTTTAAGCAAAGTTCAAGATAAGCAGTCCAAAAGTCATTCACAGGTAAATCAGTCAGTTTTTCAATCCAGGGATAATCCAGTAACAAAGTCCAGTGTCAAAAACAGTTCAGTATCAGACTTACATTAAATCCATGAATATCAGTCAATTAAGAAAAAATGGAGGAACGGCAATACTTTCCAACAGAAGGAAACAGAGATACACTCACACTCTCTTCTGAGACTAAGGCTAAACAACACAGGTTTCTGGCTCCATCTTATGGCTGTTTGAGAAACCACACCTAATTACAGTTTTGCATTTTCTTAAAGATACAGTTTTAAAATGTTTATCCTGGTTTATATATTTCTAACCCAAATAGCTGTTAGGTGACTCATATTCCTAACAGGTTGTGTAATGACCTTCTGAGTTTGATTGTTGTGACATCCTGGGTCTTGTGCTGTAATCTCCTGGGTCGTTGGCTGTGTTGTAACATCCTGAGGTTTTGTGGTGTAACCTCCTGAGTTCTGTGATGTGATATCCTGAGCAGGTGGCTGTGATGCAACGTTCTGGGATTTGGTTTGGCTCGAGTTTGAGGTCTGACTATGTGTTCATGGCGTGTGTCAGTTTGCTTGGTTTGGGGGTTGGGGTGTGTGGCAAATGGTGATGCAGCTGTGGTCTGGTTTCTGGACGGTGGTTGCCTTTCGTCTATGGGATGGGTTTGGGTTTGAATCTGGTGAAGGAGATTGGTGGTGGCATCGTGTGTTGTTTTGGGTCTGGTGTTGGTTTTCATGGCTGGGACTCGTTTGTTGATAGGGGCTAGTTTCCAGATGTCTGGTAGGTGGGAGGTATCGTCCCGTTTATTCATGTTATGGGGTGTTTCTCTATTTCAATGGCTTCCCTGATTTCCCTTTTCCAGCACCTTAAAGCCACAGGACATGAAATTAATTTTGAGGGAAACAAATTAATCTCCAATACTGAACACTTCAACAAGAGAATAATCAGGGAAGCCATCAAAATACATGATAGATAAGAAATACTTTTAAAGGCAATTCTCTCTCTCTCCTTCTCCCTCTCCCACACACACACACAGCCAAACTGCTTTTGAAACCTACCAAGGAAACAGTTAGATTACCAAGATGAACAAATCATACAACAATAAATGTTGGAGATGTCAGAACAAAGAAGGATCATTTTACTATACATGGTGGTTATGCAAAAAGACATAAAAGTACTGGAAAGAAATACACCAAAACATCTAGAAAGTTCCGAAAATCAAGTTCAATTTAAAACCACAAATAGTTTATCAGGTATTAGCCCAGAGGAAATAAATAAAAAATTCCACAATTTATTAAGATATATCTGACAGTAGCAAGAATCAATCCCTCTGATTACATCTGTCCCTCAGATCGCATCTGTTAGAAGAGGTATACTACAGTCCTGTTTGCCACAGAGATGCATTTGGTGGGATGCAGGAGAAAGGCCTTTTCTCCTATGGCACTCATCTTAATAACATCTTCCCTGAAGTAAAATTGCTTCTAACTCTGTTCATTTTTCAGAAGTCCTTCAAAACCTGGTTATGCCATTAGGCCTGAGGGCCCTAAGGGACTGATGAATTGCTCAGAAGGCTTGATTACATACCAGTTAATATTTTTTTTAGCTTTTAGTCACAAGTTTTAATTGTTTGGATCCATTGATTGTTTTTTATATCCCTGTTTTATATGCCTGTTGTATGCCTCCCAGAGTCATATTTTATGAGATAGGTAGCCATATAAATGTGATGAACAAACAAATGAATATTATGCAACAATATTATTTTTAAAGAAAAACATAAATAGTTTAAATAATCCAAATTGAAACGAGTTACAATCACAGATGTCCAAAGCATATAAAACCATTTAAGTAGGGATTACCATTTAGAAAAAAAGGGGAGGAAAAAAAGGAGGCTACTAGCATGCTTTTTTTCTGTATTTTCTGTTTGTCTGTTTTGTCTTTTTAAAATGTGTGTTCTTTTTAATAATATTTTCACTTCAATCTCCCTCTAGTTTGAAGTTTATTGTAGAGGTGTGTGGGTATGTGTGTTTGTATGGTTTTGCTTTTGTTGTTTATTTCACTTAATTAATAAAAAAGGGGAAAGGATTGGAAAGCCGTGCCCAGGGGGAAAAATGAATAAATATTAGGGACATGGAGTGAGCAAAGTTCAGAGTGTTGAAGGAATGAAAGCACAGATGTTTTCATGCAAAGTAAAAAAAAAAAAAAATCAAATCTTGGCCATGCTTCCAGGGAAAACACCACGTGATTCTGCTCAGAAACTTAAGGAGAAAGGTCTCCAGCTATGAAGGGAGACCATCACTGAAGATCATTTAAGTAGAAAACCAGACAACATTTTGACAGCTTTCAGCAGCTGTACCTGTGGTCTCTACCATTTGACTTTGCTCCTGCCAACTGCTGAGATCACCACTACTCTCTTGCTTGTCACTTTGTATCCACATCAAATGAAGACAACACAACATAGGCTTGTTAATTCACATGGACGATGGAGATCCATGGAACTGTAGAAAGTCTGCTGAAAAGCTGAAAAAATACTGATGTCATCTGCATACACAAATATTGTGCCTTGCACAACGGCTCCACATTCTACATTTGTTTCACTATGTCAACAGGATATATATCATTGACTATGTAATTTTAGAAGCCGTTCAGCATACAGGTATACCAGTATGTGAATCACCCAAATAATACTTGATCTAATATTTCAAACAATCACTTTGCATAATGAAATAAAAATGAAGGCATTATAAGAAAATAAAGAACTAAGTGGTTGTACTTTCCTCCACTTAAATAGCAGTGGTTTGAAAGCAAAACTATATACTTTTCTGGCCAGGTCCCTAGCAAGCCAGAAGATCCCGAGCCATAATTTAAATGGTATCAAAGCTCACAGAGGAGATGCTGTAGGAGACATCACAAAATGCTTAGAAATTGCAGAAGCTCAAGCAGCCACTTGACACAGAAGTGCTCACTCGAACACTCAAAAGGTCTATTTGAGAGTAGTAGCCTGCCATGAAAAGAGAATAATCAGGGCCACTGGGAATTGCCTGTAGCTAAATCTTTGGAATCTATGCTACAAAATGCTTCAATGGAGACAGGATACTAAATAAAGCAATCAACATAAATCATAAGATACAAACAACAAAGTTATAGTTGTAAGATACTAAAAGAATATATACCATAATAGGAAAGATGAGAAGGATAATAGTAATACAACCCTACTACATGATTTGACATTCTTTTCTTGTAATAAGATATTACAATAAGTTTACATATTGAGTTAGTGTGATGAATCAGATTTGACCCATCAGTTTTTCTGCTCATTTCTGGAAGGGTTTTAAAGTGAATATTACTGAGAAAGTAATAAAATGATAACCCTTGAATATTAAGATTACACTGATTTACACAGCGTTAATTTTCAAGATGAAAAGATGCCAAATTAGTATTTATTTCAACAACAAAAATGGTAAATGTTTAAATAGTATTATTACATTTGGCAAAGTTTCTTTAAATCTTTTACATATGAATGCAATCATTGGGCTATAAGAAATTTTACACAGATTACTAAGTAAGAATATATATTATTTAAAATTTTGCAGGGCAGGACTATTTTTTTTTCTTGAAGATAAACATATATTATCTTCAATTTCCTTTCTTAAAAAATATACTAGAACTTCTCATACACCAACCTGCAAACTTGAAATTAAATTTTACAGAGTAAGTAAATCAGACAAAGGTTGTACTTTTGCTTATCAATCTTTCCGATTTCCAGACTTACTATCAATCATAACCATTTACATTCCAAAGAAGCTAATATTGTAGAAGTTTTAAAATACATTGCAATTATGCTTAAGAACTTAAAATTTACTTTTTACAAATCAATTCAAAAACATTGAAAAAAGTATTGAAATCCTGAGCAATTTAAAAAGAACTTTAAACACTATTCATGTTTAACTTCCTGGCTATAAAATGTAGGACTTGTATGGAATCAGAGGAACACAGAAATATATACAACATTCTATTAAGATGTGGTAAATGTCATTCAGCTTACTATACAATCTTAAATATGTCTACCTAAAAGAAAATTTATTATTTCAATGGAACAGCTTTTAAAGTTAGCGTGTACTACATTACAGCCTTAGCCTTCCATTACTGTTACTGATGTTGTTCAGAGCCTTTATATTTTAAAAATATTAGGATTATTTTTCTTCCCAGGACTTCTGTATAAAATAAATCTACTTTTCCAAAGATTTAATAATTATAAAAGATTAAATATTGTTGATAGTAAAACATATTCACAATTGTTCAATTTAAACAACTAAAAATAAAATAGCATTGTATTACTAAACAAAATAGAAGAATGTTAAACATGAAAGCAAACTCTATGCTGAGAGTTATATTTTCTTTAAATAAGGTTATACAAGAAAATTATATTTATATGATAATATATAAAGTAATGTAAAGATCATTAGGAATTATAGCCTTTTAACTGATTCAAAGGTACATGAAAAGGAAAGAAATTGATGATAACATCTGGAGAGTTTCAGATTTTTTTCAAAATACTAGTTTCATGTAATAGGAAAGAAGTAAATCCATTCCTTATTTCCCACTATAGTAATAAAAGTAGCATTTTAAAATCATTATAACTATCATATTTATGGAAATATCAGATCTCATAATAACAAATGAGAGAAATATTTCAGTGGATAAAATGTATAGGCTAGGACTAAAATAAGTAGTTTTCACAAAAACAAATATATTTTTCAACATAAAAGTTTGTCAACATAATTTTCACCTTGTTTATTACAATAATATTTTATTTTAATTTCAGAAGCATGTGAACTATAAGTACACTGTAGCAGATTAACAAAAACCAATATAAGATAAATCTCCAGGAATATGACTTAAATATATATCAGCAGATAGTCAACTGAAATGTTCATTTAAGGGTCAGCAATTCAACAAATTAATAAGCTCCCTCTTTGAGCTTATTTTTCACATTGCATAGTATTTTCATTCTTGCCTAAGGGTGCAATTTCAGCTGGGCTAAAGTCATAGAAAACAATGCCACCACACAGAATAGGGGCAAGAATTACTTGCTAAACATCACTTCTTATTTTTTAAATACTACTCTGATCAGACCATCCCCCCCTCAGGCAATAAAAAGTGTCCATTTAAGAAAATTGTTCTAACAAGTGCTGCTACTTATTTTATTTTTTTTCTAACAATTTTGTACTTTAAAATATCTGCATGGAATTGCATTATACTGGATGAAAAAAGAAGTCAATGTTCTGAAAAATATTGATGATAGAAAAAGTCCTATTTATCATTACTTTAAAAAATATTTTTATGATCAGACTGCAAAAATGTGATCCTTTGAAGATTTACTTAAATTATGAATACACTAAATTACCAAAACTGTGAATCTCTATTACTTTAAAATAATTATCAAAATTTATTGTGTTGCCTACTATTAGTGAGGAAAGGGATAGGATGAAAAGAAAGCAAAGTTTTTATTTAGTTTACTTTATTGTCATTGCACCTCGTCAACAAAATCAAACACCATCTTCAGTGCACATCATGACCATGAAAATAAACGCAAACACACATCCTTCACACTGTACACACTGAACCGAAAACCCGCAATACCTCACCAACACTGCACTATACAGAAGAATTCAAAAGAGCTACTGCCCTGGGATAGAAGCTGTTTTTCAGCCTATTTGTGCTTGTTTTTATTATTCTGTACTGTCTGCCAGATAGTAATAGTTCAAAAAAAGGGTTCCCAGGATGAGATGGATCTTTGAGAATGTTTTGAACTTTCTTAAGGCAGCGGGAGCTATAAAGCTCTTCCAAAGAAGGGAGAGGGCAACCAATGATCTTCTGGGCAATGACGTTAACCCTCTGGAGTTCTTTTCTATCTGCCACTGTGCAATTGGCAAACCATACAGAGGTGCAATAAGTTATGATACCCTCTATGATGCAGCGGTAGAAGGTCACCAGCAGTTTTTCATTCAATTTTTGTTTTCTGAGAAATCTCAGGTACTATAATTTCTGCTGGGCCCTTCTGACCAGTGCTGCAATGTGAGCATCCCAGGTCAGGTCCTCTTTTATGGTGATACCCAGAACCTTAAAACTGACCGCTTGCTCCACTTGGTCTTCATTGATAAGCAAGGGCTGGATGTCTGATCTGTTCCTTCTATAATACACTATAAGCTCCTTGGTCTTATTGGTGTTGAGGACCAAGTTATTGTCTCCACACCACAAAAGCAACTGGTCCACCTCATCTCAGTAGGTAGACTCATCCCCCGGAGATAAGTCCCACCACTGTTGTATCATCTGCAAATTTAGCAATAGTATTACTAGCATGAGTGGGAATGCAGTCATGCACATAAAGAGTATAGAGTAAGGGACTTAACACGCAACCCTATGATGCACCAGTGTTAAGAATAAGGGCTGAAGAGGTATGATTACCTAATCTGACCCTCTGTGAGCGGCCAGACAGGAAATTCATAATCCAAAGGCAGATTGAATAAGAAAGTCCAAGGCCCAGAAGTTTAGACAGTAGTCTATGTGGAAGAATTGTGTTAAATGCAGAACTAAAATCTACAAAAAGCATCCTCACATAGCCCCCCCCCCCACTATTCTAGATGAGTCAGAGCAGTGTGAAGAGTGACGGCTATAGCGTCCTCTGTAGATCTATTTCTTCTGTATGCAAACTAGTGTTTATCAAATGTATGCGGAAGACCAGAAATGATGTGCTGGCAGACCAATTTCTCAAAGCACTTCATGATGATAGGAGTGCCACTGGTCTGTAATCGTTGAGGTTATTGATAGCCAGTTATCTTCAATAACTGAAGATCCTGGTAAAGACTTCTGCCAACTGATCAGCACATTTTTTAAGCACTTGGCCAGAGGTACCGTCAGGACTGGCAGCCTTTCTAGGGTCCACAGCCCTCAGAATGCTCCTCACCTCCTGTTCCTCCACAATGAGGTGGGGGCTACAATTGGCTGGTGGTTGTATTTTATTTGTCTCTGATGTCTCCACTTCAAAGTGAGCAAAGAAATGATTCAGTTCCTCTGCCAATGAAGCATCCCCTTCAGCAGGGATGACATTGGTCGGTTGATGGTTTGTAATTTGTTGAATTCCTTGCCACACCTGCCTCATGTTATTGCTATAAAAATTATCCTCAATCTTCCTCTTATAATCAGTCCTGGCCTTCCGAATACCTTTCTTCAGATTATCTCTGACAACACTGTATCTTGCCCCATCACCGGACCTAAAGGCCTTGGTCCTGTCACGCAAGAGGCACTGGACTTCCTTGGTCATCCAGGGTTTCTGATTGAGATAGATCCTAATACGTTTATCCACAATGATAGTGTCTGTGCAGTGTTTGATATAGCACAGAACAGTTGCAGTGTGCTCCTCTAGAGTCAGGATGGTAAAAGATATCCCAATTTGTGTTCTCAAAACAATCCTGAAGTTGTTGGGAAGCATCTTCTGGCCAAGATTTCACTGTCTTTATTATAGGAAGAGCCCGTCTCCTAAGAGGAATGTATGCTGGTGCTAAAAGCAGTGACATATAGTCTGATTGTCCCAAATGTGGTAATTGTATAACCTTATAGCCATGTTTGATGTTTGATTTTATAAACTATTGATGCTTATTAAAATGAATTATTAGTAAAAAGCACCTGTGTGTTCAAAAAGTGCTTTCCACTGCTTTTAAACTCTACCTTCAAATACGTTACCTGGCAAGAAAGATAGCAATGTATGGTTTTCCAAAACTTATTGTACTCAAGCTCCTATCAAATACTAATTGGTAATAATCAGCAATGAGGGAGGGTAGAATTTGAAATAAATAATAACTTGAAAACTGTTCTAGTGTCTAGTTGCCCTATAGCGGCATCCTGAGGGGAGAAGTTGTAACAGTTTATGTCCAGGATGTGAGGAATCTGTAGATATTTTCTGGCTCATGCAGTATACAGGTCCTCAGTGGAAGGCAGGCTGGTTCCAACTGTTTTTTCCACAGTCCTAACTGCCCGGTGATGTCTGTGCCTGACCTGGTTAGTTGCTGTACTAAACAGACAGTTATAGCAGTACAAATGACAGACTCAAGAATTCCTCTGCAGAACTGTAGCAGCACTGTGAGCTTTCTGAGTTGAGGAAGAACATTCTTTGTTGTTTCTTTTTAATGATGGTTCTAAATGTTAGGTGTCCATTTCAAGTCCTGGGAGATTGTAGAACCCAGAAACTTAAAGGTCTCTATTGTTGATATTGTCTTGCCTAATATTGTAAGAAGTGCTAGAATAGGAAGGCTTCTCCTAAAATCTATCTATATTTTAAGTGTGTTCAGATAGATTGAAATTGTAGATGAGGAGACTTCTGGTTTGAGTTTCTTCGTGGACAGATCGAAACCGCGATCGTGCGCAGTTTTGATCCATGCTCGCCGCCGGAGTGCCCCGAGCCAGCTGGCTTCGGGGCTAAGCCACCCCGTAGAGGTGGTGAAGAGGGGGGAGACTGCCAGCAGGGTTGAGGAGAGCTTCATCTCTCCTCCTCAGCTGGCCATTACTCCCTTTCCTGAAGGCGGTTGCAGCGGTGGTCAGAAATGGCCCCCTCAAAGAAGAACTTGACCGGAAAAGAATGTGTAGGAGGAAGATAAGAAGAGAAAGTCTTGGTTGACCGGGTTAAACTGCAAAAGCAACAACGTAAGGTACCCTGGAATTTAAATTATAAAAAAAAATAACATTGTTCCCAAAGAAGATTTTGAAGCAGTGAAGGAGAGAGGGAAGGGAAAGGATTTGTTTTTGTTTTTTCTCTTCCCTTCCATATACTGACAGCTAAGAGACTTAAGCAAGAAATTGAAAAAAATCCACTTTGACATCAACAGGCATTTAAGCTGAAAATAAAATGTCAAAGGGATAATAAAGATTTCTGGATACTTAAAAGCTTTTAAAAGCAGGAAAGGAGAGAAAAAGAATAAAAGGGCAGGATCTGGAAAAATGGAAGAGACTGCCTGGAACTAAAACCTCAACAAGATTCCTAAAAGATACATTTTAACTGAAACTTGGCAACAAAATAATAGAACCCCAGGAAGAGAAAATGGAAAAAAGAAG